>NC_138068.1:42513574-42899354 GCF_964194185.1 Rhinolophus hipposideros | reverse complement strand
TTTCACCTGAGTGGCTCACACGTCCCAAGCCCAACTCTTTTATCACTAGTGGTAGACACTCAGGGTGGGCTATCGGGGCTGTGCTCCCTTTCACGGAGGGAGGGATGTGGACACAATTCACACAAGCTTTGTGAGTATCTCTCTACCTCAGTCAGGGATTAACTCATGAATGTGCCTTTCAGACCAATAGTTAACTTAAATGCATTTCCTAAATTCTTCAAACAGCATAATGCTCCCAAACTCAAGTTGACTTTGGATTTACCGGCAGGGCCCTAATTTTTTGGTTTTGTTTTGCTTAGCATTATTTATTTTAGAGGTAGAGAAATGCATTCTAGAATTTTTTCCCCCTCATTGCTGCAGGAGGGTTGTTTTGTCTCTCATTCAATTTATGGGACACTTGAAAAATCAGAAAAATTTAGACTTCCTCTAGTGTTGTCAGAATGAGTTACTAAAACAGTCTAGTTGCTTTGTGCTTCTGATTGACTTTAGCTGAAAATGGTTTGTGATATTCAGAGAGGCAACTAGCATCTGAACTATAAAAGAAGAGGTCTGTCACGCAGGGTGTCATGCAGGGTCTCTGGTCCTGCTCCCCACATAGGAACGCAGGATATGGTGAGGCCAAAAAGGAACACCCATGGAGCCATAGATAAGGGAGTCACACCACTATAGTCTCGCTGGCGGCTGGGTTGGAGACACAGGAGGCAGGAGCCACACGATCCGCAACCAGCCGTCCACTTGTCTCTGTCAACCAACCAACCTCACTTGCTAGCTGCAATCCGCCTCTCTGCAATCCATAATCCACACTCTGCCATGCCACAACATACCACACCACCACGCCACACCTTGCTAGCGTAGCCACAGCAGTTATATCAGTGGCTAATGGCTAACTGGTAACAGCTGACGGCTAACTGGTAACAGCTGACGGCCAACTAGTCACAGCTGATGACCATCTACTACCTGAGCCAGCACCTTTCCATGTGAGGCCCAGAGCCTGGAAACTGCTCTCTGGGGCTCTGTCCCCACAAGGTCATTCTTAGGTCTGTCAGAAAGTAAGCCAATTTTTCCTGTAAAACCTAATGTGGGGATAAATGTACGAGGACTTATAAGGGTAAAGATTTCTGTGTGTGCACATATATGTAGATTTAGATGTTTCTGCTTTTTGAAGAAAATATACAATGTATGTATGTATATATATGAAATGGAAAAATATTAAAAGTACATTGATTTTTCAGCTAATTCAGAAATTTATTTGTAAGTAAATTTCAAGTCAATTAAATATTAGCACTTTCCATTCCTAATGACCAAGTATCAAACTAGCGTTCAACATATAGTAATAAACTGATGTCAACTGAAAATGGTGCATATTCACAGTCTCCCTTTAAGTGTCCTTTAGTCTCTGTTCCAGTAACTAAAATTCTGTTTGACTGGATTGTCATCATTTTTCTTTGTTCCAGAAATTTCTCACCCAAAAGCAAACCTGTTGTCAGAGATATACATCACTAAGAAGTTAACTTGTATCAGTTACCCAGAGAGCAGAAGAGAGATACTGTAAAGGGGAGGGGGTACAGAAATAGGAAACATAGTAAGTAGACTAGAGGAAAAAAATGGGTTTAAACATTATCAACCAAGAAAACCAGAACTACTACCCTGTGTTGACTGACTGGGGGCATGCTATTCAACCATTTTAAGCCTCAGTTTACCCAGAATACACATCTGCATTTTTAAATAACACCTATCTCAAAGGTTATTGTGATATTTAATTGGATGTTGTATGTGAAATGTTAGCTTAGCACCTAGACCAAGCCCAGCATTTCATAAGTGTGTATCCAGCTACACCGCTTTACACATGTTATACACACATGGTGTGGGGCCAGGGCCAGGAGAGCAGTTCCCAGGCTCTCGGCCACACCTGGAAAGGTGCTCACTCGGGTAGTAAATGCCCATCAACTGTGATTGGGTGGCCATCAGCTGTGGCTAGTTGGCCGTCAGCTGTAACCAGTGAGCCATTGGCCACGAATATAACTGCCATGGCTACGCTAGGAGGAAAATGGGGGCTAGCAAGAAGATGGTGGCTGAGCTAGCAAGCAGTGGATTGCGCTAGCAAGTGAGGTTGGTTGGCAGGGAAGCGGACGGCAGGTTGCGGATAGTGTGGCTCCTAGGGCTTCCTGTGTCTCCAACACAGCCATCAGCAAGAATATAGTGGTATGACTCCCCTATCTGTGGCTCCGCGGGTGTTTTTTTTTGGCCTCACCATGTCCTGCGTTCTTATGTGGGGGGCGGGACCAGAGACCCCGCCTGACACCCCACGTGACACATGGATTACACCTGGATGTAAGTATGTATGCACGGATATGTGCACAAACATATGCACAAGTGTGCCTGTATGTGCACACATGTGAATATTATGTATGCATGCCTAAATATATGTATAGGACGCAGCAACACCAAAGCTGTAAGGTATTTGAGTTTGAGGAGAGCCTTAGAGATCCAGTAGAAGAGAGCTTTCTACACTTCTTAATTTACTCATGGCTGGTCCTGTCATCAGAAAATTTATAACCTAAATCATATGGATGTTAATGCGCAAAAGGTAATTGAATAAGAGCATTTTGTCTTTTGTTTTAATGTCCATGTGAGAGTAACTGTCACTGAGAAGGTTCATCAAAGCTTTTTTAACTTCTCAAAGGAACCATGAAAAAAAAAAAAGAAAACGAGTTTTAAGAATACAGTCTTAAGTCACTTTGTTCAATTCACCCTTCAACGTGAATGGGAGAAATCAGAGTCCCATTTGGGGTGGAGATACTTACTTGTTCAGGGACAGAAACCAACTATGTTAACCAGAAGTATCCCATTTGTTAATCCTGAGAGATTTGATTTAAATTGGACTTTTCATTTCATGTCACATGTTGACTTTAATAAACTCAAATATGACTGATTATTGCTTCTGATTATTGCTAGTGTTACTTATGGTAAATGGTGGAAATAACTCTATAATAAGGTTCACATAGATTTTATTTTAATTGTTATTTCAACACATTCATAGACTAGAATCTGTTCTTATTCATGTTTTTTTCCTCTTAGTATTGGAGAAGTAGTAGGATTTTCCAACCTAATGATTTAGAATTTGCCTGACAAAATTAATGACCTTGTGTCAATTGGATAACTTCATAAAATTGTGTTTGGTCTCTGTTTTAGTCAGTCAGTGTCCTGGCAAGCATACCCAACTATGCATTAATATAAAGTGTAAGGAGAGTGTTGGGAATCTACAGGATGGTGGAGTACCCCAGGGCCAGCCACAGGGGGAGCTGTTACCGACTGTAGGCCGGATGTGGCAAGGGAAAGAAGCAGATACCAAATCCCTGAGAGGTACCACCCACTGATAGGAGCTGGGGCCTTCAGCAGCAGAATACAGACAACCCGTGGTGACTCACTGGTGAGAAAGCTGGGGTGATTACCTACCCAATCTCAGCCTTTCCTACCTTCCAATCTCCTGCTGGTGATTTCTATGAGCTGAGCCCAACTAAAGGCCAGAAGGGAAAAGAGTAGATGATGTAGTCTGTAAGGACCAGGCTCCCAAGCAGAGTAGGGTAAAGAAGGGTGGGTGTTGCATCTGGAAGACAAAAGGAAAATATCCAGCATAACATTTTTCTTAAGAGAGATACTTGTATAAATTTCAGTATGAAAATTGGAGCCTGAAGGATTTTTCACCTGTTCTTTCATAAGTTGTGTTTATCATTAACCATTCATTAACATTTTTGGGTCTTCCAGTAAGCAGATGCCAAAAGGAAGTTAAAAGAGCAAGAAATTTATTGTGGTTAATGTCTATGACAAAGAAGAGAAGAAGCAGGCATTGACAGTGTGAGACTTCAGACAACAATGTAGGTTTGACTCCTGTGAAATGGAGGTGCGGGAAGGAGACTAAGGAAAGTCTCTCTTAGACCAACAAGGAGTTCTAGCATAAAGATTGCCCATAGAGTGGTCTCTTGTTGGGAGGAAATGGCCAAGCCCAGGTACCACTGCACAGTCACTGTCTGGGACCCACCCCAAGGAGAACATCACAGCTGGAAAGCAATGGAAGACTAATAGAGGAAGCAGCTGGAAGCTGTCAGCTAACCACATTCCCTACAGCTGGGTAACCAGTCCTTCCTTGAAGTGGGTTCTGAATGACACATTGTCCTGCTGCTAAGATACCAGAAATGTCACCATATCACTCACGAGGAAGCCATAATACAGGGGAAGTTCCTTGATAGACAGGGAAGGGAAACATTTCCCCATCTCAGAGGGAAGGTCAGTGTGGAGAAAAGTGTCAAAGCAGGAGGAAGTGAGTGGTCAGTGACCTGTGATGTCATCTCCCCTGTCTGGATTGAAATTTTAGTTGGGGAAAAGTGTTAAGTTGAGGAAACCAAAAACTGAAAATGGTGGCTTGGAGAGCACTCAGAAGGTGGCCACAGTTGAGTGACAATGGCACAACAGCCTGATTAGGCAGAAAGCAGACCTAAATTAGCCACCAGAGCCTACTTGAGTTGTTGTGAAGTGTAAGAACGACGCACAAGTCCTCGCCTGCTTCATAGAAAACATGGAGGACAGCTGTTGTGCCTGTGCGGCAGTACCACTGTGATGGAGACAAAATACCCACTAACCTATGTTAATATCGCCACTGCAGACCAAATTGGTGGTTAAAACCAAAACTCAGGGGAATTTATGAGATTACAGAGGTCGAGACACACTCAACCTGCTTAACCAGAAGGCAGACACATGTTGGTGAGCTGCAGACATGGTCAAGATCTGAAGCATCAAAGCTCCTCCTTCCTCTGCCAAGCACCCAAAGCCCAAAGCATCCACAGTCACCATCTTGGACTGGGAAGATTAGAAACTGCCATGATAGGAGTTGAACTTTGATTCAACTGAATATTTACTTGAATGTGATTGTGTTAAGGCCGAAGATACTAAGACATTCTTAAAGGTAAGAATAAGTTCTTTTTCCCCCACCTTATTACTGTTGACTGTCAACTTCCCAGAAGACCCCAGGAAAGCATGTTGATGAAACAAAACTAAGTTTATTAAATCTACTACTGCATGAGAGAACACCACCCTGATGTTTAGTAGTGTCTCAGAATGCAGAAATCAGGGTTTGCTCTTTTAAAGAAGGTTTTGCAAGGTGAGGAGCAGTTTGGGACTGGGCAGTGTTTATGAGTGAACAGCTTTGGATTGGAGAGCCCCACAAGATGGGGACTTGATGAGTAAGCTGCTGATTTTGATGAGTTAAACCATTTTAGCTGATTCACAATCTAATTTCTGAAGCTCAATTATTCCTGGAATAAGCATGTAAGTTGTTTTTGTTTGGTCTGAACAGTGCCTAACACAGATTCAGGAAAGAGAAACTGGTGCTGTTTTAACGCCAGGAGTCGGTACTGTGCTGCATTTAGCTTCACTACTCAAAGGGGTGGAGCATTGTGAGGGGGGATCATGTAAACTGGAAAAATAAAGACATAACATTTCTTTTGTCTTTCTAATAATTTTAAATAATCGATACATTATTATTAACTGAAGTCCATACTTCATTCAGTTTTCCTTTGTTTTTCCCTAATGTCTTCTTCTGTTCCAGGATCTCATCCAGGACACCACACTACAGTCACTTGTCATGTCTCCTTAGGTTCCTCTTGGCTGTGACAGTTTTTCAGACTTCCCTTGTTTTTGATGACCTTGATAGTTTAGAGGAGTGCCAGTCAGACACTTTGTAAAATGTCACTCATTGGGATTTCTCTAATATTTTCCTTATGGTTAGACTGGGTTATGAGTTTTGGGGAAGAAGATCACAGAAGTAAAGTGCTATTTTCATCACAGTATATCAAAGGAACATACTGTCAAAATGGCACCACTATTAATGCTAACCTTGATCTACCTGGATGAGGTGGTGTTTGTCAGTTTTATCCATTGTAAAGTTATTCTTTTCTCCTCTTTCCATACCTTGCTCTTTGGAAGGCAGTCACTGTGTGCAGTTCACATGTAAGGAGTGGTGGGTTATGCTCCATAAGGTCAGAGGGCAGAATATCTACATAAAATATTTGGGATTTTTCTCCATGGGAGGTTTGTCTATTCTACCACATTTATTGATTTATTTTCTTAGACTCATAGATATTTATTTAATACTTTGTTTTATAGTCTAATACTATTTTATTTATTTTATTGCTCAAAATTTTCCAGCTTTGATCAATAGGAATTCTTTCATTTGGCTCCTGTGTCCCTTTGACATTCCTCCACTATTGTGTGCTTCTTCTTCTTCTCCTCCTCCTCCTCCTCCTTCTAGCATTTTCTTGTTTCTAGGCACTATAAATTGCATAGGATCACCTTATATATTCTCTGCCCCACTCCTAGAATCAGCCATTTCTTCAAGGAATGCTTGTTCCTTTGACTGGAGACAGGTATTACAAGCCAAGATTTGGGTGCTAGGTGTACTCATTGCTACTAGGGTATTGTTGCTTTTGGCAGCATTTCTTCTTTATATCTGAGCACTACATTTCTGACCCTTTTATCTATGACTCTGCTTCTATCCCTCCCATGATGTGTCACTTAGAAAGTCACAGAAGCTAGACATGAAGAGAGTGACCTAAAAATATAGTCACTCACAATGAAGATATTCTATAAGACAGGAATGGTTTAACCAGAAGGAGTTTTCTGTGTACTGCAGGCCTCCATGTGTTGTATATGGAAAAATACAGAGGCATTTCCACTTTTTCATTGCTAATTCTGAGATTTGAACATGGTAAATTAGAAATCTGGCAGACAAGGCCCCCTCTTGACATGATGGATGACTTCTTACAACACTGTGATGAATAGGTCTGTAAACCAAATACATCAATATCTGATGGGAGTGAGAAGGACAACTCTTGTTACCTTCAATGATGTTAAACCCTTTTCTCTCAGGCATCATGTTACACCAGGCTCCATAGTTACAATTTGATCCCAAGACAAAGAAATAAAGTTCAATGATTGAAGGCAATTCATTATCATCAAATTAAGATGTGATAAATTTGTCTATTCTTCACCGACAATATTTTGCTTCTTCTGAAAAACCCAGATTAAAGTGAAAGAAAAAAAAAAGGAAAATAAAGAATAAGCTTTTGATAATTTTTTATTTTAATTCTCTGGTTGTTTCTATCTGTTTTTTTTTTTTTGAGATATTCTCCATAATTATTTTGAATCTAACAGGATACTGTGTCATGAAAAAAATTTTTTTTAAAAGCAAAGCAACAAAATAACTTCAGTAAAGACATCTAAGTTTGACCTGAAAGTTTGGGTTTTAACTAAAAGAAGTGGGATTGGATGAGATATTATATATAAAGAAAAAAGTGCATGTAATTGAAATACCTTGTGTTATCAAGTTCTAATATTTTATGACTTTACCAACTAGTGTATATTCACCCTGGGTTTTTGAGGGCCTACCATCTGAGGAGCTTTGAGAGCAAAGATACCCCAGGTAACTTCTTATATGTATTGTCATGTAACCTGTTTCATGAGCCATGGTTGATTGGATAAGGACTCAGCCATGACGCAGTAACACACAATTGACACTAGATCCTGACACTGATCTAGGGATACAATGGTGAGTGAGCTGGTGGATAAGTTGATCTGGTATGAAAATCTGGGAAAATAGTGGAACTCTATCCCAGACCGTGACTAATCAACTAATCACTCCTTTCTTCCAGGAAATTAGAAGGACCCCCCAGAGTGGCTGTAGGATCACCAGAGCTCCTCTAATAACCTGAACTATGGTAAAAAGTGTTTTTGGTCTCCATGACGCTTGACTTTATAGCTGCTCAGATAGTTTCTTGTGTTTTCTAATTTCCTGGAAATTCCTTATGATAAAATTTCTCATCTGTGGTTATCTGAGCCCTCCTTGGCTCCTTGCAGCTTAGAAGAGTCTAACAGAATAATAACACATTAAAAAGACCCAAGAATATGTATTGCCAGTTCCTTGAGAGCAGGCATCAAATCTTACTTTTATATCCTAAGTGGGTACATTCAGCTAATGCTCAATATATGATTAGTGAAAGGGTGAATGAATGAACAAGGCCCCAAAAGATTACAATTAAGAATGCTTCTGAGAACAGATACAACTATGATTGCTTGACCCTGTGTTAATACTAAAACTAGTTATTCGTTCTTGTCTGTATATTAAATAATACTGAGACCAAGTGAAAGTAGCTAAGCTGCTTGTTCAAAGGATCCCTGTTTCTGGAAGTTGAGACCATAAACCAACTAAACACTTTAGTTATCAAAACTAAGAGCTTCCTTAGCAAGACTTCAAAATCCTTGCCTTGCTGTGCCCACTAATTTAAAACTGTAATATCATAAATTCTGCCCAGCTGCAGCCAGTTCTCCATCTGGCAAGAACCACCTTAAAAAGTATCAGCCTGGGTCCTAAAGGTGCTATTGATATCCTACCTTAATTTTCTGTTTAAGTCACTAAAACCCATCAAGATGATGCTCTCTCTTACTAACACGTGATAAATTTGTTTACTCTTCAATGACTACTTTTTGTTTCCTTTACAAAGGGCCTTTATAAACATAGTTTTGCTTGATAAGTAGGTTTTTCTGGTGGTCTTTGGGGAAAATGCAACACAACCAATTTTTAGGCTCTTTTCCTTTTATTTTTTTAAAACATGATTCACATTTCTTTGAATATACAAATATCTACTAAGCACAGAGAAGTATAGATATCAGTGCTTTCCTTAGAGAACTTGAAGCGTGAAGCAAATAAGCCACATTTTTATTACTTTGTCTAAGGAAGAAAATTATTGGACTTGAAGTTATTTCAAAAATCTTTCCAACTCTAGGATTTTGGTTTCAGTAAATCTATGGAAATGCTCACTAAATTCTATTTTGAATAAATGTCTTAGTTGCTTGCTACTGTATTGGATGAAAAAGGATTCTAACATTGCCTGGACTGTGAAAGAGAAAGTGGCTTATGTTACTTGGCAATGTTAAGGCCCTATGGTCCATTAAACACTGAGTTTAGTTTCTCAAATATACACAAAAACACACAGCTCTGGACTTGCAGTAAAGTATTTGTCATGAGAGTCATTTTAGCTCAAATGGCTCTAAAAAATGGCTGTCAATTCCAGACGTTTCCAACTGGATGGGACAACAGCCACCACATGTCATACAATACACCCACACAATGTAAACATACCATTTACATCCACAACTGAGATATTTATGGCATTTTCCATGGTTGCCATGTCAACCCATGGAGCAACCAGGCCATTAAAACATGCTGTCAGCAGGCCAAGACAGTAACACTGCAAAAAAATTCCAGTTGCTGACATGAAACATTACATTTATCATTTCAAGACTCTTTTTTCCAGCTGCTTCTTGCTTTACGTTCTTCACAGCTTTTGAACTGGTCTTTTAGGGTGCAAAGAGAATATGAGCGAGCTGTTTAAACTGCAGTATAAATCCTAGCCAATTATTGATCAATTTTATTCTCATAGAACTTATTTTCTTCAGGTGATAATCTTGAGGTCACATGCCAAGAGAGGAAGGGACATGTTGAGAACTGACATTGATATAACTGGCCAATTTTTAACTTGTTAACTTAGATTCATTGCTTCATTTCTCCCCTCTGAAAAAATTGTTTTCAGCAAACTCTTAGATTTTGAAGGTATTCACTTTGATTTCTTCTGAACTCAGCTAGACAGCCTCTTGTTGAAATTATTTTCCAAGATCATACAGAAAGTCTAATCAATTGAAATGGAATGGGCTCTCCAATAAGTAACAGTACAACCAACAGTATATTTTTCTGGGAAATCCTGACTTTACATGATCATATTAATTTTAGAGAAATTGCTACATTAGATGTCTAACTACCTGTAATTTAAATTTTCTACCATTAGGAGACTTCTCACGTAAATTCAAAAGTCAGAAAAAGGCATTCTATGACAATAACTGCTAGGAATGTTAGATAAAAAGTAAGGTAACTGATATTTCAGTGTAAATGATGACTGTTTTCAGACCAAGGATTCTTTTGCATAAATAGAACAACAATGATGCAAAGATTCCTCTATTTTGCTTCATACTCCCTCCTCTTTGTTCTGTCTCCACTTCTTGCTTGCCACTTCTAAGCACATTAAACTTGCAGGATTTTGATGGGACTTCTGGCATTTTAGCTGCTCATGTGCACACTGTTCTGTCTTCATTCTTTCTAGAGAACAATCCCAAGTAAGTAAACTCAGTGAGAGTTTTCAGAGGAAAACAAGCCTGGACATGAATCTTCTCTAACTAGTCACCAGAATAGCTCTCCACTCCTCACTCACCTCTGTAAGATCCACAGCCCTTGAAAAGTATACCATCCCTCTGGAAAAGAGAGACAGAGCGTAACCAGGGAATGTCGAAAGGAGCCAGGGAGCAGACACCTGAACAAAGGCAAAAGCCTGGAGGGGAAATTGAGATCTCAGCCACCTAAAAGCTCACAGTGGAGCAGGAGAGGCAGATCTTTACAGAATGGTATCCTGGGCATCAGAGCTGGGGACAACACGAGCTGGGTCTTCCAGGATGGGTTGGCAGTTTGTGACAGTTGTATATGGGGGAAAAGTGACTTCCATGGTGAAGACTTGAGTAAGTGACCAGAGGCAAAAACAAAACAAAACAAAACAAACAAACAAAAACAAAAAACAAAACACTGATGTAGTCCAGAAATAAAAACTAGGTCAAGTACTTTTAAAGTAGGATAAAGAAATTACAAGAAAAGGACAAGCTGTGGAGGGCTATGGGTGCCTAGGTGAGGGGATTGCATTGGTAAATGTTTTGAGTAGAGGGAGATGCAGTCAGAGGTGTGCTCTTAAGTGATGTTATGAGGATCTAATGAGGAGGCGGACAAAACCTCAAAATCACAAGTTTATTTGAATAATTGGATTTAGGAGATAACAAGAGGATTCAAAAGCAGAGGATTCAAAAAACGGTGATTGGAAGTCTGAATGTGTTAGGGTGTGGTGGATATTCCTTTCTCAGATATTTTGAAGGTAAAAAATGATACATTTAGAATGAATAAACAGTAATATTCACACAAAGAAATAGTATACAATAATGAGAAAGAGTAAGATATACAGAAACACAAAAGATATGATCGACTTATAATAAGGTTGAATAAACAGAGCCAGGCATAGAAGAGTAAATATGGTGTGAGTTAATTTGTTTAGAGTTCAAAAATTAATCTATGCTGCTGGACAGACAGTGGGGACTCTTGGGAGGATGAAGTGACTGGAAAGGAGCTTAGCCTGGCCTTCCAAGGTCTGGAAGTGTTCTATTACTTGATCTGGGTGCTGGTTAAAGGATGTGCTAGGTTTGTGAAAATTCACAGGGTAGTAAATTTATGATATGTTCACTTTTACTTATGTTAAACTTTGGTAAAAGCTTTCACAAAATGGCACATCTTGCTTTGGAGATACCAATTTAAGGAGGGAAATTATCTAATAGGTAGTCTTTAAAACTTGACTCTGGAGTAATCAAGGTCATGTTTCCTGGATTCCAGGAAAATTAGGAATTGTGATTCAGCAAATTAAGTCATTGCATCACGTAGTGAAACCTGACATGTCCCAGCCCCAGTCCTCCCCACCCCTCAGCCAAAGACTTGGAAGGCCAGATCAACACCCACAGGCCTGGATATAGTCAGTTGCCACTAGCAACACCAACAAACAAACAACCAAGTCATTGTCTCATCAATTTAAAGGAAACAGAAGAATAAAAATTGATAAGAACAAGGCAGGAGGTCTATCTCTTAGCAGCTTCAGAATAAAACCAGTGGAGCTCACTTGCTGCCAAGTCTTAGGTAGAAATCCATCATTTCTCACCTGCTCTGGTGGTCAGCCTCACTGCGGTGATTAGCAGAGAAAACTGTAATGATTAACTGGCCTTGTACATACAATGCTAACCCAAAGACACAGACTTTTCATCATCCAGGAACTCAGTACTTTAAAGTATTAAAGTCATGCCCCAGTTTTAGACAAGGAAGTATACAGCTATCAATGTTTCAAAATCTGGATTTACTGTTAATTTTTGTATTTCACTTTAACCTTTTTCAACTTCTCCCCACCTGGAGGAAAAGAAAGTTATGAATTAAAAAAAAAAAAGCCCCATATTGTTCCCAGATGAACTCCTAAGAAGCATTTCTTACCTAGCAGTTTCCATAAATGCATTTAATAGACTGCAGATTATTAACTCCTTGAAAAGGGAGAAGTGACAAAGAATGAAAGTAGTGTAAAAAATATAAGTACCCAGAAAAAAATGTGACCCAGATTCAAAAACACTCTTGTTATCTACATTACTTCAACAACACGTGTGTGTGTGTGTGTGTGTGTGTATATATATATGTATATATATATGTATATATATACATATATATATACATATATATATGTGGCTGCTATAAAAATTATGGATTATAAATAACACTTGCAACTTCCCGTCAGTAACGGTCTAAGCAGACAACCTCGCTCACCTACTTTGATAAAGAATGCACTGCGTACAGACAGAACTTGATGCCGTTTGAAGCTTTCACAGGTATGAGCTCTTCCCCGGGCCCCTACTTTCCATTTCGAGCGTTCATTCATTAGCAAACATTGTGGAGCGCATTCTAGGTGCCAGACCCTGACATCGTTGTTGGGGACATGAACGATGATACGTCAGGTCTGATCCAGCCCCACTGAAACTTACAGTCTTGCTGTAACCCAGCACAGAGTTTCCTT
The DNA here is from genome assembly GCF_964194185.1 of Rhinolophus hipposideros. Classification (NCBI taxonomy): domain Eukaryota; kingdom Metazoa; phylum Chordata; class Mammalia; order Chiroptera; family Rhinolophidae; genus Rhinolophus; species Rhinolophus hipposideros. The sequence goes on along the minus strand of NC_138068.1, from coordinate 42,886,614 downwards.
CCCTCTGGCACTGGCTTTTGTAAATGACTCCTAACTCCCCCCACCTATAGGACTCTGGCTATTAGGGTGATGGCCTTCAAGATCAGATCTGATTATTTTACACTATCCCCTTTGTTTCCTCTGACTTCCATTCCACAAAATAATAAACCCAAACAATGCAAACATGCCAATTATCCCCCACCAAACAAAAACAAAAGAAAACAAAACCTTTAGTGAGATAAAGGGAAAGTACTTAGGATAAAAAAGGCACTCAGAATCCTTCCATGTCTGACTCCAGATTTCCTTCCCATGATCTCACCTGGTCTTAGTGTCCTCTCTAGGCTCTTCATTACCTTTCTATGTCAAAGTAGTTTCCCTATTTTGCTTTTATTTAAGGTGGACAAGGACATGTGATCAACAAATACGGTGAATGCTGCTGCTGAATGTCATCCAACGAAAAGTCAGGGATCTTCAATACCAGACGCGGTGCGACGAACCTTAGTAAGTGTGTGACAAGTTGCAACTTGTTCGGTGCAGTAAGTTGGACGTGAGCTACAGTTGAGAGAAGGTGTGTTTTAAAGTGTGCCATAAATCATCCTCCATCATGACGGTGCTCCGTGTCACACATCGCTTCTGGTACAGCAATTTCTGTCAAATACAAACATCCTGGTGTGTCCTCATCCATCTTATTCACTGGCTCTGGCACCATGTGATTTCTGGCTCTTCCCCAAAGTCAAAATGCCCATGAAAGGACACGGTTTGAATTGACTGAGGACATCGAGGCAGCCACAATGGTACAACTAAAGACACGAAAGAGGACTTCCAGAACTGTTTCAGAAAGTGGCAAGAATGATGGTATAAGAGTGTTTGAAGTGAGGGGGAGTATTTTGAGGGGGATTAATGGCAATGTGTCTTCTACTGTAATATATATATTTTTAATTTAAACATTCACCGTAGTTTTTGATCACATCTCCTCTTTTGCCTAGGACGCCCTTTCCTCCTTTTCTGTCTATAAAAAATTTTACCCATTCTTGGAACCCTAAGTTCAAATTTACCTCCTTTGTGAAACCTGTAGATAATGGTGTACTACTAGCATCTTTTTCGAAATCCATGTTCAATGACGTAATGTTGGTAGCTTGAAATAAGCCCTGATGAGACTATTTACACCATGGAAATTGGCAAATGCTACAAATCAGAGCTTGATTTATTGTTTTGTTATCTATGTTGACTTAAGAAAGTGGTAGGGAAAATGTTAATACAACAGGTTAAACTTGAAAGTGTGCTGATTTTGCAACCATTATATTATGAAAGTGCATACATTTGAGGAAATATTCTTCCAGTATTTGAAAATTATTCTCCAATTCAGCATAGAAGCTACTCACACCATTGATAAAAAAAAAATAAAATTCCAACACATTTTCATTGTTTCCCTTTCATTTTACTAGTTAACATCCACAAAAATATCAACCAAAATTCACATTGGAACTATACTCATTCATTGTTGAGGTGAGCAACTTCTTTGCTGAATCTGATAGAATCAAGAATTGATTTGTAGTCTGATTTTCAAAAATCCTAGTTGAATCACAACAATAAGTTGGCCATGAATACAAAATTTCAGCAAAAATCAACAAAAGCATTCTGTTTGACTCCATTGGTTATATTGAATTTAAAATAAAGAGTATTTTATTAATGTTTTAAATTGTGTGCTTGCCATTCATTTTGTCAGTGAAATCTATAATAAGTAAATAAACATACACACAAACACACACACACACACACACACACGCACACTTTTTTCCAGAGGGCCATTTGTTAGACATTTACCAGAACACCATTACCTGTGAGTAAATGCCCAGAGAGGGAGGTGGAGGAGGAGGCAGGAGCAACTGATTAGCCTAACTGCTCACCTGCTCATCAGCCCATACCTGTGGCTTCCCTTAGGGATGTTGTAAGGTAAAAGAGGGTAACGCATATGCAGCTGTTGGTGCACCAGCCCTGGCACAAAGCAATAATAACAACAATAAGCACCCCAAGAATAAAGATGGCAAATGTCTGTTGAGTGTGTCCTACATACCAGAGGTATTCTGAACTCTCTATTTATTATTCTCCATGGCAATCTTGTTTAGTGGGCTCTGTATTACTCCCATTTTGCAGATGAAGAAACTGAGACATAACACGTTAAGAAATCTGGCCAGGGCTACACAGTTTGGGATATTTGATAAGCTACTACTGAAGAATTAGATAACATTAAAATATGGTTTTAAGATGTGATTCTCTTCTTTCTCTCTGTTTTCCTCCACTAATTTGTCTTTCTTCTTTCTTTTATACTCTCTTACTTCCCATCTTGTTGTGTTTCTGTTCCCTCACTTCACCGTCAGCCACCTGAAAGAAACGAGAGAGGAAACAGCTAACAATATTCTTTTTTCTCTTTCTTTTTTGCTCCCTTTGAGGTTTTATTGACTTTTTAAAAAATTATTTCGATTTACCTTCAAGCTTAGAGAAGAGTTGCAATAATAATACAAAGAACTATTATACACCCTTTGTTCAGGTTACATATTTGTTTCTATTTTGTCCTATTTGCTTTATCATCCCGCTTCTCCTCTCTCTACCTATTGTGTGCCAGACATCAAGTGGATGCTGGCACCTGTCCAGGCCAAATCGACCACTATATCATCGGCTTATCTTCAATTCCTTTCTGAACTCTTGTATATGAACAGGATAACATCTTCCTTTTCTAATTATGATATTCCTTATTGTCTGTTCCCAGCAGAGCACAATTAGCCACAAGTTTGAATGGTTTGCTTGAGTGTGACACTGCTTCCCACAAAGCCTCATGGAACACACCTTAGATAGGTATGCATTATGCTAACCAAAACCCTCGGGTCCAACTGGGTTTCAACATCCAGCAATTCAAGGTTTTTAAAAAAGCAAGATGGGGAATATCGCATGTATTTAATAACATGCCAAGTGAGGTCTGGGGGAGCAATTCCATAACCAAAGACAACTATTTCTGCAGCAAATGCATGCAGAATAAACACAGACTTCACATATTCCCAGTTCAGTTCACATCAGTTTTAGCCACCATTTGAGTTTTGGTGTCAAAATTTCAGTATTCAGAGCTTCTTGCTTTTTGTAATTGCACATAAAAGGTGTGGGGCCGTACATTTTCTATGGTAAGGGATAGGTGCTGGATAGATACTTTAGTGATTGATCAACTGTATAGCATCTGTATTGCATGGAAAACTTAGAAGATCGGTTTTGTTTTAACAATATTAAAAACCATGATCTCAATAGCATTTAAAACACTAAGATGTTGACAACATTCTGTTAAATATCTTCCCCCACAAAAAAAAAACAACAGGGTAGAATTTAAGTCTTAAAGATAATAAGCAAAGACTAATGCTTTCTCAACAAGAAAGGCATCTTCAAAAATCACAAGGCTTTGAGGATTCAGTTGCAATGAGGGTGGTAGCCTCATAACCATTGGAAACATAGACTTGTAATAAAATTCTGTATTAAAGAATTGACAGGTCCTTACAACATACTGGTTCACTTAACAGTAAGTCATATGATCTATTTTATAATAGTGCACTGTTTATCACTTAAAATTACCAGCTTTTCAAATACACTATGTTCTTACATTTACTAAATAGGGTAGGATAAACAGTCCCCATTTAGCAGCCTCTACTCTGAGACCTCTTTTCTCTGAAACTTTTATTTTGTTGTGCTTTCTATCAGATTCCATCCAATATGAGATTGGACACTATCTTGAACTCTTCTCAAATGATTTCTTGTGTATTATTCATTTGGTACACCTGCCAGAATTTTGTTTCTTAACCTAAGAGTTTGTACTAAACACATATTTGAGGCTGACTACAGTTGACTTAAATGAAAAGTTGCAAATTTGATTTGGGTTGGATCTTAATATTTATCTTGGATATGTACAAGTTTTGTGATAAATTTATTGTGACATAATTTATTCTCAGTATCCATTTATTGGGGTTGATTAACATTGTGCCCATTTTAAGGACTGAGAAAATTAGAGTTTGAACAAATCGCCATAGTCATAAATCAAATCAGAGTCCATTAGCAAGTGATACTGTGTTTTAAAGGTTCCAAATTAAGGAATGAATTGCACAATACATGGAAGACGGTATTTGGGATCTGACTCAATGTGCAGAAGGACCAGGAATTGCAGATTTTCTGGAGAATCACTGTTTTCCCAACGGAGGCAGCAACCCCCCTTTCATGGAAAAGATGCCTCTGGGTGGATGCTGCCCTTAAAACATGAGGCTGAAACTCAAAGGCTTGAGTGCATCTTGGAATCAGGAGCTTTTGAAGCTTGATTGGTGACACCAGATGCAGGGCAGTAGGCAACCACGCTGCTGCCTTGTTTTTTTGCGTGCTTTTTAAAATGTTTTTAAACGATGTGCTGACTCTCTGAGCAATAATGGCAATAGCTACAGCTGCCTACCTACGACCAGACAGCTGGTCTGATGTGAATTACTGATGGAAAGTACTGCGACTTCAACTAATAACAGAGGAGGCTTCAGATTTGTGGGCGAGACCCTGGCAGGCAGGCACCAACACCACGCTATGTGGAGAAGAGGTGAGACTGAGCAGTTCCAGACGGCAGAGGAGCTGTGCTGACCTGGAGGCCCATGGGACGAGTGCCAGTACATATCCCAAAGGCGGCACATTCCAAGGACTAAACCAGCAGAGGAAAGGCCAAGTGCTGGTGCGATATAGCTGCAAACTAGAATGATTCCATTTTTAAAGCACTGCTTTCCAGCTCAGACATAAAATTATATTTAAGCTTCCTGCCTCTGTGCAATCAAAAGAAGCCAACTGAAAGAAATGTGCACTTCAAGGTTGTAAATCTGAAACTTCCTAATCCCCGAAAGTCCACACTGGACTTCTTGCCTCCATGGAAACAACAAAGCATTCAGCCAACTGATTGGCCTCCAATGAATTTTAGATAAGACAGCTTGGAAGGGAATGGATGTGATTTTAATGCAGAAGAAAGCGCTGGAAGGGAGGTCCACTTGGTTCATATTTGAATAAAGCAAACAAGGCAGACGAAAGGCTGACAGCTGTAAATGACATTGTCAGTACAAAAATTATCAGGCAGTTTACAATCTGTTTGCTTATGTTGAACAAACAGACTGTGTGTGGCATCCTTTGGCCTGTGAATGGCAGAAATACTTGCAGCTTCAGAAAAGCTATCTGCTCTCCTGCAGCCCAGCCACAATTAGATTGCCATTTGACAGCCACACTGAAAAGGAAACTGTGTCCTCTGCCTTTTCCCCCACACACCCCCTTGCCTCTTTGCTTTCTCTTTTCCTTTCTTTATTTTTCGTCATCTTCTTCATAAGACAAGCACTGAAGTTGGGCAGAGACACTTGTCTTGTTGTATCGATGACGTGAATTTAGTTAGTTCTGTTGCTGGATCAAGCTGTTTACTCATGAGTCTGACATTCCAAGTGGGAGATCTTAGGTAACCTAGCAAAGCTTAGTGCCAACAGTCTTCATTTTTCATTCCTTACAGGAAGCAGAAGCCGGGAGCCCCCCAAAGAATGACACTTTTTTCTTCTTTGTGCAGCCCGGCTCAGAGACCTTTTGCTTTGAACTTGCTAGCATTGCATTTGGTGCTGAAACAAAACAACACAAGAAGGGCTATGCAGCAGGCACCAAAACCCTATTCCCTCTCTGAACAAGGCTCAAACCTCCCAAGTTTCAGGAGGGACTAACAGCCAGTGGGCCCTAACTCAGCTTGGGGGCTGGGCCCAAGTGTTTAATTCAGCCCCCAGGCTGAAAGCAATGAGTTGTGTGGTCTCATTGCTTAATCCCCCTCTGTGTTCTGCAAACTTATAACACAGAAATAGCTCCTTTTGTTCAGAAATAATGGAGAGCAAACACAGGTAGTAATTTTAACCCTCATCATCTCAGAAGCTCACTCTTATTTATCTGCATCAGGGAGATTTAAGCATTTGGTAGTGGCTTTTCATGGTCCTGGAGGCTATTTGGATATTTTTGAGTTCTTACCTGTGAGATTCCTGCTTGGAGTAAGTAACATACCGTCCTGCCCTGGGGGCCTATTCACCTTTGTAGAACTACACACTGGAAACTGAACAATCTCATAGGAAGACAACACTTGCCTATAAAAACCAGGGTTTTTGGTTTTCATTTTCCACTTTGTGTATTTTCATTATTTATTCTGTCTCTTTTTTGCTAGAGTTAGCCAAGAAGTATTCAATTTGCAGAGAGGATCAAGTCTTTCCTTTATGCTCTTTCTTTCTTCTTTCTTTAATATAAAGAATCAATTTAGAGGTACTTGGTTTATTTGACGGGAGTAAAAAATTCTGATGATAGGTGAGTGTGGTGTGTTTGCAGTAGATAACGAGGGACAGAACAGGTGCACACAAAGCTGGAAGACTGGGGTAATTACTGTTAAGCACTGAAGCATCAAAACACCTCTTGTATGGAAAGTTCATCCAATTACCACTAACCTAGAGAGGAGAGTTATGTTTCCGCTGTGCTTTTCATTTTAATCTAAATTGCTGTTTCTTTTTCTCTGATATGGCCATCAGTCATAAAGAGTTGACCATCATTAAAACTGTTTGATTTGGAACCCTGTAGTGTTTGGCTAAGAGGGTAAATGCAAATTTGATGAAAGAATGAGGATAAATTTACATATCAGCCTCAGTTCACATGGAGAGAGTAAACATTCTGTTTATCTCAAGTGTCACTTTATGATTTCAGTAGAATATAAAACTGACCTTGTCCCAGTCATTGCAAAAGGCCTAAATGAAATACGCAGTTGTCTAAATAAAATTTACTCAAGTAGAACTTCTGGGCAAACCCTGCGGAACTCAGCAAACAGGGCTGCAGAGAACATTGCTGGGAAAGCATTTTGTTCTAATAAACTCCAAAATGAAATTCTGGAATAAGGGGTTGGTGAATAAGGAAGAAAAAAATCATACTTCACAAATATTATTCAATCACCATGAATTAAAACATCCTACGTAGCTAGTTGTTGTAATCTATAGTTATTTAAAAATTGCAAAGCAAAAAAATCTTAAAAACCAGTGTTCACACTTCAATGTAGAGTGTGCTTTCACTGAGCTTTTGTTTTATCATTTGGGCACAAGAGTATCATCATTTGTTTGGTTTCTAGAAACTATAATTGATTGGAGGAACTTTAACACTCCATAGGTAGTTCACACTGCAAGAGAATAATTCCTTTTGGCTCTTTGAATCAACCACATTTGCATTTTCCACAATATTTTTAATTAGTTTTTTTTTCTCAAGCTAAGTCAACACTCATCAGTGTGTGAAGGAACATTAGACTTTTGTTCATAACAAAGGCTTTTGAGTGTACAGGAAACTATTTGGAGATGATTGCAGGCATCTGTACTGATATTTTACTTCTACTTTCTCACACCCAAAAGGTCATTATAGGCACAGGTGGTTGGCTCAGTTGGTTAGAGCGTGAGCTCTGGGCAACGGGGTTGCTGGTTCGATTCCCACATGGGCCAGCGAGCTGCGCCCTCTGCAACTAGAATGAAGTCAATGAGCTGCCCGAGGCTCAGCTCCTGGGTGGCCAGACGGCTCAGTTGGTTGGAGTGCATCCTCTCAACCACAAGGTTGCCAGTTTGACTCCCACAAGGGATGGTGGGCTCTGCCCCCCCATCCCCCGCAACCAAGCTGTGCCCTCCACAACTAAGATTGAAAGGACAACAACTTGACTTGGAAAAAGTCCTGGAAGGACACACTGTTCCCCAATAAAGAAGTCCTGATCCCCTTCCCCAATAAGATCTTTTTTTTTTTTAAAAGGTCATTATAGAAAATGAAGGAGCAAAAGGAGATTACCTTATGGAAGAAAGTTGATAGCATAATATGTAATAAAATAATGGGCACTATATATATATATATATATATATATATATATATATATATATATATATATATATATATATTTTTTTTTTTTTTTAATTTGAGTTATTCTGGAAATTTTGCCCACTGTAAAGCAGGAAAATATCCTGAGTAAAATAAAACATAGGTGAAAAGTATTTGACAGATATAAATAGTTTTAATTAGAAAATCAAAAAATATTCTCATATTTATGTATTTACTTTTATAAGCCACAAAATAATTATTTAAAAAATATTTCCATATAGAAAAATGTACAGTTTAATGGGGGAACACATGGGAACTTCATATCTGAATACAATTTGCATCTTAATTACAAATAATTAAGCATATTTAGCAACTTCTTTGGTCAGGATTAAGCTGAGGTTTTGGGGTGCTGAATGGATGGGAGTTTTGAGCAACTAATACGAACAAGGAGAAAGCACCTCATTACCACCAGAACTGTGGTTAGGTTTTCCAAATAGTGTTTGAAAGGAGACTGACATGTTATTTACACCAAAGGAAAATAAGAAAAAAAGAAGTACATGTTTGAGTGTGTGTGTGTGTGTGTGTGTGTGTGTGTGTGTATGTGTGTGTTTGAGGGGAAGATAGTGTATATTTGAGGAAATAAGATGGTTCAGACTCTCTCCTGTGATGTCTTGTGTTCACATATATGTGCACCTAGAGTATTGCATACAGCATTGCTACTGGTCTGAAGTGGTTGTAAAACACTAAAAAAGAAATTTAAAAAAATAGAGGCTCATGGTTGAGTAAATGATCCCATACACAATAAGCCCATTCTTTCCCACACTCCCAAGATGTCCACATCTGAGTTACAGAGCTTCCAGAAAGCAAAAAGTCCATCGCACATACAGTATTGATTCTTGGTGATCTTAAAAAACAAAAAACAAACAAACAAAAACTAAGAAAGGAAGAAATAATCACCAAAGCACAGGGATCTGAGTACCCAAATGATGATACGGGCATGGCAGTGGGGGCGGGGGGCACATGTGCAAGCTGTGGACCATCTCTGATGTAGGATGTACCTCAAAGGGCATCACTTACTCAAGGATGAAAATCACCCTCTACCTGTCTTCCTATGAACCTTATTAGATGATTACACAGCACTGAAAGTGATAGCTACAAAAGTGGGAACAACCCAAATATTCACCAGCTGATTAATGGATAAACAAATGTGGCATATCCATACAAGTTGTTATCACTTGGCAGAAAAATAAAAGGAATGAATATCTGGTACCTGACAAATTTTGAAAACAGTGTTACGTGAAAGAAGCCAGTCACAAAAGACCACGTACTGTGTGATTTCATTTGTATGAAATGTCCAGAATAGGCAAATCTAGTGATTGCCTTGGGCTTGGATTGGGAAGCAGGAATGAGGAATGATTGCTGACGAGTACAGTTTTCTTTTCTGGGGTAATTATAATGTTTTAAAATTAGGTTGCGATGATGGTTGCCAAAGTCTATGAATATACTAAAACTACCATACTGTACATTTTAAATGGGTAAATTTTAATGTATATGAATTATATCTCAATAAAGCTGTTAACAAAAAAAAAAAAGAAAGAAACCGACAACCAGGATTATTACAGAGTCAAGGATGAGCTTTCAAAGAGAATTGTGTAAACGTCAAAGCAGATTATTGCTGTCACAGACTGTTTCCACCCCATAAAGGAGTGAGGGTCAGAGTCAAAGCTGAACTTAAATGTGTTGAATATTTGTGGGCTAACTATGATGTTCCAGGCATGGTGGGCCATGGGGGAGAACAAGAGGCCTTGTGGAACTCATAATCTAGAAGGAGAGAGGCAAATACGAGGGTATCCAAAAAATTTTTAAGAAAGGAAAAAACTGTATTAAAATTGTAATAATATATACCAATAACAAAAGATGAATACAAGTCGTGTGTATACATGTTTTTGGCACCTTTGGTATATATAATATACAAACACCTAACAAGCTTCTTGACTGCATGACAAATAGTGAGTCTTGAATGCAACTCTGAGGGAGTTTACCACTCTGAGACTTGGAGATCTCATCAAAGGGTATGTCCAAGTCCAGATACCTTGGTTCAGAAGGAGCACACTTAGAAGAATATGGTTGGTCAGGACTTGGGAAGAGCTACCAATCATATAAAATACAGAGATGTTGAGAAAATATGAACACTTCACCAAGGCAGGAATAGATGCATGTGTGACAGCTACTGTCTAGCCTCCTCACACCCTTGCTACAATCCTCAGAATCCTAAGAGGAAGATGATAAGCAATGATAGTATTCCCATTTTACAGATGAGGAAACTAAGGGATAGAGAGATTAAGGAATTTTTATAAGGTCAATTAGTCAATAACAAAACTACCCTGATATAACATGTTTTCCCGAAAATAAGACCTAGCCGGACCATCAGCTCTAATGCATCTTTTGGAGCAAAAATTAATATAAGACTCAGTCTTATTTTAATATAAGACTTGGTCTTTAATATAATATATAATATATATTATATTTTAATATAATATAATATAATATAATATAATATAATATAATATAATATAATACTTGCGTCTTCGATATAATATAATATAATATAATATAATATAATATAATATAATATAATATAATATAATATGATACCAGGTCTTATATTAATTTTTGCTCCAAAAGATGCATTAGAACTGATGGTTCGGCTAGGTCTTATTTTCGGGGAAACACAGTAACTGTTGATCATCCAGCCTATGCCCTTAACCACTACCCTCTTTTGCTTTCTTGTTCTAAATAGTTCCAAAATATTGGAAATTTACCAATAAATAGAAGCTCCAAGAGGCGGCAAGTTCATTTTCTGTAGTTAATAAAGAAGAACAGAGAGATACTTTCAAATACAGTATGTTCTCAGTCACTATAGTATGTTCACACTGGGATTAAAAGACCATTTGTTGGAAACATAGTTGATATAAGACATTGGCATCAAATGATCTTTATTTGTTCTTTCAACCTAGTTATTCTGATGTGGTGACTATGGGATGTATGAAAAGAACCTAAGCCCCTGCATAGGGTTGTGCAGGTTGGGCACTGCACAACTCAAGGGAGGAGGACACATTTCACATTCACATACATCATAGATTCGAATATTTATTATAACAGTTTTCCTGAAGATGTTAGAACAGATGTTTAGCTATTTCTTATATGCCCTAAGTTTCCATCTGGGTCTTCAGGTGCTGACCATACTTGATTGAGACAGGTAATTGTAAAGGAGAGGGATGGAGGGGCATGAAGTCAGAAACAACAAGGCAAGTTAGGGGATTATGGCAATTGCTTCAGTGATAGAAGGTGAGGGACTGGTGATGGAGAGGGGGAAATGGTGGGGATTGGAAAACGATTTCAAATTTATATTCATTCAGGAGAGAGGGAGCTAGATACCCAGATTTAGGAGTTACGTATGTAAGAGGATAGTAAGTTCACATGAGAAAGACCAAGGAAGAAAAAAAGGCAACTATTGCAACATAACCCTGAGCAATATGCAAATTTCAGTAGCTGGTAAGGAAACTGAGAGAGGATTTTCTACAGCTAGTGGATAATTGTTTCAGAGAGGAAATGTAGGTGGAAGATGAAGAAGTTGGTGAACCTCACAACTGTTGATAGTTGTTGACATTTATGGGACCACTCTCAGTGGATTATTGATGGAGAATGGGACAGAAGCCAGACTGATAGGTTCTGGAGTAACGGCTGCTCAGAGAGTAGAGATAGTGAGTATAGAAGGGTGGCACTGAAGAGAAAACATGTGGAGCTATAGTTTGAGAGGGAAGGAGGTCAGAGGAAGTTTATTTTGGGGGGAGGGAGGATTGGGAAGACATATGGACACACTAGATGATAAATCCTTGGTAGACAAGAATCATACCTTACATATCCCTGTAATAGATAACGTAAATTTTGTGCTGGATATTGTTTGAATGATCGTGTTGCATAATTCCTGGTACAGGCACATGCTATAACAAGACATCTTTTTTTGAAAAAAAAAATCTCTGTTTCTTGTCTTGAATGACTTGGAAGGGTGGCCCTGCTTTTGCAATATTGAGAACACACACTGAAGCATGTCTTTATAAGAGAAAGAGGGAAAAAAATTTATAAGCAACTCATAGGCATGGAACGAGCTAGTTTCATGGTCCAGCTTTACTTTCAGTGAGTCTTACCTCTTTCAAATGAACCCTGTGGCAGGTAAACGTAGAGGCTCAGAGTAGCTTGGAGACCACTAGGCCGAGGTAGGCTCTGGAACAACCTCTGGTATCTCAAACTCTCCTTCCTTCTGTCTCTGAAGCATCCAGTAAGCTATGGCCATGACCGCTCCTCATGCATCAAAGTCTTAACCTGGCTCAGAGTAATTAGTAAAACAAGAACAACAAAAATGTAGCTACAACTATTTTATTATCCCATTGTATCATTATTGTTAAGCTCTAAAGAGAAGTATTATAAAAATAAAAAACACGGCATGTTATAACTTAGAAAAAAATCATGACATTGAAGCATGCCATATTATAAAAGCATGATTATTTTTAAAAAAGCATGATATTTTAAAGCAGGATGTCTTATAACTTAATTATTATTCTCTGATTTCTAAAGTATCATATGTTTATTAAAGTGAACAACGGTGGAATTATAAATGATCTTCTTTACAATTTTCAACACTTCAAAGTACTAGTTGTTGTCCTTATGTGTTTTCTGTATTTTCTTTACATATGCACATATAGTTATTATTTATGTAATTAAGTCCATCACTCAACAGGTTTGATAAATGAATGAATGAATGCATATACTCTCTGGTAAATTTTCCCTTAGAAATTTATTGCAAATTTTTCCGACAGTTAAATGTGCTTGTCTACTACATGGTTTTTATTATCTTCATATTATTCCAGTCCCGTGCACATACCATGAATTCTTTAGACTTTTTTACTATTGGATATTTAGATTGTTTCCTTTTTTTCCAATTATAACTAAAGCTACAGTGAACATGTCTTCTCCAACCTCTTATTATAATCCTTAGGATAATTGGTATCCTAATATTATACATCCTACTTCATAAGAAAGCATTTTTTTATTTATTGGGGTGACAGTTGTTAGTGAAATTACATAATTTTGGGTGTGCAATTCTGTATTACATAATCTATAAATTCCATTGTGTGTTCACCACCCAGAGTCAGTTCTCCTTCCATCACCATATATTTGATCCCCCTTACCCTCATCTCCCACCCCCCACCTTCCTTACCCTCTGGTAACCACTACATTATTGTCTGTGTCTATGAGTTTTTGTTTCTCATTTGTTTAACTTGTTCTTTTGTTGTTTTTGGTTTATATACCACATATTAGTGAAATAATAGGGTTCTATGCTTTTTCTGACTGACTTATTTCGCTTAGCATTATACTCTCAAGATCAATCCATGTTGTCACAAATGTTCCTATATCATCTTTCCTTAACGCCGAATAGTATTCCATTGTGTATATATACCACAACTTCTTTATCCATTCATCTATCGAAGGACGTTTTGGATGTTTCCATGTCTTAGCCACTGTAAACAAAGCTGCAATGAACATTGGAGAACACATGTCTTTATGTATAAATGTTTTCAAACTTGTGGGGTAGATTCCCAGGACAGGGATTGCTGGATCATATGGTAATTCTATTCGTAATTTTTTGAGGAACCTCCACACTGCCTTCCATAACAGCTGCACCAGTCTGCATTCCCACCAACAGTGTATGAGGGTTCCTTTTTCTCCACAGCCTCTCTAACACTTGTTACTATTTGTCTTGTTGATGATAGCCATTCTGACTGGGGTGAGGTGATATGTCATTGTGGTTTTTATTTGCATTTCTCTCATTTGTTGAGCATTTTTTCATATGTCTATTTGCCATTTGTATGTCCTCTTTGGAGAAATGTCTCTTCAGGTCCTCTGCCCATTTTTCAATTGGGTTGTTTGTTTTTCTGTTGTTGAGCTTCATGAGTTCCTTGTATATTTTGGATATTAGCCCCTTATCGGAGGCATTGTTTGCAAAAATCTTCTCCCATTCAGTTGGTTGCCTCTTTATTTTTTCGATGGTTTCTTTTGCTGTGCAGAAGCTTTTAAGTTTCATATAGTTCCATTCATTTATTTTAGCTTTTACTTTCATTGCCTTTGGAGTCAAATTCATAAAATGCTCTTTGAACCCAAGGTGCATAAGTTTAGTACCTATGTTTTCTTCTATACAGTTTATTGTGTCAGGTCTTATACTTATGTCTTTGAAACATTTTGAATTAATTTTGGTACATGGTGACAGACAGCAGTCCAGTTTCATTCTTCTGGATGTGGCTATCCAATTCTCCCCGCACCATTTATTGAAAAGGCTGTCTTTCTTCCATTGCATGTTTTTAGATTCTTGTCAAAAATTACCTGTCCACATTTATGTGGTTTTATTTCTGGGTTGTCAATTCTATTCCACTGGTGTACGTGTCTGTGTTTCTGCCAATACCATGCTGTTTTGATTATTGTAGCCCTGTAGTACAAGCTAAAGTCAGGATATGTGATACCTCCAGCACTGTTCGTTTTTCTTAAGATTGCTTTGGCTATTCGGGGTCTTTTGTGGTTCCAAACAAACCTGGTGATTTTTTTGTTCTATTTCTTTAAAAAATGCCATTGGGATTTTGATGGGGATTGCATTAAATCTGTATATTGCTTTGGGTAATATGGCCATTTTAACTATGTTGATTCTTCCAATCCATGAGCACAGAATGTCTTTCCATTTCTTTGTGTCTTCTTCAATTTCTTTCAAAAATGTCATAGTTTTCAGCATATAAATCCTTCACATTCTTGGTTAAGTTTATTCCTAGGTATTTTATTCTTTTTGCTACAATTGCAAAGGGAATTGTTTTTTGTATTTCTTTTTCTGAGATTTCATTGTTAGTATATAGGAATGCAATGGACTTTTGTACGTTGATTTTGTAGCCAGGAACTTTACTGTATTTATTGATTGTTTCTAACAGTTTTTTGGTGGAGTCTTTAAGGTTTTCTATATATAGCATCATGTCATCTGCAAAGAGTGATAATTTAACTTCTTCTATCCCAATTTGGATGCCTTTTATTTCTTTCCTCTTGCCTGATGGCTCTGGTGAGGACTTCCAACACGATGTTGAAAAGCAGAGGTGATAGGGGACAGCCCTGTCGTGTTCCTGAACGTGGAGCACAGGGCTTCAGGTTTTCACCATTAATTTTGAGATTAGCTGAGGGCTTGTCATAGATGGCCTTTATTATGTTAAGGTATTTTCCTTCTATACCTATTTTATTAAGTGTTTTAATCATAAATGGATGTTGTATCTTGTCAAATGCTTTTTCTGCATCAATTGATATAATCAAGATTTTTGTCCTTTATTTTGTTTATGTGATGTATCACATTGATGGATTTGCAGATGTTGAACCATCCTTGTGCTCCGGGGATGAACCTCACTTGGTCGTGATGAATAATCTTTCTAATGCATTGTTGTATTCGATTTGCTAAAATTTATTTAGGATTTTTGCATCAGTATTCATCAGAGATATTGGCCTGTAGTGTGTTTTTTTTTGTGTTGTCCTTACCAGGTTTTGGTATCACGGTAATGTTGGCCTCATAAAATGAGTTAGGGAGTACTGACTCTTCTTCAATTTTTTGGAAGAGTTTGAGCAGGATTGGTATTAGATCCTGTTTGAAGGTTTGTTAGAATTCACCAGTGAAGCCATCTGGTCCCGGACTTTTGCTTTTGGGAAGGTTTTGGATGACTGATTCAATTTCGTTACTGGCGATCGGTCTGTTTAAATTTTCCAGTTCTTCATGGTTCAGCATTGGAAGGCTATATGTTTCTAAGAACTTGTCCATTTCTTCTAGGTTATTGAATTTGGTGGCAAATAGTTCTTCATAGTATTCTTGTATGATCCTTTGTATTTCTGTGGTGTCTGTGATAACTTCCCCTTTTTTATTTCTGATTTTGCTAATTAGTGTCTTCTCTCTTCTTATCTTGGTGTCTAGCCAAGGGTTTGTCGATTTTGTTAATCTTTTCAAAGAACCAGCTCTTTGTCACATTAATTTTTCTATTGTCTTTTTGTTCTCTATTTCATTTAGTTCTGCTCTGATTTTTGTTATTTCCTTTCTTCTGCTGACCTTGGGTTTCACTTGTTTTTCTTTTTCTAGTTCTTTAAGGTGTGACATGAAGTTATTTATTTGGGATTTTTCTTCTTTCTTAAGATAGGCCTGTAATGATATAAATTTCTCCTTTAAAACTGCTTTTGCTGCATTGAAAAAAAAATATGGTAGGATGTATTATCATTGTCATTTGTTTCTATGTATCTTTTGATCTCTCCTCTAATTTCTTCTTTGAGCCAGTCGTTCTTTAAAAGTATGTCCTTTGATAGATGAATGGATAAAGAAGTTGTGGTATATATACACAATGGAATACTATTGGGCGTTAAGGAAAGATGACATAAGAACATTTGTGACAACATGGATGGATCTTGAGATTATAATGCTAAGCGAAATAAGTCAGACAGAAAAACAGAGAACCATATGATTTCACTGATATGTGGTATATAAACCAAAAACAACAAAAGAACAAGACAAACAAATGAGAAACAAAAACTCATAGACACAGACAATAGTGTAGTGGTTACCATTGGGTAAGGGGGTTGGAGGGTGAGAGATGAGGATAAGGGGGATCAAATATATGATGATGGAAGGAGAACTGACTCTGGGTGGTGAACACACAATGGGATTTATAGATGATGTAATACAGAATTATACACCTGAAATTATATAATTTCACTAACAATTGTCACCCCAATAAATTTTTAAATAGTATGTTGTTTAATCTCCATGTATTTGTGTTTTTTCCTGCTTTCTTTTTGCAGTTGATATCCAATTTCAAAGCCTTGTGATCAGAGAATATGCTTGGTATGATTTCAATTTTCTTAAATTTAGAGAGGGCAGTTTTATGTCCCAATATATGGCCTATCCTTGAGAATGTTCCATGTATACTCGAAGAGCATGTATAGTCTGATGGTTTAGGATGAAGTGCTCTATATATGTCAATTATGTCCATTTCATCTAATGTGTCATTTAGGGCTGCTATTTTGTTATTTTCTGTTTGGACAATCTACCCATAGCTTTAATGATGCATTTAAGTCCCCTAGTATAATTGTGTTTTGGTCAATTTCTCCCTTTAGTTCTGTTAGTAGTTACTTGGTATATTTTGGTGCTCCCTGATTGGGGACATAAATATTGATGACTGTTATGTCTTCTTGTTGTACAGTCCCCTTTACCATTATGAAATGTCCATCTTTGTCTCTTGTTATCTATTTCACCCTAAAGTCTCTTTCATCGGAAATCATTATGGCTACACCTGATTTTCTATGGGTACCATTTGCTTGGAGTGTCAATTTCCACCCTTTCACTTTGAGTCTATGCTTGTCCTTGTAGCTGAGATGTGTCTCTTGGAGACAACATATGGTTGGGTTTAGTTTTTTGATCCAATCTGCTACTCTGTTCCTTTTTATCGGTGAGTTCAGTCCTTTTACATTTAGGGTGATTATTGATACGTTAGGATTTTCTATCATTCTATCTTTAGTTTTCTGGTAAGGCTGTGTCTCCATTGTTTCTTTGCCTTTTTGTTGTTGTCTATTATTTCTGTGTGGCGGTATTCTATGATGTTTCCCTCTGTTTCTTTTTTTATTACAGTGTATATTTCAGTTCTGGATTTTTTTTTTTTGAGTTGTTACCTTTAAGTTTATGTAGAAGAAAGTTTGATATGTAGAGTATTCCATTTTCTTCAGCACACTTACTATCTCCATTCCCACATTACGGTTCAGACCTTACTCTCCCCCTTTTCATGTTTTGGTTGTCACAAATTGTCCTTGTTGATGGTGGTCAAATAGCCTCCTTTAGTATTTCTTGTACTGCAGGTCGTGTATTAGAAAATTCCCTCAGCTTCCATATGTCTGGAAAGGTCTTTATTCCTCCTTCATATTTAAAGGATATCTTTGCTGGATACAATATTCTTGGCTCATAATTTCTCTCTTTCAATAGTTTGAATATTTGGTTCCACTCCCTCCTGGCTTGTAGAGTTTCTGCTGAAAAATCTGATGATAATCTGATGGGCTTTCCTTTGTAGGATACCGTCTTGTTTTCCCTGGCTGCCTTGAGGATTCTTTCTTTGTCTTTGATTTTAGACAGCTTCAATACAATGTGCCTTGGTGAAGGCCTTTTGGGATTGAGGTAATTAGGGGTTCTATTTGCTTCTTGGATTCGAAGATCCAGTTCTGTCCACAAGTTTGGGAAGTTGTCATCAACAACTTATTTAAATATATTCTCTGTTCCTTTCTCTTTCTTCTCCTTCTGGTATGCCCATTATTCTTAGATTGCTCTTTCTGATAGAGTCAGAAAGTTCTTGTAGAGTTCTTTCATTTTTAAGTCTCAAGTCTCTTTCTTCTTCCATCTGTGTCATTTCCAGGTTTCTATTATCGATGTTCCTGATTCTTTCCTCCATCTGGTCAACTCTACTACCTAAGATGGTTATTTCATTTTTAGTTTCTTCTATTGAGTTCTTAATCTCCAGAAATTCCATTTGGTTCTTTTTTTAAACTTCAATCTCTTTCGTAAAATGCTCATGTTGTTCTTTGATTGCATTTCTGAGTTAATTAAATTGCCTTTCTGTGTTTTCTTTCATCTCATTGAGTTTTTTCAGAACGGCAATCTTGAATTCTCTGTCATTTAAGTCACATATTTCCATATCTTTAAGTTCCTTTTCTGAAGACTTTTCACTTTCTTTCTGAGCTGTCTTGTGGCCTTGGTTATCCATGGCAATTACTGATTTATTATTTCTCTTCCTAGACATCTACAGGAGTGGCTTCTGCAACAGGTTGATAGGAAGAGGTCTTTCTTTTGTTTTCCAATACTTGTTGGTAGAATGTTTTATTTTGTCTCCAACTGCAGCCTTTTTTTTCCTCTCTCACACAGTAGTGCTATGTTTTCTCTGCACTATTCCAGCTTCTCACAATGGGGGGATTCCCTGGAAGACTGGCCTCTCCTCTGTTAACAGTTCGCCTGGGTCACAGGGAGCCATGTCTCTGTGGGGGTGCAGAGAGCTTTTGAAGTTCCAAAGCTCTTTCTGCACCAGATTCAAGCCCGTATGTTTCAGCAGTTTTATTTACTCCTGCAGGGATCACCCAGATAGGTGGGGCCAGGGGCGGGGTGAGTTGTGAGAGGTGTCCCAGAGCAATGGCAGCGACCACCACCACAGCTGGTCCGCTTCCACAGCTCCCTCACTTTTGCCGGAACTAGTTGGGCTGCGAATCTGTGTCTGTGGTCCACAGTTCTCAGAACAGCAAATATTCTGTTCTTTTGATCTGTCACTGCTACTGTTCCGTTTCTAGCACCGCGCAGGTGAGGGTGGGGCGAGCTCTGGGAGGGTAGGGAAGGGGCGGCTAGTCTCAGTGCCTAAGGTTTCCATTCTCTGCTGGGCAGTGAGGTTTTAAAACCCCGTTTTCAGCCTTCTTCCCTCAGTGTTTTCTCTGAGGTCTCTGCCATGAGCGTTGGGTGCAGCCGTGCTATAAGCTGCCCCCTCAGCCCTGTGGGCCATAAGCGGAGCCGTAGCAGTCCGAGTTCTTCCCTCTCCAGCAGCTGCGGTAGTTCCGGGATGTAGCAAGCCCTGAGCACTGAGCTAGTTCTACGTCCTGTGCCCCCGCGGTTCCGTCCCCAGACTTCTCCCTTCCCTCCTCCCCCGCTTGCGCGATTTGCCCACCTGGAGTTGAATTCAGTAATGGGCCTCTTTGTCTTGCCTGTCTGCTGTGCAGGGAGTCTTTTGTGGAGTTTTTGTTGTTCGATTAGTTGTAAATTCCACGGAGCACAATTTATTGTACACAATTTATTGAGTTACAGAGGCTCACCTCACGCCGCCATTTTGATGACCAGAAAGCATTTTTTAAATGACTTAAACCATCTATTATCTCACAGTTCTGTAGGTCAGAGTCCTAAAATCAAGGTGTCAGTAGCGCTGTGTTCTTTCTGGAGGCTCTAGTAAAGGAGCTGTTTCCATAGACCTGAATTCCTTGATTTGTGGTCTTTTCCTCCATCTTCAAATCTTTCTTTTCATCTTTACATCTTCTCTAATTCTACTGCCTCACTCTTGTAAGGACCCTAGTGATTACATTGGGCCCTTCTGGCTAATCCAGGATAATAGAGAATGCGTTTTTAAGGCTCTTTTATTCATTGTAAAATTACCACTTAGCATGGTTTTTCCAGTTTACATTTTCATGAGCTAATATGAATGCTTGTTTTTCAGCACTTTTACTAAGTGCTGAGCATATTTGTTAAAAAGTAAAACGTTGGCCAATTTAATGGATAAATGTTGAATTTATGCATGTATTTTATATAAATTTGTTGAAAGTATTGAAATTTGATTACAAATGAGGTAAGAATTTCTTTCATATATTTATTACTCATTTCTAGCTCTTCTTCAGTGAGTTGTCTGTTTATACATCTTTTGCCAACTTTTCTACTGATCTATTGATGTGTTTATCTTTTCTTCTTTATTTATAAAATATTTTTATACAGTAAAGTTATTAGTTTTTTTGTCTACTATGTATATTGTGTTGTCCGTGTGTATAGGTGTGTGAATTTTGAAATTTGACATTTTATGTCATCAAATATAGCACTTATTTACTTGGTGGTATCTTTGTTTGCTATCATATTTACATAACACTTCCTATCCTGAAATCATCTTTTGTCTCTTCCCCTGTTTTTTTTACTGTAATTCTATTACGTGTTAATGCTTATCTTTTAACTTTTACAAAGCCAGAATTCATCTAGAATGGATGTGGATGTATGTATATTATATAGTGCTCTAATTTTCACTCTTTCCCCAAAGGTTTAGCTAATTGTCTCATTAGCTTTTATTCTTTGCTTTTTTGTTTTTTATTACTTTGAAAGCTATTCTTAGCACATCCTAAATTGTTATCTGTGCTGGACTTCCTGGGTTGCTATTCTTTTCTATTAACCTGTCTATTCTTGTACTGACATTATACTGTTGTAATGATGTATCAGCTCTACCCAACAGTAATCTTTAGAGAAGAATGGCAGGACTGAAGCAGTGCATTTGATGTGTCCTGGCAGCAAGACCTCAGAACTAAGCATCAAATGACCCACATTTGATGCAGACATTGCTACCAGTTTGCTGGGTAATACAGAGTCCCTTAAAAATTTAAATATATTTCTTCATTTTAAAATTATATATATATATATATATATATATATATATATATATATATATATATATATAACTGAGATTATAACACCTCTTTTGCCAATCTCATAACTTTCCCAGGATCAAATGAGTGAGATTATATCAAAGCAATTAAAATCCTCTCAAATGTTGTTAATAAAATAAATTTTCTTTCCTATAGCAGAGTAAGGAAGATCTCAGATTTTGCAACATTGTTTTTAAAAATGAGTATTCCTGGCTGAAAATAGGAGAGAGGAGGAATTATAGGTTTAGTTTGCAACCCTAATAATTTAGAAGTTATCGTTAGAGCTAACCTATTTTTCAAAGAAAGACAGGCTTCAGAAAAAAATTTCAAAGCATCTTTAGTTATTTTTTTGGTCTCAAGAGGAGAAGTCTATTCCAAGGCAGATCATACTTAAGGCATACAGAGTATCTGGCGTAGTCATGATGGAGATTCAGCTGCTACTGGTTCAGTAGGTACACTAGCTTCGGAGCTATTTAAGGGGAAAGGCTGTGTCTACCAAAACTACTTTATGGGTAGTAGTTGCCATAAAAAGTTGTCTAAATGAGTACTTCCCCATGTTTCTATTTGGATGAAAACCTTCGGTGGCATTGGGCAGGAGGGCAAAGGCTCCCAAGGGTGGAGTGCACCAATGCCGGGCCACAGCTGGTTCCGTGTCAGAGCTCTGTGAGACTTGTTCTCACTTTGCCTGAACTTCCTGCTAGCCTTGGTTTCAGTTTTCTCATTTGAAAACGTGGGTGTTGGTCAGATTATCTCTTCTGGTCTTTTGAACCCTGTGATTTGGTAACAGTCAGTGTCCAATTCCCTGGTGTCATGTGGAAGCACTGCTCACTGTATCTGCTCACCCTGAGTTTGGGAATCACACCACATGAAAAGAAGACCAGGTCAAATAGACACAATTTATTGAGTTTCAGAAGTTGGGTGAGAACTCTATGTGGGCAGAGGCCATGCGGTGTTATCTTTTTCCTCCAGCATCTAGCACTGTTAACCAAGCAGCCAGTGGATGTTGATTGAAAGAATGAAAGCATGGAATTGAATAGATGGGAAAGCACACAGGTGGTCTACCATCTGGAGAGGAACCTGAAAGATGTTTACCTTCCAGGAAGCATCAGAATCTTCATTCTGGACCTCAGGCTACTCCACTATAGTTTTAAGTGTTCCATCCCACCCAGGATAAAAGGGGACAGACAGGACTCCTCCCACATGTAGGCCTCTGGCTGGGCTATGTTTGTCCATACAAACACCCTCTCCTTGTTTATTCTGCCAGCAGCATATGCCCTCCTGGGAGGCAGCACTTCAAGACCAACACCTCCTCTATAGGAGCAGTCCCAGAGCTGATGATGTGCAGCCCCTCCCCACTCCCAACACCCTGAGCCCTTTCCCTTGAACCAGAATAGTGTTGCCGCCCTGGGAGCTGGAGGCATTGTCTCTCTACCTCAGCTTGGCGGAAACAGTCAGTTTAGACAGGTGGCTGAGCTTTGTACCCACTAACACAGGTTTCCCTCTCTGGCCTAGAAGTCCCATCCTCCCTGCAGTTGGTCTCTGGCCAGGAAGGGAGTGGGGCAACAGAGGGTGAGGCTGGGCAGAAGGGCCTTTTCATTAGAGTTGCCTTTTGATGGAACAGGATTATTCTGCCTTCACTTAAGAAATGGAACCCAGAAGATTGGGGGTAGGCGCACTGATCAAACATTCCAAGGTGGGCCCAGACCTCCAGCAGCCAACACAGATGCTCCTCAGCCAGGGAAATCCAGAGCCCATAAGAAACCAGGGTGGAATGACCATGTTGTTGGCTTCTAGCAACACAGCCAGTTGTCTGCTCTGACTGCCCTGTACATCACATGTTAAAGGGACCTGTGCTCCATCTTTTCCTTAAGACTTAGCTTTCTAGGTATGCACAGCATGCACATGGGACTTGAAGTCAGGCTCACCATGGCGTCTGAATGCAGGCGTTATGAAAGGATGAACAGTTTACATTGGCTGAAGTTTTGGATGTCAACAAAAGAAGGGGTCACTACATGTAAAATATAGTTATTTCCTTCAAGTTAGAATTTTATGTGGGTAGCGGTTTCCAGGAAAAACAGCACACTTAATTCCTATTCCAGTAATGGAGTCATTTATGGTGGGCTCTTTACATCTGATAGAGATGTGTCCTGAGGGGGTCATACGTCCCCAAATTTGAAAAATCCACTATAGCAAGTGATGTCTCCAATTTATCATAATCAAATACCACATAACTCAAAAGGTAAGATGATTTGAATTAATTGTTTAATAATTTTGAAACCAGAAACTCCTGTGTCCTTGTCCAGGTTCATGAGGTCAACAATCTACCTCCGGGAAATTTCAGAATGAGCACCCAGAAGATTATACAAAGGCCAGCCAGGCAGGATTATTAGGTGCACAGCTGGCTTGATTCAGCAGCCTGGCTGTTTGTTTCTGTACCTAGTCTCTTGATTTGTCCTATTCAAATTTGTCCCCCTGCAAAATGAACAAATAATGCATGACCACCTGTAAATGTTAAATCTGCAAATATCAGGCCAAACATTTAAATTTTTTCTATAAATCATAGGCCTCTTCCTGTGTTATCCCCATTTCTCCTGGTAAGGAGAGAGGATCAGGACGACCATTTTGCATATGGAGAAGTAAAGGCACAGGGAACTCAGGCATACACATGAGTATAAGCTCATTTATAGAATCAATGAAAGAACGATATCACAAATCCCTGAGAGAGTAAAGGGGGTGGGGGAAGTTCATGAACACTTTTTAGCAATAAATAAATTCTTATGCAAACAAATTTCAAAATGTGAGCAAGAATGTGCACCCATTTGAACGAGGTTTCATTTTCATATGTAGGACTCAGTGACAGGAAGATGAAACCATCTTCCATAGAAATGGGGACATGTAGGTTATGGCCCCTGGAAGATTTATTTTAAAAGAAATAATTCCTACTTCTCATTCATAGGATAACTGGAATACTCTCAATAAAATTTCAACTTTTAAATGTCATACAAGGTGTGATTTATTTTATGGATAGACCGCATTTGTGGTTTTATAGAAACGACAGGCATTTGATCTAACAAAGCTAACAGGTTGAAATTTTCTTTTCAAATTCAATTTTTTCACATTTATTGTTTTGCTAACATTATTGTCTTTCAACCGTGTCATGGACTGAGACCATGAATTGATGAATATTGTCTTGCTTACTTTTTTTTCATTTTTTTTATTAGTTTCAGGTGCACAAGACAAAGTAATACTCAGATGTTTATCTTTCATATCCCTCACACTGTGTGAATCCCCCTCCCCCCATCCACTATCCCTCTGAAATCACATACAGCCATTACGTTCCACTGTCTCTATTCCTAATGCTGTACTCCGCTTCTTGTAAGTATATACATACATATATATATATATATACATATGCATATATGTATATATATATATACATACATATATGTATATATATGTATATATATATACATACATATATGTATATATATACATACATACAAACTTGTAGTTGGCATTCATTATTGTTCAGCTTCAGCTTCAGGTGTACAGTGCAGTGATCAGGCATCTACATCATCCCTGAGGTGGTCTCCCAAATGGGACATGTGTCCATCAGATACCCTACAAAATCTTTACAACATTATTGATTACATTCCCCAAATTAATTTTCAAAACCCCATGGCCATCTTGTGGTTACCGACTGTTTTCTAATCCCCTCACCTTCCCCCTTATCACCTTCCCCCTTATCACCTTCCCCCTTATCCCCACCCACCGCCCATCTAGTAACCCTCAGTTTTTCCTCTTTGTATCAAAAATTGTTTCTGATTAGTTCATTCACTTATTCTTTTCTTTAGATTCCACATATAAGTGAGATCATATGGTATTTGTCTTTCTCTGTCCGACGTATTTCACTTAACATAATGTACTCTAGGTCCATCCATGTTGTTGCAAATGGTAAGATTTCTTTCTTCTTTATGGCTGCGTAATACTCCATTGTATTAATGTATTACAGTTTCTTAATCCAGTCATCTACCAATGGGCATTTCAGTTGTTTCCATGTCTTGGCTATTGTGTATAGAGCTGCAATAAATATAGGCGTGCATAAAGATTTTTGAATTAGAGTTTTGGATTTCTCCGGGTAGATATCTAAGAGTAGAATTGCTGGATCATAGGTAATTCCATTTTCAGATTTTTGAGATACCTCCATACTGTTTTCAATAGTGGCTGCACCAATCTGCAATCCCACCAACAGTGCACAAGGGTTCCCTTTTCTCCACATCCACGCCAGCACTTGTTTGTTGATTTATTGATGATAGCCATTTTGACTGGAGTGAGGTGGTATCTCATTGTGGTTTTTATTTGGATTTCTGTGATGGTTAGTGAGGGTGAGCATTTCTTCATATGTCTGTTTGCCATCTGTATGTCCTCTTTAGAAAAATGTCTCTTCATGTCCTTTGCCCATTTTTTAATTGGGTTGTTTGTTTTTTTGGAGTTGAGTTGAGTGAGTTTTTTATAGATTTGTGATATTAATCCCTTATCAGATATATCATTGGCAAATATCCTTTCCCATTCAGTAGGATCCCTTTTTGATTTATTGATGGTTTCCTTTGCTGTGAAAAAACTTTTTAGTTTGATGTAATCCCAGATGTTTATTTTTTCTCCTACTTCTCTTGCACGAGGGTAAAAATCTTACTCCGGGTAATGTCTGTGAAGTTTCTTCCTATATTTTCTTCTAGTAATTTTATGGATTTGTATCTTACATTTAAGTTTTTAAGCCATTTTGAATTTATTTTTGTATATGGTGAATGGAGGTGGTCCAGCTTCATTTTTTTGCATGTGGTTTCTCAGCAGCATTTATTGAATAAACTGTCTTTACCCCACTGTACATTCTTGCTTCCATTGTCATAGATTAAATGGCCATATATATAGGCATGGATTTATTTCTGGACTCTCTATTCTGTTCCATTGATCTATGTGTCTGTTTCTATGCCAGTACCGTGCTGTTTTGATTACTGTAGCCTTGTAGTATAATTTGATGTCAGATATTGTTATACCTCCCACTTTGTTCTTATTTCTCAAGATTGCTGAAGCTATTCGGGTCTTTTATGCTCCCATATAAATTTTAGGATTATATGTTCTATTTCTGTGACAAACGTCATTGGTAGTTTGATAGGAATTGCATTGAATATGTATATTGCCTTAGGCGATATGGACATTTTAACTATATTAATTCTTCCTATCCATGAACATGGAATGTGTTTCCATCTATTTACATCTTCTTTCATTTCTTTCTTCAGGGTCTTATAATTTTATGAGTACAGATCTTTTACTTCTTTGGTTAAATTTACTCCCAGGTATTTTATAGTCTTTGGGGCAACTGTAAATGGAATTGTTTGTTTAAATTTCTCCTTCTGATGTTTTATTATTGGTATATACAAATGCAACTGATTTCTGAATATTAATTTGTATCCTGCTACTTTACTAAATTCATCTATCAGCTCTAATAGTTTCTTGGTGGAGTCTTTAGGGTTCTCTATATATAGTATCATATCATCTACATATAATGATAATTTTACTTCCTCCTTACCAATTTGGATGCTTTTTATTTCTTTTTCTTGTCTGATTGCTGTGGCAAGAACTTCCAGCACTATGTTGAATAGAAGTGGAGTTAGTGGGCAACCTTGCCTTGTTCCTGATCTTAGAGGGAATGGTTTTAGCTTTTCCCCATTCAGTATGATGTTAGCTGTGGGTTTGTCATATACGGCCTTTATTATGTTGAGATATGATTCCTCTATTCTCATTTTCTTAAGGGTTTTTATTATAAATGGTTGCTGGATTTTATCAAATGCATTTTCTGCATCTATTGATATGATCATGTGATTTTTATTTTTCATTTTGTTAATGTGGTGTATCACATTAATTGATTTGCAGTTGTTGAACCACCCTTGCATATCAGGGATGAATCCCACTTGATCATGGTGTATGATCTTTTCAATGTATTGCTGAATTTTGTTCGCTAATATTTTGTTGAGGATTTTTGCATCTATGTTCATTAGAGATATCGGCCTGTAGTCTTCTTTTTTTGTGGTGTCTTTGTCTGATTTGGGATCAGGGTGATAGTGGCTTCGTAAAAAGTGTTTGGGAGTCTTCCCTCTGTCTGGATTTTTTGAAAGAGCATGAGGAGAATAGGTGATAATTCTTTTTTGAACATTTTGAAAAATTCACCTGTAAAGCCATCTGGTTCAGGGCTTTTGTTTGTTGGGAGATTGTTGATTACTGATTCAATTTCACTGGTGGTAATCAGTCTATTTCGGTTTTCTGTTTCTTCTTGAGTTAGCCTTGGAAGGTTGTACACCTCTAGAAAATTGTCCATTTTTTCCAGATTGTCAAATTTGTTGGCATATAGCTGCTCATAGTAGTTTCTTAAATTTTTTTGTATTTCTGCGGTGTCTGTTGTCACTTCTCCTCTTTCGTTTCTGATTTTATTAATTTGGGTCCTCTCCCTCCTTTTTTTAAAGAGTCTGGCTAAAGGTTTGTCAATTTTGTTTATTTTCTCTAAGAACCAACACTTGGATTCATTGATCTTTTGTATTGTTTTTCTGGTTTCTATTTCATTTATTTATGCTCTGATCTTTATTATCTCCTTCCTTGTGCTCCCTTTGGGCTTATTTTGGTGTTCTTTTTCCAGATCCCTTAAGTGTGAAGATACTGTCAATTAGTGATGTTTCTTGTTTCTTTAGGTATGCCTGCAGTGCTATGAACTTCCCTCTTAGGACTGCTTTTGCAGCATCCCATAGATTTTGGGTCGTCGTGTTCTCATTTTCGTTTGTCTCGAGATATCTTTTGATTTCTTCCTTGATCTCCTGCTTGACCCATTCATTATTTAGTAATAAGTTATTCAGCCTCCATGAATGGGTGTGTCTTCCAGTTTTTTTCCTGTAGTTCATTTCTAATTCCATAGCACTGTGGTCAGAGAAGACAATTGGTATGATTTCAATTTTCTTAAATTTATCAAGGCTTGTTTTGTGTCCTAACATATAATCTATCTTGGAAAATGTTCCATGTGCACTTGAGAAAAACGTGTATTTTGCAGCATTGGGGTGAAATGCTCTGAAAATATCGATTAAATCCCAGTGGTCCAAAGTATCATTTAAGGCTGTTGTTTCCATATTGATTTTCTGTCTGGAGGACCTGCCCCTTGTTGTCAGAGGTGTGTTGAAGTCCCCTACTATGATAGTGTTACTGTTGATCTATGTCTTTTTGGTGACTGTCTTTATGTCAGTCAGTACCTGTTTTATATATTTAGGCGCTCCTATGTTAGGTGCATAGATGTTTACTAGGGTTATGTCCTCTTGTCGGATTGATCCCTTTCTTATTATATAGTGCCCATCTTTGTCTTTAATATGTTCTTCATTTTAAAGTCTATTTTGTCAGATGTAAGTATTGCAACTCCAGCTTTTTTCTTGCTTCCATTTGCATGAAATATCTTACTCCAACCCTTCACTTTCAGCCTGTGTGTGTCTTTTGATCTGAAATGAGTCTCTTGTATACAGCATATACAAGGGTCTTGCTTCCTTATCCACTCAGCCACCCTATGTCTCTGGATTGGAGCATTTAATCCATTTACATTTAAAGTGATTATTGATAGGTACATAGTTATTGCCATTTTTTAAATTTGTAGTTAGATTGTTTTCATCTTTCTTCTATTTACAGAAGTCCTTTTAGTATCTTGCAATGCTGACTTGGTGGTAATAAATTCCTTCAGTTTATTCTTTTCTGGGAAGCTCTTTATCTCTCCATCAACTTTAAATGATAGCTTTGCTGGATAAAGCAATCTAGGTTGTAGGCCTTTGTTTTCCATCACTTTGAGAATCTCCTGCCACTTTCTCCTGGCCTTCAATGTTTCTGTAGAAAAGTTATTTGATAGTCTTATGGGAGTTCCCTTGTATGTAACCCTCTGTCTTCCTCTTGCTGCTTTTAGGATTCTCTCTTTGTCTTTAAGCTTTGCAATTTTAACTATAATGTGTCTTGGTGTGGATCTGTTTGGGTTTATCCTAGTTGGAACTCTCTGCACTTCCTGGGCTTGTATGTTGGTTTCCTTCATCAGGTTAGGGAAGTTTTTGGATATTATTACTTCAAATATGTTCTCAATCCCTTGTTCCTCTCTTCACCTTCTGGTATTCCTATGATGCACATGTTGTTGTACTTGATGTTATCCCAGAGGTCTCTTAACCCATCTTCATTGTTTTTTATTCTTTTTTCTTTCTATTGTTCACTTTGGGTGATCTCTGCTAACTTGTCTTCTAAGTCGCTGATTTGATCCTCTGCTTCATCTAACCTGGTTTTGATTCCTTCAAGTGAGTTCTTAATTTCAGTAATTGTGTTCTGTAGTTCTAACTGGTTGTTCGTTATGATTTCTACCTCCTTCTTTAGTTCTAACTGGTTGTTCATTATGATTTCTACATCCTTCTTTATGTCTTATCTAAGCTCCTTAAACATTCTTATCACCAGTGTTCTGAACTCTGTCTCTGATAGGTTGGTTACCTCTGCTTCATGTGGTTCCAGTTGTGGAGGTTTCTTCTGTTCTTTTATTTGGGACATGTTTCTTTGTCTCCCCATTCTGATTGACTCTCTGTGTTTGCTTTGATGTATTAGGTAGATCCCCTAGAGTTCTTAGTTCTTGCTGGGTTATCTTATGAAGTATGTGTCCTTTATATTTGACTTGGACTACTTCGTTCTTCCCCTCTGCATGTGCTCCAAATGTGAGTCTTGTGTTGTGTATATTGTCCTGTTCAAGAAGAACTTTAATTGCTTTTTGTTTATGAGTAGGCTGACTAGTTGTGAGACTTGGCTCTGCCCACCGCAGGGTGTTCTGCTGGGTGAGGGTTGACCACTTAAATGAGGTTTGGCCTCTATGGGCTCTTGTGCCTGCAGAGAATTCCCTCTGGGTGTGTGACTTGTATGTCAAACCCGGTAGTACTCTGGTTTGGTCTGGAGTTGGCTTCTGGATATGTTGAATCTTGTGCCTCTTAAGCTGGGCTCTGGTAGGGCAGTTTGAGAACAAAGCAAATCACCAAGCACAACAACAACATCAACAACAACAACAAAGAAAAAAAGTCAAGTACATTCACATGTAAAAACGACTGACAACCCCCACTCAACACAGGCAAAGATATCAAAGAAATAAATAGAAAACAAAGCAAAACAAAAACAAACAAAAATAACAAAAACAAAACAAAAACCAAAAAACCAAAGAAAACAAAACAAAAAGAAAAAAAAAGAAACATAGCAAAGCAAAACAAGAAGCAGCATCAGTCTTGGCTTAAGCTCACTAAGTAATCTCCAGGTTGTCCTCTGCTGTGCCAAAGAGTCCCCTGCCTATTGCGCAGGCAGCGCCAGTCACCTGGTGCCCAGAGTGACTTTGGGACTGTAGATTTAAATGCGAGGGGCTGAGGGGTCTGGGTGACAGTTTTTAGAGAGTCAGTGCAGTTTCCGCCCTTGCCTGCACATATGCACTGCACGCTGAGAGTAGCACCACCAGCCCTGTGTCCAGTACTCCTGAGACTTAGGACACTTTGTCCGTGTGTGTGTGGGGGGGGAGGGGAGGCAGGAAATTTTTGAGCTGCTGAAAGCCAGAAGTTGCCTCTGCCACTTACTGCTGATCTGAGGGAGTGCCTCCGCAGTTGCACTTCCCTGTCCCAGGCCAGCCAGAAAGGGTGGGGGCTGGGGATGGAGGGGTCTTCTCTCTCCTAGGCCATCCGCGTCACACTCCTCCAGCAGGCCCAAAAAGGTGGTGGCTGGGGGTGGAGGAGTCTCCTCTCTCCTTGTCCAGCGAAAATCCCACTCCTCCCAGCCTCTTCCGTGGGTCAGAGCTGGCTGCCAATCTTCCCATAGCCTGAGCACTGAGGCTCCTCTGTAATCTGACACTACTCCTCAGTTCAGGGGTCAGTTTGTCTCTGGAAGGGCGGGGGTAGGATTGGAAGAGTAGGGGGAGGGGCAAGGTGTGGAGTCTGTGTTCTTTGTCTGCCCTAGGGCCCACCAGCTGCCCGCCCTGGCGGGCGAGATCAGCCGTGGGATGCAGGGAAAGAGCCCACCTCCTGGCTTTTGTGTTCTCTGTTCTGCCCTGGGCTCCCGCACTGCTGCTGCTGTAGGCGCGCTGCAGGACCGTGGCTCTACCGTGGCGGGGGGGAAGCGCTGTGCATTTCCTCTCTGCTCCCCCGCTCGCCCAACTAGCGTACCCCTAAGCAAACCTTCTTCGAGTCTCTTAGCTGTTTTCCTGGCTCTTGTGTTCTCCGTTTCTCCCTGGGTCCCCCGGGTTCCTGGAGCTGCAGGTGCATCCGGTTGTCGCTCCGCCCTGGGGGGCGGGGCGCGTTTCCACTTCGCTGTCCTGCCTCTTCCCCTGCTCGCAGTTAGCACGCACCTTCAAGTAATTCTTCCAGGAGTCTCCCAGCTGTTCTGCATGATGAGCGAAGAACTCCTCGTTGGGTTATATTCCCGTTTACAACCAGATCCGGAGGAGACCTCCGAAAGTGCTCCCTGCTGCAACCATTCCTATGACGTCACTCCTTCATTGTTTTTTATTTTTTTTCTTTCTGTTCTGTTTGGGTGATCTTTGCTAACTTGTCTTGTAAGTCACTGATTTGATCCTCTGCTTCATCTAACCTGCTGTTAATTCCTTCAAGTGAGTTCTTTATTTCAGTAATTGTGTTCTTTATTTCTACCTGTTGGTCATTATGATTTCTCTATCCTTCTTTATGTGGTCTCTAAGCTCCTTAAACATTCTTTTTGTTTGGTTGTTTTTGTTTTGTTTTTTAATTTATTTATTGGGGTGACAATTGGTAATGAAATTACATAATTTCAGGTGTACAATTCTGTATTACATCATCTATAAATCCCATTGTGTGTTCACTACCCAGAGTCAGTTCTCCTTCCATCACCATATATTTGATCCCCCTTACCCTCATCTCCCTCCACCCAGCCCCCTGACCGTCTGGTAACCACTAAACTATTGTCTGTGTCTGTGAGTTTTTGTTTCTCATTTGTTTGTCTTGTTCTTTTGTTGTTTTTGGTTTATATACCACATATCAGTGAAATCATAGGGTTCTCTGCTTTTTCTGTCTGACTTATTTTGCTTAGCATTATACTCTCAAGATCCATCCATGTTGTCACAAATGTTCCTATATCATCTTTCCCTAAACATTCTTATCACCAGTGTTTTGAACTCTGTCTCTGATATGTTGGTTACCTCTGTTTCACTTGGTTCCATTTCTGGGGGTTTCTTCTGTTCTTTTATTTGGGACATGTTTCTTTGTTTCCCCATTCTGGCTAACTCTCTGTGTTTGCTTCAAGGTATTAGGTAGATCCCCTAGAGTTCTTAGTTCTTGCTGGGTTATCTTTTGTAGTATGTATCCTTTATATTTGACTTGCACTACTTTGTTCTTTTCTGAGTGTGCTCCAAACGTGAGTCTTGTGTTGTGTATATTGTCCTGTTAAAGAAGATGTTTAATTGCTTTCGCTTGTGAGTAGGTTGGGTTTACTCCTAGGCTGACTAGTTGACAGGTTGAATTTTTATGTTGGCATTTTTCTTCCATGATAAACCAGGCAGTTTCTTACTCACTTAAATCCTTTCTGAAACCTAACATTTTGAATGCAGCTTGGGGAAGGACCATATTTTAAAATTTCCAGAAATGTCTAACAGTCTTTTCATTTTACTCTTGTATTTTTGTGTAGGTGATCCCATCTTACATCTGGATGTATTGGAACAAATTATTATTTTATGTTAAACACAAGAAGAATTTAAATATACCTTAGTAAATGAAATATTTATAATTGGACATTGTTAAGCAATGAACAATTAGGCTTCTTTAATGGTAATCAGAGTTTCAGAAAGTTTCATGTCATAAATTTCTTTATAGCTCCTTAAAATCAGGGAACATTGTTTTTCTTGATTCTTTTCTATTTATACTGGTAATGTGATAATATGCAAATATAGGTTAGATGTCATCTCTGTTAGCATTTTGATATATAAATATAAATAGACACCTACACATTTTTACAAATTTAGGATTTTATTGTATGTAGACTTTTTGTTTTCTCCTTTGTTCCCTTAATACTATATTGTAAGCATTTCCTCATGACATTATATATATTTTTAAAAATATGTCTTTTAATTCTTACGAATATAAATTTTGTAGATTGCACCATGTATGATATGTTAATATATTTTATAATATATGTACAACAGTGTTTAATCAAGTTGTTAAAATAGGGTAAATTTCATGAAATCAGTCAATTTCGTGGGAAAAAATATCATATATTTAATATGGTCTTAAATTGAAAACCACATAATTTGATCAACAATTTGGCTTTTCAACTGCCATAATATATACTTGCGGAATGTCTGGTAACCATCAGGATCCTTTCTCTACCAAGAGTCAATTGATCACCACATTTCATTTTAAGCATAGTTCCCATCAAAGAAGTAAGGACTGAGATAAGCATTAGTGGGTTATGCTTTGGAGCATTCTGACTGAATTTTTCATGAGCTTCATTCAGGGTATGAAATTTTAGGATGTGAGGAAAAGAAAGATCCAAGATGAAAAGCAAATAAATACATAAATAAATAAATAGCTCCTTGATGAGGCAGGAGGATAAAGGTATTTTTCTGAAGAAACTGTTTTTTTATAGTTTCAAACTAGTTTTGTTTTCCTAACTAATTAATTCCATCCTGGTCATCCTGTCACAGGTGTAATTCTACACCTGAGTTCTAGCTGAGTCTTTCAGGCTTTTTCTCCCTTGATTTGGTCAATTGGTTACTCATGCCTTTAAAATATCTCCTACCAAAATGATCCTTGTATATTTTAGGATGCAGGAACATGGAATTTAAATGAGGGCTTAAGCATTATTTAGTAGGTAGAACTCCGATACAAGGCCCAGAAACCTTGTTGCTTCTTACTCTAATGTTTTGCAGGGTCTTGGAGCTTCAAGGATACCCAACATCATGAAAGATGATCACAAATATTTAAGAGGAGAATGAAGAGGGATAGGAAAACAGACTCTGGATTCATATTTAAATTTCAACCATGAAGTTTTAGCCTTGCCAATCTCTCAATTTATTTTCTCTGATATTGAAAATTTCTCTTGAGTTTCATTGAATCTAGACCATAATTTGTTATTTGTCACACATTAACCTGTAGCTTCCTTTTTAGGGTAGAGTGTTACAAATTTCCCCCTCATTTAGAAGATTTGGGGTTGCATTTACTTTCCGCTCATAAGTAGGCCAGTGGTGCTGATGCAGCAAGAACTAAAAGGGAGTTAGTTTCATATACCAGGAATAAACATAAAGGAGGTTGGGAGAAAATCTTTTAAAAATGAATGAAGTAAAAAGTGTGGCTCTTTCTGACCTGAGAACACATTTTCCCTTGAAGCAACTCCTATGAAAATAC
Organism: Rhinolophus hipposideros; assembly: GCF_964194185.1. Lineage (NCBI taxonomy): Eukaryota > Metazoa > Chordata > Mammalia > Chiroptera > Rhinolophidae > Rhinolophus > Rhinolophus hipposideros. The sequence continues at coordinate 42,851,980 of NC_138068.1, read as the reverse complement.
ATTCTCAGTGAGTCAAGCCTCACATTACTCTTTTCCTTCTCTCAATCTTAGATTGGGCAGCTCAGGTATATGCCAAGTATCTGCTTCAGCGCAAGCCTCCTACGTCTTGTCAGAAATGCCCATTGTTATCCAACTCAAGTTCATGATTCAGCAGATGCATGACGTGTGGTCTCCTAGGAAACAGCTACCAAGCATCTGAACAATTCACTGTTGACCGACCACATTTCTAGCCACCAAATGTTTCCCATAAATGAATGGTCATCTTTCTCCAAGAGTAGAAGTGCTGGCTTGAGTTCTGGGGCTAATGATGGAATGAAATACTCAACCAGGTTGATTCCTCCCAAGAAGATTTAGGTATTCATTCTGGAACACAGGTTGATTTAGGTTATGGTGTGGAAGCAGGTCAAACATGTCTGCAGCAGCACAATGAATGTTTTCTGGCGTTTTGCCATTGGTGATTTCTTCATAACCTACTCAAGTGTAAAGAAGTAACCATAGAGCAAGACTTTTCCAGAATCTATGCTTGCATCCACCCGTTAGCTAACATCTAATTAGGTTATCATGTCTTATATATAAGACTTGTACCAAGCATGATGATACAGAGGTGAATAAGATCTGATCCTGAAGAACTTAGCCTAGCAGGAAGAATGGCTTTCTAATCTAGTAAGTGTCTTACAGTAGTAAATTTTACATAGAAAGAGTATGAAAATAAGGCTGCAGAAGAAGAAAGATTAGGTAAGAGGAAAGAATAGAATAAGCTTACACAGAGGGAGTGGGACATGTGAAGTTGAGTCTTGAAGGATGAGTAGGAGTTTGTCTGGCAGAGAAGGGGTGAAGTCCATTTTTAGTTTAGAGGACTACATCCTCTTTTGTTTCTCTTTTTGGGATTACTTCTCCACTGTGAATGATTTATAGTCAGGAGGTTTTGATCCCCAAGCAACTTAAGGGTACAGGTAAATTTAGTTATAAACATTGCTTTGTCATAAAATCAGCTTGTTACAGTCTTAGCAGCAGTTCCACTCTTTCAAGTCAATGTTCCAAGTGAAACTATCCCTTTCTGCAGCTGCTTAAAATGTCAGTAGGTCTCCTAGTTTCTTCTCCAATTTGTTACTTCATTGAATAATAGGAGTTTACCCCTTAGTGATACATATTTTTCTTTTCAGGACTTTGCTAACTTACCTGTCAGTGACAGCTGTCATGCTCTTTGTAGCCATTTAATGCAGTATAGCAACCTATACTCAACTACCGTTTATTATATACATAACCAACTTTCACTTTCTCTGGACAGCGTCAGTCACTACAACCCTACTCCTACCCTATTTCCACCTCCCTTTGGGCAAGTCTTACCTAGCTGAACCTTCCTGGTCATCCATCTTGACTTAAATCAGCATTTCAAAGTGTAGCTTTTTTTCATGTTGGGAAATGAGGGTGGTGGTCTAAAGCCAACGCCAGAGGGAGAAAGGGGTTGCTTTCCATATTTGTACCAGTTACACAAAAGTAATTCTACTCTCATTCTTATGACTTATCTATGAACATTATTTTTTTAATACATCAATATATTTATGGGGAGTAGCAGAGATACAAATCACATGTGTGTGGCTCTTTCTTTCTTTTTTCCTTGGCTCTGCTCATTTGTACACCTACCAGAGGGTGCCCAGAAGGGAAAAGCAATCAATTAACTATGACTTGCAGGCGATAAATGCTACTTAAAGGTCAAGTTCAAATCTTTTGAACTCTTTGGGAGTTGGAATCATGATTGATCCTTGTGTCTTATCATCATGGAAAACTAAGAGTCACATTAATGGACACATTATTGGGCTGTTGTGCGAAATTACTGTCTTGTGGTTATAACAGAATGTATATAATTCTATCTCTTCCTTCAAATAAAGGTCACTTGGCTAAAGACAACCTCCCTGCTTATCTTAAGGAGCCCCTCACTCTCTCTGGCTCTCATTGTGAGCCTTTGGAGTCTTCTTGCCCTTCAGAGTAGTTACCTCCACACAGTGACATTGACTATGTCTTTCTCTATGAGTCATCTGCAATTCAAATCCAGGCCAAACTCTGAGATTGAAAAAATTACAAAGTAAATCTAAGCTTACTATTTGACAAGAAGTAAAAGTGCAAAAGATAAAATTGGTTTAGGGCAGCCCATCATGAGGGACATGAGGCATTCTACTCTGTCCCCCTCACTTAGGGTCTCTCTGTCCTATCACCTTGAGAAGTATGACATTGTAGATATATTTCTCTGTTCTCGCCTCCAACTCCAACTCTGCTCATGCATCAAACTTGACAGGATGCATGTCCTCTCTTAAAACCCATTGGGGATCTTCAGAGGGGCAAATTCTAGAACATTTCTTCCTCTTATAACCGTGACCTGCTTGTGTTCTAATTCCAAGTCTGAGACTCTTCAGTCAAGCAAACTGTTGTCATTTAACATGTATAAAAGCTAGCAGCAGACAGGGAGGTTGGTAACAAACATTATAATGTCACTCTTGTATGAGAATCAGTTCAAATTTGTACCTGAAACATTCTGACCATGCCAAGTGTGTATAGAGCTGAGAAACCTTATAAATGATTAAAATCTATGACTTTACTAATTTATGTTAATTCACAAATTCTAATTTTAAAGACAGTTAAATAGAAAATTTAAGTAACTGTCAATTGTCAATGGTTTGAAAGGAAGGGTCATCTGTACAGATCGTGGAAAGCCACTCTTGGTTTGAAATTTTATTTTGGTTGGTTCATGTAGAAACAGGGTATAAAAATATACAGGGATTTTTCAATGGACTGGAAAACTCACTTTGACCAGATATTTTTATGATCAAGAGATGAATGCATGATTTGTTGTAGTGACCAATACCAAGACAATATTTGAAATGGGGACTATTCTGCAATACCCATGAGTCTTGACTTGGGCACTTGTCAAATGTAATTCCCAGACACCTTTCCAGTGGTTGAAGTGGTTGAGATCCTTAGACTGTGAAGTTTCTACCTCTGCGGTAGTTCCATGGTCAAATTTTAATTAAAAAAATAGAACAAGGAAATGAAGTGATTATTTAGGTAATTGCCAAGGGAATGCATTTTGAATGCTGTCTGGCTAACTGTCTCAGAAGTCAGCTTTGCTTTATTGAGGTACGTTTGACCAGAGACAAAAAAAAAAAAAAAAAGAAAAGGAGAGCGTGCTAGAAAGGACTGAAAAGCACACATGTCTTTGGGAAAACAAATATCAAAATTCAAAAGCTTATATTCTTCTTGATTTGCTACTGAAATATCTTTCATATTTTGCATTTTATTTTAATGCAAACTGATACCTGATACCTCGCTGAGATTACCAAAACCTAGATAAAGTCCTAATTCCTTTTTGGTCACATGGAGAAAAAAAACGTCTTCGACTAGACCTGATGTATAATTAGGAAGAAGACAGAACCCTTTGAACGCTAAATGCAATGTTTATTTTTAAATGTCTCAAGGTTAAGACCTCACCAGCAAGTTTTTATTGCTGAGCCACAACCCTATGTGAAAAATGGGGTTTATAATGGAAATACTGAGGCACCACCTTAATTATCAGATGCTACCAGGCACAAGTATAATGAAGGAATTTTCTTATTTTTGCACAATGAATACTAATTGAAGTGGGAGAAGAGGGAATTTGTGTGGCTGCACTGCAGTAAAATGGTGCCATCTAAAGGAGACGATTGCAAAACCACATGGGTGGCATTTATACAAGGGACAGGCAGTTGGCCTTTCTTCTAGTTCCTGGATAGCTGGGTTTCTGCACTTGGATTTTTAACTGAAAAAAAATATTGCATTTTCCTGTGTTACTTTTATAGCTGCTTATGAAGTAGAGGTAGGGATAGGGCAGATGCTATCAGCTTTTCTGAAATCCCCCTTCATATAGTGGACTTCTCATCTGACAGATTACAGAGAAGTGACACAGGTCCTGTATGCCAGAGCACGTGGGAAAGCAGGGAGGAAGGGAGAAAGAAGGGGAAGAACAGAGAAGGGAAAAGATGGGTGGTGGGTGGGAAAGGATGAAGATAAAGAGAGAAAAAAAAGGACAGAGAGAAGAAAAGAGGCATGGAAATGATATTTTGGGCCAGATATTTTGCTTTCAGATATGCAATAGAAAATTTAGCATTCAGTTTTCACAAGCAGTCTCATTTGCATACACAAGGAGAATGAAACATGAAAAATAAACCACCCCAAATTGGTACAGTTGATAGGGACAAAACAAGTCTCTCTGATTCTAGGACTATGGTGTCTCTACAAGAATAAGGTCATGAATGGAATAGTGTGGTGGCTTTTCACAGAAGAGAAGAATGTATGCATTTATGTGACCATTCTCATATGGAAGACCAGAATTCATTGGAATACTTAATAGTATCTTTTTCCCTTCCCAGTTAAACCTGCCTATTAAATAGACTTGGAGAAACAAAACACCTGCACACACATTGTTCCAGTTAAAATTCTCATTTCACTTGCTTTCGTACCTTTAAAATGTGATTTCCTGGTACATCAAAAACTCACGTGAGGATAATAAGACTGAGAAAACTCCACTGGGTTTTTAACTTAAATTGAAAAACTGACTCAGTAAAATGAGGCCTTTTTCATAAATCAGAGAACACTCGGCTCTTGCTGCTCTGTTTCATGGAAATATAGGGGAGACAAATACTACTTGGTGACCAAGAGGTATTAATAGAAAGATACAATGAATTGAACTGTTGTCTGTACCCTGGAGATCTGCAGTATTGGAGGGGTGGTTTGAGGCTAAATATAGCATTTCCAATGTGGCTGAGAATCCCAAATATAGCACACCACACAGAACACTTCTGAATAGAGGGCATTTTTATACAACCAGAACAGGGGCCACTAAATAATTCTAGTCATTTAAGCAACCAAATTGCGGCACCACAGAAGCTCAGGTGGAGGAATGCACTATTGCTTTGCTCAACGGTCTGAAATGCTGATTTGCTCATTTCCCAGCCAGTTCAATTGCTTTGTCGAGACACAGCCAGCCTGCACGGAACTTGGATTTTCACCACAATCAGCTACAAAAGGGACAGGAGTCAGTGACTGGGGCAAAACTACTTGCCCTTCACAGAGGTCAGAGCAAGTGGGCCCAGCTGGAATGTCTTCTATGAATTTAGTAAAAGGGAAAAAAGATATAGCTTTTCAGCTTCTTACAGATCCAAGATGGAAATGATACAAGTCAAAAGCAAAAGGGTCTCTTTGGAAAATGTATATTGAAGTGCCACAGACTCTTAACAAGCCCTGGCCCTCCAACCCCCTCCTTGTCCTCCTCCCACCACCAGCAAGGAGAAAAAGTGGATTGGAGCCTTTTCTTTTAAATCACAGGCAACAAGAGTGAGATTTCTATTTTCCAACTGATTTTTCAGGGGAATTTTTGGCTTTAAAAGTTTACCTCTATTCATATTATTCATAGATGATCCACTAACTTTATGTTATACAAATACATCAGACAAGAAAGAGAATGATTACAGGGTCAGGAATACATTTTTTTTTTAATTGTAGAGAAAGCAGGAGACCGTGGCATTTGAAGGCACATATGAGGTAAGGAGCCCCCACATTGTCTCTTTTAGAGAGGTTGACATTATTTAGGCCAGAATGTCTCAAAATTTTACTTTGAAAAAGTATTTTGCAGTAAGTAAATTTGGGAGATGCTGGTTTAAACAAAGCTAAACAGGTTACTTTACTACAGGACTTTTCAGTCTTTAATCTGCTAAAGTGCCTGTGACAGTCTAGGCGGGGTTGTGAGTAAGAGCTGCCTTTGCAACATTTAGCACACAGCACCACAGGGTCTAAGTCCTAGGAAGACTTGATGAGGTCAAAATACTGACCGTGGCCACATAGGGACCCCAGGAGCTATTGATGGGAGTAAACCTCCCCAAAATACTCAACTGAAATGCTTTTTGTTGGAAGTATTAATAACACAATAGAGAACATGGGACACATACTGACACAAGTGAAAACTGAGAAGCATCTATTCTCCCAGCATGAGCAGAGGGAGATCAGCCTGCCACAACCTGGGGATGGGTGGCAAACCAATATTTTGAGTTCTTTTTAAACTTCACAGTAACTCCTTTACAACTATTATAAGGTTTAAACATTAGAGACTTCAAGACATTAAGTTTTCCAACACTTGCTTTGTGGAGAGGAGGGTGAGCAAAGAATGTGAGGTGACCTGGGTACACAGGAGACCAGGGATTCCCTGGGGCATGGTGTGGGAAGTTGTCATCTCAAGATGTCTATGAAACCATATGTGCTTATCTATAGCCTGGGTAAATAATACGAGTATGTCTTGTGCTAATACGCACTACTCTGTTTCAAACATATATAAATGCTGCTGTGATTGATGAAATACAATTAATGTAAACATTTTTGCTGAATTTACAACAGTCTCTTTTTAAGTATTTTCTCAAGACTAGAGCTAGCATTATGTGTAGGTCTTTAAACTTTTTAAATGTTTGAATAAGCAGTAAAATCACACGGTTCAAAACCGGAAAAATGTAAAAAAATATGGAATAAAAATACCTTTCTTCCATCCCTGCCTAACCATCTACTAAGACCCCACAATTCTGATTGGATAATCATTGTTCCTAGTTTCTTATGTAAACTTCCAGTTTTTTCCCAGCACACACAACAGAACATTCAAATGTAGAGTTTTATTTTCCCCTTCATTAAAAAATGGATAGTATACTTTAGCTGCTATCCTTATTTTTTTTTCAAGCTTTGTACAACTACACTGCTGTATTTCTTCTCCATTGACATCAACTTCTTCCCTCTCACACAGTCCCTAATGTCAGAAGCTCCCTGAACCTCACACTATTAATAGAGTAACTGGTCTTATGTCCCACACCCCACTTGTTTTGCCTCCCCTCCTTTGTCAATGTCTACAGAATGCTTCTGGTGATGCATGGGAGAAAAGATCCATCATTTCTTTGTGAGTGTCACTCCCATCTGCCTCCAAGAATAGGCTACCTCCTTGTCTTCTGTAGAATGACAAGATATCATATTATTCTGAATCTCAGTACCTACAGAGGGGCCCACCTCTTCATTTTTAATTCCATTAGGACAGAGAGTCATCAATGGAATCAGAATTAATGCTCTAAACTGGTCCAAATGAGTTGGACTAAAATATTACACTGAGAATCCATGACGTGGACTCTAAGCCAACATGTCTGATGCACTGGGCCTGTCATGGCCCCATCTGGAAGGCATTCTCTGGATGACTTTAAATGAACAGGGAACCATTCCACCTACAAAGCATTTAGGTTGGCCCTGGTTGATGGATAATTTAAACAGCGTTGGTTCCAAATTCTGTTCATCATCAAATTCTAGGGGTTGCAGAGCTTTTAAAAAGTACAGATTCTCGGGTTTGGCTCAGATTCATGCGATCCTGCCCCTCAGAATCACTCAAGGTCATCACAAGGATGCTTATTTCTAAGCTCCCCCAATGATTTGAATGATATTTCAAAAAGGAAGTATCAAGGTGCGTCTCACAGCCTTTGGGGATGCCATAATCAACAGGAAGTACACGGTGAAGAGCCCTTTTCCAAATATGTGTACAGTTTGGTTGTACCCCCTTTTAATAAAACTTTGAATAAAAGAATCTTTATTTCTAATTTTATTTGTTTTATAAATGGTGAATGTAGTAGAGGCAAGGAATCACCTAGCATTGAGGAGAATAAAATCAAAATAACAGAGGGGCATACGATGCCTTAACCAAATGAAAATATCCCAATTTTCCCTAAGAATTGATGAATATAACAGAGAAAGTGATTGACTTGAGCTGGGTGAAATGTGATGAAATTAAAAAGAAAATTAAAATTTAGATGAACCCTATGATCAATCATACTTCTCTGCTGGGTACATACAAGGTGCCCCTCTATATGAGTTGTTCTTCACATCATTTGATAACCTTAGAACCTGGTGTGATGTCAGGCTGTCAAATAGAGAATCAATGGGGGTCAGGGTCAGGAGGAAATTATAATGGAGGAGTGTGAAAGAAGCCAAGGTCTTTAGCAGAAGGGCATGAGAGTGAAGTAAGTCACAGAAAGACAAATATTGTATGATGTCACTTATTTGTGGAATTTTAAAAACCAAGCTCTATGTAGAGAACAGACTGGCGGTTGCCAGAGCAGGCAAGAGAAATAGGTGAAAGTGGTCCAAAGGTACAAACCTCTTATAAGATAAGTAAATCCTGGGATGTAATGCACAGCATGATGATTATAGTTAACAATACTGTATTGTGTATTTGAAATTTGCTAAGAGAGTATATCTTTTTTTTTAATTAGAGGGTAAGGGGGTGGGGGAGGGAGATGATGGTAAGGGGGATCAAATATATGATAATGGAAGGAGAACTGACTCTGGGTGGTAAACACACAATGGGATTTATAGATGATGTAATACAGAATTGTACACCTGAAATCTATGTAATTTCACTAACAATTGTCACCCTAATAAATAAAACAAAATTTTATTGGGGTGACAATTGTTAATACAATTATGTAGGTTTCAATTCAATTATGTAGGTATACAATTTTGTAATACATCATCTATATATCAAATTGTGTGTTCACGACCCAGAGTCAGTTCTCCTTTAATCACCACATATTTGATCCTGTTTACCCTCATCTGCCACCCTCCCACTGTCCCCCTTATTCTTGAGTAACCACTAAACTATTGTCTGTGTCTATGAGTTTTTGTTGCTTCATTTGTTTGTCTTGTTCCTTTGTTGTTTTCAGTTTTATATACCACATATCAGTGAAATCGTATGGTTCTGTTCTTTTTCTGTCTGACCTATTTCACTTAGCATGATAATCTCAAGATCCATCCATGTTTTCGCAAATGGCACTATTTCATCTTTTCTTATGGCGTGAGAGCACGCCATTGTGTATATATACCACATCTTTATCCAGTTATCTAATGAAGGACACTGGTTGTTTCTCTGTCTTGACCACTGTAAATAAAGCTTCAATGAACATTTGAGCACATATATCTTTACAGATAAATGATTTCAGATTTTGTTGGGTAAATACCTAGGAGAGGGATGACTGGGTCATATGGTAATTCTATTCTTAAATTTTGAGGAACCTCCATACTGTATTCCACAGTGGCTGCACCAATCTGCATTCCCATCATTAGTGTATGAAGGTTCCTTTTTCTCCACAGTCTCCAACACTTGTTATTATTTGTCTTGTTGATGATAGCCATTCTGACTGGTGTGAGGTGATATCTCATTGTGATTTTTATTTGCATTTCTCTGATAATTTGTGATGTTGAACATTTTTCCATATGTCTATTAGCTATTTGTATGTCCTCTTTGGAGAAATGTCTATTTAGGCCCTCTGCCCATTTTTTAATTGGATTGCTTATGTTTTTTTGCTATCTGTCACCATGTACTAAAATTAACACAAAATGGATCAAAGATCTAAATATAAACCTGACACAATAAACTGCATAGAAGAAAACATAGGTACTAAACTTATGGACCTTGGGTTCAAAGAGAATTTTATGAATTTTACTGCAAAGGCAAGGGAAGTTATAGCTAAAATAAATGAATGAGACTATATCAGACTAAAAAGCTCTGCATAGCAAAAGAAACCATAGACAAAGGAGTCAGCCAACCAAATGGGAGAAGGTTTTTGCAAACACCTCCAATAAGGGGCTAATATCCAAAATTTATAAGGAACTCATGTAATTCAACAACAACAACAAAAGAAAGTAGATCTAAAAACTTCTCATCACATACAGATTTCATGCAATCCCCATCAAAATCCCAATGGTATTTTTTAAATAAATAGAACAAAAAATCATCAGATTTGTTCGGAACCACAAAGACCCCAAATAGTCAAAGCAATCTTAAGAAAATAGAACAATACTGGAGGTATCACACTCCCTGACTTTAGCTTGTACTACAGGGCTACAATAATCAAAACAGCATGGTATTGGCAGAAAAACAGACACATACACCAATGGAATAGAATTGAGAAAACAGAAATAAAACCACATAAATATGGACAGATAATTTGTGACAAAGAAGCAAAAAACATACAGTGGAGAAAAGACAGCCTCTTCAATTAGTGATGCTGGGAGAATTGGATAGCCATGTGCAAAAGAATGAAATTGGATTGCTACCTGTCACCATGTACCAAAATTAATTCAAAATGGATCAAAGACTTAAGCATAACATCTGACACAATAAACTGCTTAGAAGAAAGCATAGGTACTAAACTTATGGACCTTGGGTTCAAAGAGCATTTTATGAATTTGACTCCAAAGGCAATGGAAGTAGAGCTAAAATAAATGAATGGGAGTATATGAAACTTAAAATCTTCTGCACAGCAAAATAAACCATTGACAAAATAAAGAGGCAACCAACTGAATGGGAGAAGGTTTTGCAAACAGTGCCTCCGATAAGGGGCTAATATCCAAAATATATAAGGAACTCATGAAGCTCAACACCAAAAAAACAAACAACCCAATTGAAAAATGAGCAGATGACCTGAAGAGACATTTCTCCAAAGAGGACATACAAATGGCAAATAGACATATGAAAAAATGCTCAACATCACTAATCATCAGAGAAATGCACATAAAAACCACAGTGAGATATCACCTCACCCCATTCAGAATGGCTATCATCAATAAGACAAATAATAACAAGTGTTGGAGAGGCTGTGGAGAAAAAGGAACCCTCATACACTGTTGGTGGGAATGCAGACTAGTGCAGCCATTATGGAAGGCAGTGTGGAGGTTCCTCAAAAAATTACGACTAGAATTACCATATAACCCAGCAATTCCTCTCCTGGGTATCTACCCAAAAAATCTGAAAACATTTATCCATAAAGACATGTGTGCTCCAATGTCCATTGCAGCTTTGTTTACAGTGGCCAAGACATGGAAACAACCAAAATGTCCTTCGATAGATGAATGGATAACGAAGTTGTGGTATATATACACAATTGAATACTATTCAGCGGTAAGGAAAGATGATATAGGAACATTTGTGACAACATGGATGGATCTTGAGAGTATGATGTTAAGCGAAATAAGTCAGACAGGAAAAGCAGAGAACCATATGATTTCACTGATATATGTTATATAAACCAAAAACAACAAAAGAACAAGACAAACAAATGAGAAACAAAAACTCACAGACACAGATAATAGTTTAGTGGTTACCAGAGAGTAAGGAGGTGTGGGGGGTGGGAGATGAGGGTAAGGGGGATCAAGTATATGGTGATGGAAGGAGAACTGACTCTGGGTGGTGAACACACAATGTGATTTATAGATGATGTAATACTGAATTGTACACCTGAAATCTTTGTAATTTTACTAACAATTGTATCCCCAATAAATTTTTTTAAAAAATTCTCATCACAAGGAAAATAATTTATAACAATGTGGGGACGAATGTTAACTAAACTTATTTTGGTAATTATTTCACAATATATACATATATCAAATCATATTGTACACCTTGAACTAATACAATGTTATATCTCAGTAAAACTAAGGGGAAAAGAACACATGGTAAAAAACGGGGCATGAAAAGATCTGAATGTGTGTCATGAGTGTGTCAAAAGCTGTGGGAAACATAGACCTGTATCTAACCAAAAATACAGAAACAAAGGGAAGAGTAGTTGGGGCAGTTGACATCATTCTCATCCAGGACTATTTTCAGTGGATAAAGTGTAGGTAGGTTAATTGGAAAAATGGACCAGTTCTCCACAACTTCCTGTATTTATATCCTCTGCAATGTGACTTTGCAGCTCTTCCCATCAAGATGTGGAATCTATTTCTCTTTCCCTTGAATCAAGGCTGGCCATGTGACTCACTTTGGCCTATAGAATGTGGCAAAACTTTCGGAGGGCCAGAGCTGAGGTTAGACCTTAAGACACTGCACGTTGTGACTTGCTCTTTGGGGACCCACTTACTGCCATGGACACATACCAGGGCTCTCCTGCTGGAGGATTAGAGGCCATGTGGAGAGAGCCAAGTCAGCCCAGAATCTCTGCAAGGAATACCTGTGACATCAAGATACTTCAAAGGAACAAACAGCAAAATGGGGAAACCCAGAAAATGTGAAGGCAAGTGTGGGTATGTTTCAAAGAGGTTGTGGCTGATTGTGTTGGCTGCTGTTCAGATCTCAAAAATGGTGAAGACAGAAAGATGTCCATTGGACTTAGTGTCATGGAGATTGTCGGTGACTTTGAGAAGACCTGTTTCATTCTTATTGGTGTGATGAGGACAGAAGCAATGCTGGTGCTATTTCTTTCTTTTTTAATTTTAAAAAATAGTTATTTGTTTTTTTCAATTAGAGTTGACATTCAGTATTATTTTATATTAGCTTCAGGTGTACAGCATAGTAGTTAGCTATTTCAAGAGTGGAGTGAGAAGGTTAGAACCACGAACATAGTCTTTTAAGGAGGCTGTGTTATGTTTCTTTGATGAAACAAAGTAAGGTGTAATGACACCGTACTGTGCTGAGAATCATCATAGAGAGAGAAAGACAATGTTGATGTAAGGAACAGTTGCATGACCAAGGGACAGAACCCTTGAAAGACAAGAGTTTGGGAGGCCAGCAGACAGATACCCAAACTCAGACTCATACGTCAAAGTGCTTTGTGATCTATACAGAGAAATGTGACCTTAGTTTATTATTATTTTTGTTTCTGTTAACCCTTTATTCCTAAACAATGTACATCTTTAGTAATGATTCATGAAACTAAGCAAGTGGAAACTAACTTTAAGGTAACTAACCTGGCAGACACCACCATAATCATGATCAAAGTTAACATCACTAATAGGACCAACCAGCATGTGTGCCTCTTGATGTGATACACTGAGAAAGACAGAACACAAATTTTGCAATTATTCCTGGCAAAAATGCATCAATTGAAGAATCTAGTTATGAGGAAATCTCAGACAGCCCTCAAATTGAGGACATTTTACAAAATAACTGGGCTCCCTCTTCAAAAGTGTCAAGGTCATAAAAAATATGTAGATTGACAACTATTCCAGATTAAAGGAGACTAAAGACCATGACAATTAAATGCAACAAGTGAGACTAGATGGTCTCTTAGACCAGTTTATTTATTTATTTATTTATTTATTTATTTATTTATTTATTTATTTTTATATAAAGGATACTCTTGGGACAATTTGCAATATGTGGATAAGGTCTCTAAAATTATACGTTTTAATTTTCTGATCTTAATAATTGCAGTATAATTTTGTAAGAAAATGTCTTTCATAACAGAAAATGCATTCTCAAGTGTTTAGGGGTGGCGAGGCACTATGTCTATATTTTATTCTCCAGTAAAGTAGGGGGAAAAAACACATATGGTAGAATTCTAAGATAATCCCCAACATTTACACATTCTGGTGTACATAGCCTGTCTAATCACCTCCTCTTAAGTATCGACAGAACCTGTGACTATGGTGGGATAGCCCTCCCATTGTTAGATTATCACCAGTTGACTCTGAGTTAATCAAAAAAGATCATCCTGCATGGGCCTGACCTAATCATGCAAACCCTTTAAATGTGTATCAGAGATGTTCTCCTACTGCAGAACAAACTGACATGCCATGGGAAGGGCCTCCTGATCGTAAATGACAGGAGGCCTCATAAGCTCAACATGCTTCCTGCTGATATCTAGCAGAAATCAGGGACAGAGCTCAGTCTTTACAGCCACAAGGAACTACCTTCTGCCAACAATGAGCAAGGTTGGAAAAGGACCCTGAATCTAAGATAAGATGTCAGCCCAGGTCAACAGCTTGATTTCAGCTTGGCAAGACGCTGAGCAGAGGACCCAGTAGACCTGAACTCTTGACCCCTGGAAACTGGGAGGTAACAAATGTTTATTGTTTCAAGTTGCTAAATTTGTGGTAAGTTGTTACATAGCAATAAAAAACTAATATGAGATCTGATGCAAATAAGTCAAAATATTGACAGGTGGTGAATCTAGAGAACAATTTATAGAAGTATTCTGTGTATTTTTGCAACTTTTCTATAAACAAATCTGAAATTATTTCAAAATAAAATATTATCTTAGATATAATACATATAGAGCTTATTGTATGCCAGGTACCATTTAAAGTATTTAAAAATAGACTAATATATTCAATTTTCATTAAACAACAAACAACCTCTTCCCCCATGACTTAGGTATTAGTTTGATTGTTGTTTTTCTGATAAGGAAACTGAGACATGAAGAGTTCAGGTGACATGGCTGAGGTCACCCAGCTAGTAAATGGCAGAGGTAAAATTTGCATCCAGCTTCAGAATTCGTACTCCTAACTCCTGTGCCATAGTAACTCAGTAACTGGAGGAACAAAATACCGCTTAAATTGCAGGTGACAAGGAGAATGTGATTGAGCATAATCCTTCAGTGCCCTGATATCCATGGGGAATCGTTTTTGCTTTACACTCTGTTGGTTATTTACCATGCAACTGTTTGGAGACATGGTATGGATAGCACATCAGAACAACTCACGACATTAGAATTTGAACAATAGTACTTTGTCTTGTCTTGATGATTTTAATTATTATCAAATGTATTCATACACCAAAACTTGCTTTATCCTCCCAAATATCTAAAACCTTTTATATTATATGAAGCTAACACATTTTAAACAGAGGAGAAATATGACTGGAAGAGAAAACAAGTTGCACATTTATATGGAACTAGGAATGAAGGAAGAATATAAAAATGAAAGCATAAAGTTTAATATACTTAACAAAAGTCAGTCAAAAATGTACTTCCAACCTTCTTGCAGGATTTGTATTCATTTTTCATGTTTCAGTACTTGGATAAGGTGAAGTCACCCAAACTCCATTGTGAAATCTAGTGTCCTCACAATCCATCTGACCTCAGAGAGGCAAACAGTGAGTAATTCAAAATATTTTTGAATGAAAGTGTCGGTTTAAGATCCTCAGCATAAAACATACCTACAAAGCCTATTTGCAAAGTAAATTTACTCTGGATTCTTGATACCTATGAAAGTTTTTTCTATTATATTTATTTAAAATTACAACAGTTTACATTAGAAACAAGCTCAAACAATTAAGGTAAAAGATAAATAACTGCATACAGTTTAATTTTACAAAATGCAAGCATACACCTTTCATTGTTCCATTATTTGAGTATTAAGTGCCACATAATTGCACAAGGCATTTTCAAACATCTTAAAGACTCTAAAATTACAGAGCTGACTTTGGTGAAATAGTCTGTATTTTCCTCCATTTTTTACACAAATAATTGATCACACAGATTACATTTAAATTGGAATTGAATATGTCCCTTGCAGAGTTCATTTCTCCTTTGAAGTTAAAGACTGGAGACTTATGATGGCTCATGGAGATTACTCAGGCCATGCGGGAAATTGGAATAGAGGCTCCAATTTCTGTAATTTAGGTTGTTTTGGTCGAGAAGGACATTACAGTCCCCTCAGACCATGGTGACATCACCGCAAGTGTTACCTAAGACAATCCATTTCTAACTATCCTGGGGTAATTCTA
Source organism: Rhinolophus hipposideros (assembly GCF_964194185.1). NCBI lineage: Eukaryota > Metazoa > Chordata > Mammalia > Chiroptera > Rhinolophidae > Rhinolophus > Rhinolophus hipposideros. Next base: position 42,836,433 of record NC_138068.1, on the reverse strand, counting down.
ACAGTGCCCTTTTCACTCTCAGATATGTCTCCATTTGAGAGATGATGCAGATGAGAGAATGGAGGCCTAGGAGTGTATGGTCAGATTCTGACACAGACTCCCACAACAGAGACCTGCTGTGTGCTCCTGGAAATTCAGGAGCTGCCTGCAGAAGGCTGCCCCTCCATCGTAGAGATGCAAAGGGAGAGTCCTCTTCACCTTGGCCAGAGAACAAAAAAGTGTTCATTACCACAATTACTCACCAAACCTGAGGAAAAGACAGAAGGAAACATTTTTACTGTATTTCTTCTTTAAAATAAAAAGTGACACCTGTTTTTCCAATATATTGGAAAACGTAGATGGAGAAAAAAGAAACCAATTCAAATATAATCCCCTTCCCTAGAAACAGTAACAGTTACAAACCGTAAGGTCACATAGGATTTGCAGGAAGTGATTCTAATTCTCCGTGGTAGGAGAGTATTTTCACAGTGTGTTCTACCTTCAGAAACCTGATCCAGTGATTCAGAATTAGTTCTGAAACATTATCCCCAGTTCAATTTATTTTAATCATAATTATAACCTGTTAAAATTACAGGGAAAGAAGGGGAGAAGGATGGGGGAAGAAACGTGGGATAAAGTGCCATGGTTAAATGTTGCAAGTGGAGGATGGACTGAGGTCTCTTTTCATGCAGTATCAGAACTCCTGGCCCAGCAGAGCCAGGCCCCACAGAAAGACCCATTGTCAGATACCACAGAGGTGAGCACGGAGCCTTCTGCATGAACAGCCCTGCCCAGTTTGCTAAACCTAATCTGGGCTGGGAAAAAAAGTATCTGATTTCACCATTGTTCCTCCAGTACCCAGCATGATGCCAGGCATGTAATAAGCAGTCAGCACATTTTTATTGAATGAGTTAATAAGGCAGGTTTTCTAATTTCTGTTGTTGCTGCTGTAGGGCTCGTTTTACTTCAAGTTAAACTATAGAACAAAGTGTTCCAAGGTGTTTTGAAAATTATTATTTTCCTCCTATAAATGTGTATGAATATCTGTTTTCTCTGCTGGACACTGGGGACACAGGAGCGAATAGGAAAGGGCTGCTACTCTTGAGGCTCCTAGAGTCACATAAATAACCAGACATTGAGGAAAAACATGGTAGACTTGACCAAGTTCATGTGACACTTGGGTTTAGATCTCCACTCTGCGCTCACTGGTTTTGTGACCTTGGTCAAGTTATTATTATTATTAGTGATATCCACCCCCCTCAGTAGAATGAATGATAATGTTTAAGTCAGAGCTTGTTTGATGATTAAATGTTTTAATGCAAAGGACCTGGAAGACTGCCTGACATAGGGGAATCCTTCAACGAGCAGCAACTGCTGCTATTATTTAACCACTGTGCAAGCTTGGGCAGATGAAACTTGCTGAGTCTGTTTACATAACTTAAAAATAGGTATAGTTATATAATGTTTCACAATGGTTTTTATACTGCAAGTAATTTTTATTGTTTACATGGCGTTGTGAGGTGATGAGGCGTATGTTCTGACGATAGTGCCATTCAAAGGCCAAGCTGGGATATTCTGAGATAAGCAGAATCCAGGACTCACAGAGGGCAGAAGCTCTGGATGTGGACACAGAATTACCGGGCCAACATCTGCAGTAGACAGTCAGTCCTGGCACCTGGCCAGAGCCCCTGGACCCCTTTTACCAGATCTGTGCTCCCCTTCCCCAACTGCTGCACTATTTGCTGATAAGGATTCATCTGCAATCTTCAGAGACTCAGAAACTTGCTGAGTCTGTTTACATAACTTAAAAATAGGTATAGTTATATAATGTTTCACAATGGTTTTTATACTGCAAGTAATTTTTATTGTTTACATGGCGTTGTGAGGTGATGAGGCGTATGTTCTGACGATAGTGCCATTCAAAGGCCAAGCTGGGATATTCTGAGATAAGCAGAATCCAGGACTCACAGAGGGCAGAAGCTCTGGATGTGGACACAGAATTACCGGGCCAACATCTGCAGTAGACAGTCAGTCCTGGCACCTGGCCAGAGCCCCTGGACCCCTTTTACCAGATCTGTGCTCCCCTTCCCCAACTGCTGCACTATTTGCTGATAAGGATTCATCTGCAATCTTCAGAGATTGCCCATTGGCACTGGTATGTCCTTGAAAATACAGAGAGATGACCCCCACCCTACTCCCATGGCAAAAACAAAAACAAAAAATCCCACTTCTGAAGTGCAATTTACAATCCAGAGCTCTCAGTTGGGTGAGGCAGATGCTGGGATTTCTCCTGAAAGTCCACCCTAGCTTGACTCCCTTCCCTTCTTTGTCTTACTCCCTCACCCAACCCTTGCCAGTTTCTCTTGGAGCACATCTTGATAAGTACACCTACCAAGACCCTTGGCTTAGGATCTGTTGCTGAGAGAACCTGAACTAAGACTGCACCTGGATGGTGCTGGTTATGTAAAAGATCGCAAAACAATTCACAGTGCTTGAATGTTCACCAATAATTTCAAATCCCAGATGCATTTCCTGAGAAGTGGGGCTGCACCAAAAGCCCAGGGTCCTCAAGCCAGCCCACTCTTAATTCTCCTCCCAATGCCACAAGCTCTTGCTTTAGGCTAAAAACTATAGGCCCAGGAGGACTTCAAATGCCTTGTTTATGCATTATAGCTACCACCCTTCTCAGAGCCTGTCCCAGAGCTCCTGGACAATAAATATGTACTGAACGAACACAAAAATGCTGCGAGTGCTTTGCTGTTACTGGCTCAGTATACCTTCAAAATAAGTTGAGAAGTGGGCATTATGATCTCCATGTTGCTGATGAAGAAACTCAGACTTAGAGAGATGAAGTTACTCGCCCAGGGTCACACAGCCAGCCAGTATACAGCTGGGACTTCAGGTCAGTCTGATTAGAAGCATGTTACTTTAGCTTCGATTGTGTCCCTGCCACATGGGCCCAGCTCCCTGACCAAGGGACTATTAAACACACAGGTATCTCCATCCTGTTCTACACTCACTAATAAGATCTCCAATAACGGAGTCTGGAAATATCAAGTCATCTTTCTGCTCACCAACATTTAAGAATTAGGAAGAAAATGAGGGAATGTAGGATGACATCTCACCAAAAGCTCTTCTAACCAGCTTAATGTCAATGTGCTACAAGAGTGTAATGACAGGTGGGCCTCTGGGGAATCAGGGGTTGAGGGTTTCCTTTGGTGCTCTTGCTAATAATTCCTCTTTGTCCATTAAAATGTGGCCCTTTAATTTTTTTTCCTTCCCCCCTTTCTCTTTTGCTTTTATTAATCACCGCCTTCTGTATTGAGATGATTGTTTCCAGTGGACAGGGCTGCTACTGACTTATAGCCTTGTGGGTAGAGGAATGGCCTACTGTCACCTCCCCAGGAAAGCATCCAAAAAACCTGTCCGCCAAGAAAGCTAAGTTTATTCACTTGCAATGTCTCAGAAAGGGTAAGTCACGGGAGGCTATCTGTAGGGTTTAGGGTCTGGGCAGTTTATGACTTATAGGTGTGAATTTGAGGCATAGCAAGACGAGGGTTTTGAGATGAGTCTTGGTAAGAAAGCATTAGTCTTAATTAATATATTATTTAGTTGGTTCAGGGTCTTACTTTCCAAGAGCAGAAAATTCCTGGAGCAAACTGCTGGTTTTGCTTTTTCCCTGAGTTATGCAATGGAGGCAAAGCAAAGCTGTCAGTATTGTTTAACAGATGACAGGAAATCGTCTTGGCTTTAGTTCTCAAGAGGGATAAATTATATGCACTGGGATAAAAACATAGAATGTAACCCCTGAGAGTGCCTTTCAGTAATATGTGTTCAACAGCCATCAACTTCAAATTCCAGTGCACTCACCTTCACAGGACTTCAGATACCATTTCTATCAACCTCCACAGAACACGGTGTGGGAGCAGTAGAAGGTACCCCATAAGCCCAAGAGGAGCATAGACGTGATGCGCTGAGTCAGCGGAACTGAGGACCAGATCATATCCATGGATGAACCCTGGAGACCCAGTGGAGGAAGGAAGCTTCAGCAAGTGGCTTAAATGACAGCACTGACCAGCACTTTCCTGACCCCCCTGCTGACACAGCGCTTAGAGGCTCCTAAACTACACACAGCTCTTGGAGGGGGAGGGGTGCATGGACAGGGATGCTGAGTTAACCCAAACTTCCTGTAGCTACCAAACGGAATGGGAACTGAAATCATAATTAAGCTATTATTGACAATAAAAAAAAATTGTATTTTTCACAAACCTGCGCTTGTGCCCTGAGTTTGTTCAAAACACACACAAGTATGTATGTATATGTTGTGTGTGAAATCTCAGTTTGGGCTGCCCCAGAAATGAATCTGTGATGAGGATTCGAGTGCTGGCAGTTCCTCTGGGAGCCGATCCAAGGAAGCTCCAGTAGGCAGTGAGGGACGAGGGACGGAAGGCGAGAATGCAGGCATCAAGCCTGGGGAGAGGAACGCAGCCCTTGTTCTCAGGAGGTTTGCACTCACATTCACATTGAAACAGGAAAAGTGCACTTCAAATAGAGTGACTTGAAACAAGTAGGATCTTTTGTGGTAAAGGCAAAGGGTAATGCAATCAAATACCACACCTGCCTTTCTTCTCAGCTGGGCTTTGGACACTGTTTGCCAAGGTGCGGGTTTAGGTCACATTATTGATGTTTGATCTCTACTCCAGTGTCCAACCCTGGGCGAGACTTTCCAGCTTCTTACATAGTTAGCACTGGGGGAGAGGGTCCAACTGACTACTTCTCTTTTCCTCACTCAACAAGAATTGTGCTCCATCAGATGGCCAGTGATAGCTTTTGCATCACCATTGGGTCATCTGCATGAAGGAGCAAAAAACAATAGAAAGTTTCTGGTCACATGGGGTCACCACAGCCAGGGAGGGAAACACACACCATTAGGAGAAGAAATGGGCTGTCTTATATGAACTCCCCATTATTTCTCTCCCACCTGGGCTTTTAAAAAGCGGGCAATTCTTTGTTGTCTAAAGAGCAGGTGTTAGAAAACATGACAAATTTATATAGATTGTTGTCTTTGTTGTAAAGAAATTGCAAATGACAAAGGGAAGACTTTTCACACTTTGACAAAGGGCCCATTTTCCTGCTCCTTCTTCTGTGAAGGATAGAAAGTCTTCACCCCAGTCTAGGCATACTATGCTTTCTTCCCTTCGAAAAAGTAATATTAGGTAAACTGATGTGGGATATAAGAGGCTTTTTTAAAAAGATGCTCATTTTTTTTTAATGAGTGACAAATTCAGCCCTATCTCCATCTTTTATTGTCTATCAGAATGAGGACTTAGAGATACTGATATTCTCCAGTATCAAAGAAAGTTGTCATGAAGGTCGGTAAACAAAATTACCTGGGGCAGGAATGTAGACAGAGTCATATAATACAGGTTGCATTAAAAAGTAACTTCTGCTTAGACTTCATTTAATCCAAAAAGTAAATTATCTGGAAACCTTGTGCAAAATACACGCTTGCAGGTACTTAGGGTAACTGGGCTCCTCACTCCTTTGTCAATGTTGGCTGTGCCTTCCTTCAGACTCCTGGTCTGCACGCAGTCAAAGGCAGGAATGGAGGAAGCATTTTCATTTTTTTCTGAATTATCACTTGCTTACACTCATGTCTTCTTAGCTTTTCATTTCATGTCATTTCATTTCATATTAAATGACTATGTTTTGTTTTCTCATGCCTTGAGATCATGGAAAGCGATCAGAAGACTTGAAACAGAGCACAGGGTTCAAGAAAAGCAGGGAAGGGGTACTCATCCTGGCCATGTGCATTGGTGGAGGCGCAGGCTAAGCTACTGTAAGAAGGAGATATGCGAGATGGAAGCGTATTTCTCTTTCAGCGATCTAAAGGAAGACTTGCAATCCAGGCGAGCAGTTTTCCATCATCACAGCCTGGCCACTGTCACCAGGTGCCCAGTGGTGCTTTGGTCCTCTTTACCTGTCAGCCAGTGAGAAGCAGGAAAAGAGCTCCCAGGAAAATAATCACGTCCTTTCTGCTTACTTCCCATTGGGCAGATTTTAGTTACATGGCCACAAGAACCTGAAAGGGAGGCTGGACTTTGCATCTTTGACTGAGGGTGGAACAAAAATGGACAAATAATGAGAAGCTTCTGCCACTCAGAGTCTCACCCTTTGCTGGTAATTTTAACAAACTATGGAGAGAGCAGAAATAACAAAGAGGTTTCACCTCTTGGGTAATTCTGATATCTTGGTAGTTACTGCCTAGGGCCATTTTGTTATGACAGTCCTGGCTTACTAATAAAAAGAGCTGTAATGTATATCAGTGTGTGTCTTAAACTGGGATCGGAGAGGGATGTGCTCAGTGTATGTTAGATCCCTTTAATAGGGATTGGCATACTAGAGCATCTTGCTTCACAAGGAATATGATAAACATGGTCACTTCTTTATACTAACGTTTTCCTACTTTTTGTATCCCCAGGTTTTTTCCCTTGGTAAAGTCCATCAATTTCTAAAGAATACAAAAAAATCCTTGAAGAATCCAATCTATAGCCTCAGAAACATGCATGCAACATACTCATTTGCAAGTCAGTAAAAATTCAAAGTGCTCTGAAAATATAATTCATTAGTTACATGAAAAATAAAAGCAAAGTGGCCAAACTCTCATCTACAACCAGAATACAGTATAATCTCAAGATCTGCAGGTGTTTGGCTGTCACCCGAAATGGCCCTGCCTCCTTTTTTATAGCAGCTCTTCGAGATTTTCCTTCAAATGACAAGGAGGAAGAGAAGGTGGTCTCAGCTCAGCTTTCCAGCCGCTGTTGCATAATACCTCTCTCTGCCAACACACATATTGTTCCCTCATACTCTTTCTAGTCAGACAGACCACAGCGCAGTCTTCAGAAGCCTTTGTTGTCTTTCTGTTTTTAAATTTAGGAACAGCTGTATCCCTCACTGGCTATTATAAAAATGCTACAAGCTACTACTGAGGTACATAAACAAAGAGAAAGCATTGTATATAGAGAATTTAAGAAATCCAGGTGGCATCTTTTTATCCAGGTAAATTTCTTAACCTATCCCAACTCTAGCAAAGATTAACTGAAGCTCTGCACTGACTGGACGAGCTGGTATTAAGTGGGCCAAGAGCATTCATCTCTGAGAGAAATGGCAGACATGTAAATTATCTGAAGGTTGAATGCACAAAGCATTTTGTTGATAAATTTGTCCGTTTCCTGGTTTTCTGTTTTTTACTCTTCAGCAACTTTAACTTTCAAAGACTATATCCTCCTTTTTAAGAGTGATTCATGCATGTCCATTGTATAAGAATGAGACACCACATAAAAGTAGAACAAAGAAAAAAGTCACTCATACTTTTATCCCAAATCACTACAATCTCTTATGTACATAGTTTTTTCATCCTACTAGATGAAAATGTGCCAGACTAAATGTGTCTTTTTGTTTTTCATTTAACATTTTAGCATTATTTCCCATACTATTTTAATTCCTTTGTAAGTATCACTCAAAATTTTGCCTGAGTTTTCCTGACCCATCTCATTTCTCTTCATCCACTAACACCCTTTTCCAATTCTGATTAGCATGGTCTCCACTCTATCTAGAACCATCCTGCACTATTCTAGAATGCTTCCTTTTGCATACTGCCTCCTTTATTCTTGGAGCAGGCTCAGGCCACTCCTGCTGACGGGGAAGCAGCCCTGGCATGGTGGGGGATACTTGTGCACCAGTCGTAGTTTTACCACCAAGTGACTTGTGATAAGCCACTTAACACCTTCACTCATTTATCGTTTTGCTGCAACAAATGTTCTCTGAGTCTCAAAGCCAAGCACTACTGTTGCATACGAGGTCAGACAATGAAGTTCGTGAACTCATCCTAGAAAAAGTGCTACATCCCTCATTGCTGAATATCATTACGATCACCTTCAAAGTCCTCCCCTGGGGAAGCTATGCACAAACACCAGCACCTAGTCCACCCTTCAAAGCAATGTTGGAACTCTTTCTGGAATGGCCATCAGAGCTGTCATTGTATTACCCTTGATGTCCTGAATGTCATCAAGATGTCTTCCTTTCAATATTTCCTTTATCTTCAGGTAAAGAAAGAAGTAATTAGGGGCCAGATCAGTGAGTAGGGAGGGTGTTCCAATACAGTTATGTGTTTACTGGCTAAAGACTCCCTCACAGACAGTGCCCTGTGAGCTGGTGCATTGTCGTGATGCAAGAGCCATGAATTGTTGGGGAAAAGTTCAGGTCGTTTTGCCTAACTTTTTCATACTGCCTTTCAGCACATCCAAATAGTAAACTTTGTTAACTGTTTGTCCAGTTGTTACGAATTCAAAGTGAATATTCCCTCTGATATCAAAAAAGTTTAGCAACATCGTTGCAACAAGTTCGTGAACTTAATTGTCAGATCTCCCAAGCCAACACAAAGGACTACAAGGACAACAATTTTGGTTTCCAATGATGTCTGTGGCCCTGTATCAGTCAGCTTCCTTTGGTCACAGGCTGTAGAAATTAGTCTGGTTCATATCAGTGTGAAAGGGATCCTCACAAACTCCATGGGAAGGGTGGGGACGAGGACAATAAATAAGACAGGCATGGAGGGTAGGAACTTTCGTGGTGTGACAGCACAGCCACAGTGCAGGGAGTAAACTTCAGCCATTGCTCTTTCTCGCATCCAGAAAGCAACCTATCAACATGTGTTGTCCTGAGAAAGAGCCCAACTGGTCAAAAGTAGATGACCAACCGACCCTTCAGTGATGAGAGAAAGTGGGTGGGTACAGAGGAATCCAGAGGCCCACACCATGGGTTTCTCTCAGGAAAGGCAGGGAATGTTTTTCATAGTCCCCCAAATAAGGATTTCCCAAAAGCAATTTCAGGTACCATTAAGAAGGGGAGGTAAGAGCGCCGAATCCTAACCACTAGACCACCAGGGAACTTTGTGCTCTCTGCACCACCCCACGTCCACTTTGGTCAAACCAACCGCACCCCTGAATTTCTCCGTAAATTTCCAGCCGGCAAGGTTCCGGCATTTGAAGGCGATGATGGATTCTGTGTGTTTGAGAGCAAAGCCATTGCCTACTACGTGAGCAATGAAGAGCTTCGGGGACGTACTCCAGAGGCAGCAGCGCAGGTGGTACAGTGGGTGAGCTTTGCTGACAGCGACATAGTGCCCCCAGCCAGTACCTGGGTGTTCCCCACCTTGGGCATCATGCACCACAACAAGCAGGCCACAGAGAATGCGAAGGAGGAGGTGAGACGAATTCTGGGGCTCTGGACGCTCACTTGAAGACAAGGACTTTCCTGGTGGGCGAACGTGTGACGTTGGCTGATATCACAGTCGTCTGCACCCTGCTGTGGCTCTATAAACAGGTCCTGGAGCCTTCTTTCCGCCAGGCCTCCCCCAATACCAACCGCTGGTTCCTCACCTGCATTAACCAGCGCCAGTTCCGGGCTGTCTTGGGGGAGGTGAAACTCTGTGAGAAGATGGCCCAGTTTGATGCTAAAAAATTTGCAGAGAGCCAGCCTAAAAAGGACACCCCACGGAGGAGAAAGGTTCTCGGGAGGCGAAGCAGAAACCCCAGGCTGAGCGAAAAGAGGAGAAAAAGGCAGCTGCTCCCGCTCCTGAGGAGGAGATGGACGAATGTGAGCAGGCGCTGGCTGCTGAGCCGAAGGCCAAAGACCCCTTTGCTTACCTGCCAAAGAGTACCTTTGTGTTGGATGAGTTTAAGCGCAAGTACTCCAATGAGGACACACTCTCTGTGGCGCTGCCGTATTTTTGGGAGCATTTTGATAAGGATGGCTGGTCCCTGTGGTACTCTGAGTACCGCTTCCCCGGAGAGCTCACCCAGACCTTCATGAGTTGCAACCTCATTACTGGAATGTTCCAGCGATTGGACAAACTGAGGAAGAATGCCTTCGCCAGTGTCATCGTCTTTGGAACCAACAATAGCAGCTCCATTTCTGGAGTGTGGGTTTTCCGAGGCCAGGACCTAGCCTTTCCGCTGAGTCCAGATTGGCAGGTGGACTATGAGTCATATACATGGCGGAAACTGGATCCTAGCAGCGAGGAGACCCAGACGTTGGTTCCAGAGTACTTTTGCTGGGAGGGGGCCTTCCAGCATGTGGGCAAAGCCTTCAATCAGGGCAAGATCTTCAAGTGAACATCTCTTGCCATCGCCTAGCTGCCTGCACCCGCCCTTCAGGGAGATGGGGGTCATTAAAGAAACTGAACTTTAAAAAAAAAAAAAAAAAAAGAAGAAGAAGGGGAGGTAGATGCCCGGCAGCCAAAACAACGACAAATGACCCCGGGCTTCTTCCTTTCTCCCTATCCATAATTCTGTGCTTAGCTAAGGAAAAATCCAAGTTTCATTGCTCTCTCTTTCTCTGTTTTCTCTATTTTCTAGTTTTAATTGCCACTCCGGTTTCTTCCTGCTCTCACCTGCTGTGATGGGTCTCTACCTATCCGATGCTTATCATCAGGGCCATTTGCTTCACTTTATGCAACTTATGAGAATTTTCTTGATGTAATAGATTATATTATTCACACTTTTACTGCTTCTGTCTCCATATGTCCCCATTACGGGTGATGTGCAGTGCCCTATGACTTTGGGCTCAGCCACGTGGCATGCTTGAGCAATGAGATATGAAGCAAAGGCATGGTGTATGCAGTATTCAAGCAGAGGTTTTTAGAAGACTGTGAAGATTTCTGCTGCTCTCTTGCTTCTACTCTTTGTCAAGAGAATGCATGTCCTCAATGGGAGGTGCTCCTTCGTCCTGGGTTCTGGAATGAAAGGGCACGTGGAGCAGAGCCACAGCCCATAGCAAGCAATGCATGTTTATTGCTGTAAGCCACTGAGATTTAGGGGTGTTTTGTTACTGCAGCAATGCAACTAATATAGTTAATAATGCAAGAATCTGTCTATGTGCAAGGCTTCTCTCCCTCAGAAACAAAATCTTTACAAGCAGACTACTGTCACATATGTTCTTTCCACTTTCCTGCAGTGTCCAGACAGCACTGAGCATGCAGTCAGTATCTAATAAACACTGAGTGTCTCAACAATTAAATGTCTATCTCCCTCACCCCACCTCCAGCCCCATATCTACGTTCTAAGAAATAAAACAAAATAAAAAGGTAAAATACAAGTTGGTAAAAACACAGGAACTAAGGTGGGAAGGCAATGTGACAGACTTCATAAAAATAAATAATATATATTATTTTAAATCTGCATCTACTCAGTACGTTCATTTTGTGAAAGAAAATAACAGGTCACAGAGGAAGGTTGCAATAGTCGTAATAACTGAATACACAGTCTCTCTGTCTTAAAGATATGTGTCATGGTAGAAGACGAATGCCTCACCCACAATGGCAAGACACAAGTGAGGAGGGCAGAGGTCGAAAGTCATTTGTGTTAGTCAGTATGCTTCTGGGAGCCATACACACTGGCCTTAAACAAAACTTTAAAGGTCAGTTTTGTCTGCTTTCTGGCTCCCTGCTTGCACCTGCCTTTATGACCCTCTGCAGACAAAGGAGGGGTGAGAGGCCTTTGGAAAAAACAACACCAAACAGGCTGTTTCCTGCTATAAAATGAAGCTGAAAGCTGACTTTTTGTTGAATTCATTCCAAAAAAGGGGCACTTTTCATAGATCTGTTCAAAAACATGATCTTTTTTCTGGAATGTTCCCAGCAGGTGAATTTTCTGAAAGCCCTAATCTTAGAAAGCACATTATTAGCAAATAATGCAATGACACTTTGAATGGAGACTGGAGTCCAAGGTTGTTTTTCTCCTTGTGCAGGAAGTCTGAGCAACTCCACCAGTAGATACCAAAAGGAAAAACAAACAAACAAGCAAAACAAAATCACATCACCTAGAAAACTACAAAAAAACTAAAAACTAAAACTAACAACAAAATCACCTAGAAAACTAAGACTAACATGGAAGACTATGCATCTCAGTTCAGGATTTTACTGTTTGGTGCTCAGTGGAACTCTGTTGGAATGGTGACATCAAGGGTGTGGGATCATGTCCAGTGGAAGAAGCCGGTGTGACCATTGCTTCAACCCTCTATGCTCCTCACCTGCAAAATGATGACGATTGTCAGGATTACACAGTGTTATTGGAGGGTATTATGTGACAACTGAGAAAAGTGCACATTAGCGTGTTTTACACACCGTTATCCTCAAAGAGATGTAACTTCCTTCTCTCTCTGTAGATCACACAATGCTTGTGATCTAGGATGAATATAGAAATGCGTTTACAGGGAACAATGGGTATATTGTACTCATATACTATGAGGACATTGCAAGGATTTTTTTAAATGCCTTGAGGAATTACTTTTATCATTCTGTAGTAATACACTTAGACATCTGATACCATCTATTCTTTTTATCACTGGGGTTTACAGACATGAGATCACTTGATCCTAATCATAAGCACTGAAATATGTAGAAAAGGAAACCCCTGATAAAGAAACAGAGGGGAGGCAGAAGGCAAGGGAAGAGGAGCAACATGAGAGAAGTAAATAATTATATTACTTTGCGTCTAGTCAGTATGCTTATGCTGTGGGAAAGTAACAGGAGGGTGGTGCCTTCCAAACTTTCTAGAACTTTCAGACCTTCCAGCCAAGTGTGATTTCTCCAATCCTTTCATCTCAAACTTGCTGCCTAATAGGTGGAAATTATAGGAGCCTGAAAAATAATTTAAACTTGCAACAGGGGAAACTTTCACTATAACTTGACAGAACATGTCTAATTGTTTTAACATCAGCCCCCTGACCTGAAAATTCAAACTAAATGCTATTTTGGAAAGAATCATGTTTTCTTCTAAGGAAAAGATAATAACAAACGTTCTTGGATCTAAAGACTGAAAGATGCCTGCAGAACAGCTTTCTGGGTGAGAGAATGAATTTGGTCAAAGGAAGAAGTGCAGGAGGTGGTAACTAACTGTTACTTCAGAAAGTCTCATGAGCAACCATGGTTCCTTCATCATGTGAAGAAAGCAACAGCCTGCCAACTTTGCGAGTGACAAGAAGAGAATGAAAAGATAAATTTGAAGCACCAGAAATCCATCTAACTTGCTTCCAAAATATTTTCCTTATAAAACAAAACACACAAACAAAAACATGGTCCTTTCCAAGATAGCATTTAGTATGATATTCTTAGGTCAGAAGTATGATGTCTGGAAGATACCAAATATGCAGAAATTCATTTCCTACTAATTCTTTTCATAGAGTAATGAACTAATTATTCACCACATGACTAGGATCATAGGAAATGGAAGTGCTGTATATTATAAATTACCTTCATATGGGGTAGAGGTGGTAAACTGGGGCATGAGGACTATATTCAGCCCACAGACAGATCCTGTCATCTAAAGTACTTTGAGTTTGCAAGCCCGGGTTGTAATCTACCTCCACAAGTATTATTTCTGTAAACTCACTCAGCAGATGATCTCCCTGAGCTACATGTTCTCATGTAACCCACTACGTATACATGGAGGAAAAAAGCCTCAACACTTGTGATATAGAGGTGAGACGGAATGGCAAATCTGCCAGCAGCATGCTCACTCCATCGCATTGAGCTCAAAGAAAGGAAGCATTGGAGAGGAAGCACAAGTTGAATTGAATAAAATGGAAATAGACTTGTGAGATGAGGGAAGAGTTCTGTTTCACTTGTGAGTCACATGTAACATATGATAACCTGTTTTTACTTTAGTTGCCCTGTCTTTGAGAAAGGAGGTTGAACTTGTGAACTCCAGAGTTTCACTCATAGTAGGGTTTTTCTCTTTTTCTTACTATGGTAAAATATAAATAACATGAAATTTAATTTTTTGCCCATTTTTAGTGTGCAGTAGGTTGTTGTGCAATCATCGTTACCATTGATCTTCAGAACTTTTTCATCTTGAAACTGAAACTTTGTACTCATTAAACACTAACTCTCCATTCTCCCTCCCCAAGCCCCTGGAAACCACCATTTTACTTTGTCTTTGTAAATTTCACTACTGTAGGTATCCCATATAAGTGAAATTATACAATTGTATGATGTGTCTGGCTTATTTTACTTAGTTTACTGCTTTTAAAATTCATCAATGTAGCATGTGTCAGAATTTCCTTCCCCCCCTTTTTAAATTGTTTAAGTTTATTGGGGTGACAATTGTTAGTAAAATTACATAGATTGCAGGTGTACAATTCTGTATTACATCATCTATAAATCCCATTGTGTGTTCACCACCCAGAGTCAGTTCTCCTTCCATCACCATATATTTGATTCTGATTACCCTCATCTACCACCCCTCCCACCTTATCCTCTGGTAACCAGTAAACTACTATCTATGCCTATGAATTTTTGTTTCTTCATTTGTTTGTCTTGTTCCATTGTTGCTTTCAGTTTTATATTCCACATATCAGTAAAGTCATATGGTTCTCAACTTTTTCTGTGTGACTTATTTCACTTACCATAGTAGTCTCAAGGGGGAAGGTGAAGGGATTAGAAAGTACAATCGGTAACCACAAGATTGCCATGGGGACACGAAAGTCAATTTGGGGAACATAATCAATAATGTTGTAAAGATTTTGTAGGGTATCCGATGGACATTTATCCCATTAGGGAGACCACCTCAGGGAAGATGTAGATGCCTGATCACTGCTCTGTACACCTGAAGCTGAAGCTGAACAATAATGAATGTCAACTACAAGTTTATATATATATATATATATATATATATATATATATATATATATATATATACACATATATATATATATATATTTATTTATTTACAATAAGTGGAGTATAGCATTAGTAATAGAAATGCTGGAAATGTAATGCCTACATGTGATGTCAGAGGGGTAGTAGATGGGGAGAGGGGGGGTTATCACTGTGTGAGGGATATAAATGATAAATGGCTAACTATTACATTGTTTTGTACACCTGAAACTCATAAAAAAATGTTTTAAAAAAAAGGATCCATCCTTGTCGTCACAATGGCACTATGTTATCTTTTCTTATGGAAGACTAGTATGCCATTGTGTATATGTAGCACATCTTCTTTTCCAATCATCTATCGAAGGACACTTTGGTTGTTTCCATGTCTTGGCCACCGTCAATAAAACTGCAATGAACATCAGAGCACATACATCTTTACGGATAAATGTTTTTAGATTTTTGGTTAGATATTCAGGGCAGGGATTCCTGGGTCATATGGTAATTCTATTCTTAAATTTTTGAGCAACCTCCACACTGCCTTCCATAGTGACTGCACCAGTCTGCATTCCCACCAACAGTGTATGAGGGTTCCTTTTTCTCCACAGCCTCTCCAACACTTGTTACTATTTGTCTTGTTGATGATAGCCATTCTGACTGGGGTGAGGTGATATCTCATTGTAGTTTTTATTCGCATTTCTCTGATGATTAGTGATGTTGAGCATCTTTTTATATGTCTATTGGCCATATGTGTGTACTCTTTGAAGAAACATCTATTCAGATTTTCTGCCCATTTTTTAATTGGATTGTTTGTTTTCCTGTTGTTGAGTTGTAAGAGTTTCTTATATGTTTTGAATATTAGCCCACTATCGGAGGTGTTCTTTGCAAGAATCTTCTCCTATTCGGTTCGTTGCCTCTTTATTTGTTGATGGTTTCTTTCATTGTGCAAAAGCTTTGTAGTTTGGTGTAGTCCCATTCATTTGTTTTAGCTTTTACTTCCCTTGCCGTTGATGTCAAATTCATAAAATACTCTTTCAGCCGAAGGTCCATAAGTTTAGTACCTATGTTTTCTTCTATGCATTTTGTTGTTTCAGATCTTATGTTTAGGTCTGTGACCCATTTTAAGTTAATTTTGGTACACTGTGACAGATAGCAGTCTAGTTTCCTCCTTTTAAATGTGGCTTTCCAATTCTCCCAGCACCATTTTTATAAGAGGCTGTCTTTTCTCCATTGTGTGTTTTGGCTCCTTTGTTGAAAATTATCTGTCCATATTTATGTGGGGTTTTTTCTGGGTTGTCAATTCTATTCCATTTGTATGTGTGTCTATTTTTTCTGCCAATGCCATACTGTTTTAATTATTGTTGCTCTGTAGTACAAGCTGAAATCAGGGAGTGTGACACCTCTACCAGTGTTCATTTTTTTTAGGATTGCTTTGGCTATTCGAGATCTTTTTTGGTTCCATACAAATATGATAATTTCTTTTGTTCTATTTCTTTAAAAAATGCCATTGGGATTTTGATGGGGATTGCATTAAATCTGTATATTGCTTTGGGTAATATGGCAAGTTTTACTATGTTGATTCTTCTAATCCATGAACATGGAATGTCTTTCCATTTCTTTGTGTCTTCTTCAATTTCTTTTAAAAATGTCTTACAGTTTTCACTGTATAGGTCTTTCACATCTTTGGTTAAGTTTTTTCCTAGGTATTTTATTCTTTTTGTTGCAATAACAAAAGGAATTCTTTTAAAATTTGATTTTCTGAGATTTCATTGGTAGCATATAGGAATGCAATGAATTTTTGTACGTTGATTTTGTAGCTGGCAACATTGCTGTATTCGTTTATTATTTCTAATAGCTTTTATGTGGAGACTTTATGTTTTTCTCTATATAGCATCATGTCATCTGTACAAAGTGACAATTTAACTTCTCATGAGGACAGATCCCCAGAAAGCAGTTTCCAGGCTCTTGGCCTCATGTGGAGAGGTGCCAGCTCGGGTAGTAGATAGCCATCAGCTGTAAGCATTGAGCAATTGGCCACTAATATAACCGCCGCGTCTATAGAGGGAAGCGGAGGAGAGTGCAGGAGAGTCAAGCAGAGTCAGTTGGCTGGCAGCAAAGCGGACAACAGGTCGCACGTGGTGTAAACCCAGCTTCCAGTGAGACCATAGTGATATGATTTCCCTACCTATGGCTCCGTGGGTGTTCCTTTTTGGCCTCACCATGTCCTGCATTTTTATGTGGGGAGTGGGACCAGAGACCCTGCACAACACTTCTTCATTCCCAATTTGGATTCCTTTTATTTCTTCCTTTTGCCTGATTGCTCTGACTAGTATTTCCAGTACTGTGTTGAAAACCAGTGTTGATGGAGGACAGCCCTGTCTTGTTTCTGAACATTGAGAGAAGGGCTTCAGTTTTTAACCATTAATTATATTAGCTGAAGTTTGTCGTATATGGACTATATTATGCTTAAGGTATTTTCCTTCTGAGACGGTAACAAAATGGCGGCGTGAGGTGAGCCTCTGTAAAGCTCCTCTGGAATTTACAACTAATCGAATACAATAACTCCACAAAGGACTCCCTGCACAGCAGACAGGTAAGATGAAGAGGCCCACCACTGAATTCACCTCCATGTCGGAGAATCGCACGAGCGGGGGAGTAAGGGAGAAGTGTGGAGACGGAGCCGCGAACGAAGGACGCAGACCTAGCTCAGTGCTCTGAGCTTGCTGCATCCCAGAACTATCGCATCTGTGGGAGAGGAAAGAACTCGGAGTGCTAGGGCTCCTTTTATGGCCCACAGGGCTGAGCGGGCAGCATATAACATGGATCAACTCAATGCTCATGGCAGAGACCTCATGGCAGAGAAAAGACTGAGGGAAGAAGGTTGAAAACGGTGGTTTAGCCCTCACTGCCGAGCAGAGAATGGAAGCCTTAGGCACTGAGACAAGCCGCCCACTTCCTACCCTCCCAAAGCTCGCCCCGCCCCAACCTGCCGGTGCTAGAAGCAGAACAGTAGCAGTGTCAGATCAAAAGAACAGAATATTTGCTGTTCTGATAACTGTGCACTGCAGACACAGATTCGCAGCACAACTAGTTCCGGCAAAGGGGAGGGAGCTGTGGAAGCAGGACAGGCTGTGATGCTGGTCGCCACCATTGCTCTGGGCTACCTCTCACAACTCACCCCGCCCCTGGCCCCACCTATCTGGGTGAATCCCTGTAGGAGTAAACAGAACTGCTGAAACATATGGGCTCTGAATCGGGTGCAGAAAGAGCTTTGGAACTTCAAAAGCTCTCTGCATCCGCACAGGGACGTGGTGCCCTGTGACCCAGGTGAACTGTTAACAGAGGAGAAGCCCATCTCCCAGGGAATCCCCCCATTGTGTGAGAAGCTGCAATAGTGCAGAGAAAACATAGCACTACTGTGTCAGAGAGAAAAAAAAGGCTGCAGTCTGAGAGAAAATAAAACATTCTACCAACAAGTATTGGAAAACAAAAGAAAGACCTCTTCCTATCAACCTGTTGCAGAAGCCACTCCTGTAGATGTCTAGGAAGAGAAATAATAAATCAGTAATTGCCATGAATAACCAAGGCAACAAGACAGCTCAGAAAGAAAGTGAAAAGTCTCCAGAAAAGGAACTCAAATATATAAAAACATGTGACTTAAATGACAGAAAATTCAATATTGCAGTTCTGAAAAAACTCAACGAGATGCAAGAAAACACAGAAAGGCAATTTAATGAACTCAGAAACACAATCAAAGAACAACATGAGCATTTTACACAAGAGATTGAAATTTTAAAAAAGAACCAAATGGAATTTCTGGAGATTAAACTCAATAGAAGAAATTAAGAATGAAATAACCAGCTTAGGTAGTAGAGTTGACCAGATGGAGGAAAGAATCAGTGACATCGAAGATAGAAACCTGGAAATGACACAGATGGAAGAAGAAAGACACTTGAGACTTAAAAGAAATGAAAGAACTCTACAAGAACTCTACAAGAACATTCTGACTCTATCAGAAAGAGCAATTTAAGAATAATGGGCATACCAGAAGGAGAAGAAAGAGAGAAGGGAACACAGAATATATTCAAAGAAATTGTTAATGAGAACCTCCCAAATTTGTGGACAGAACTGGATCCTCGAATCCAAAAAGCAAATAGAACACCTAATTACCTCAATCCCAACAGGCCTTCTCCAAGGCACACTGTATTGAAGCTGTCTAAAATCAAAGGCAAAGAAAGAATCCTCAAGGCAGCCAGGGAAAAGAAGACGATAACGTACAAAGGAAAGCCCATTAGATTATCATCAGTATTTTCAGCAGAAACTCTACAAGCCAGGAGGGAGTTGAACCAAATATTCAAACTATTGAAAGAGAGAAATCATGAGCCAAGAATAATATATGCAGCAAAAATATCCTTTATATATGTAGGAAGAATAAAGACCTTTCCAGACATATAGAAGCTGAGGGAATTTCCTAATACATGACCTGCACTACAAAAAATACTAAAGGACGCTAAGTCGACCACCATCAACAGGGACAATTTGTGGCAACATAAAAAGGGTGAGAGTAAAGGCCTGAACCGGAATATGGAAATGCAGACAATAAGCGTGCTGAAGAAAATGGAATACTCTAAATATCAAACTTTCTTTCACATAAACTTAAGGGTAACCACTCAAAAAAAAATCCAGAACTGAAATATATACTGTTTTAAAAGAAGAAACAGAGGGAAACATCATAGAATACCACCACACAGAAATAATAGACAACAACAAAAAGGAAAAGCAACAATGGAGACGCAGCTATACCAGAAACTAAAGATTGAATGACAGGAAATCCTCACGTATCAATAATCACTCTAAATGTAAATGGACTGAACTCACCAATAAAAAGACACAGAGTAGCAGATTGGATCAAAAAACTAAACCCAACCATTAATGCAATCCCCATCAAAATCCCAATGGCATTTTTTAAAGAAATAGAACAAAAAATCATCAGATCTGTTTGGAACCACTAAAGACCCTGAATAGCCAAAGCAATCTTAAGAAAAAAGAACAATGCTGGAGGTATCATACTCCCTCACTTTAGCTTGTACTACAGGGCTACAATAATCAAAACAGCATGGTATTGGCAGAAAAACAGACACATAGACCAATGGAATAGAATTGAGAACCCAGAAATAAAACCACATAAATGTGGACAGATAATTTTTGACAAAGAAGCTAAAAACATACAATGGAGGAAAGACATCCTCTTCAAAAATTGGTGCTGGGAGAATTGGATAGCCATGTGCAAAAGAATGAAACTGGACTGCTATCTGTCACCATGTACCAAAATTAATTCAAAATGGATCAAAGACTTAAGCATAAGACCTGACACAATAAACTGCATAGAAGAAAACATAGGTACTAAACTTATGCACCTTGGGTTCAAAGAGCATTATATGAATTTGACTCCAAAGGCAATGGAAGTAAAAGCTAAAATAAATGAATGGGAGTATATGAAACTTAAAATCTTCTGCACAGCAAAAGAAAACATCGACAAAATAAAGAGGCAACCAACTGAATGGGAGAAGATTTTTGCAAACAGTGCCTCTAATAAGTAAGTGGCTAATATCCAAAATATACAAGGAACTCACACAACTCAACAACAAAAAAACAAACAACACAATTGAAAAATGGACAGAGGACCTGAAGAGACATTTCTCCAAAGAGGACATCCAAATCTCAAATGGACATATGAAAAAAGGCTCAACATCACTAATCATCAGAGAAATGCAAATAAAACCACAATGAGATATCACCTCACCCGAGTCAGAATGGCTATCATCGACAAGACAAATAGTAATAAGTGTTGGAGAGGCTGTGGAGAAAAAGGAACTCTCACACACTGTTGGTGGGAATGCAGACTGGTGCAGCCGTTATGGAAAGCAGTGTGGAGGTTCCTCAAGAAATTACGAATAGAATTACCATATGACCCAGCAATCCCTCTCCTGGGTATCTACCCCCAAAATTTGAAAACATTTATCCATAAAGACACGTGTGCTCCAATGTTCATAGCAGCTTTGTTTACAGTGGCCAAGACATGGAAACAACCAAAATGTCCTTCAATAGATGAATGGATAAAGAAGTTGTGGTATATATACACAATGGAATACTATTCGGCGGTAAGAAAAGATGATATAGGAACATTTGTGACAACATGGGTGGATCTTGAGAGTATGATGCTAAGAGAAATAAGTCAGACAGAAAAAGCAGAGAACCCTATGGTTTCACTGATATGTGGTATATAAACCAAAAACAACAAAAGAACAAGACAAACAAATGAGAAAAAAAAAAAAACTCATAGACACAGACAATAGTTTAGTGGTTACCAGAGGGTAAGGGGGGTGGCGGGAAGGAGATGAGGGTAAGGGGGATCAAATATATGGTAATGGAAGGAGAAATGACTCTTGGTGATCATCACAGAATGGGATTTATAGATGATGTAATACAGAATTGTACACCTGAAATTTATGTAATTTCACTAACAATTGCCACTCCAATAAATTTTAAAAATACATATTAAAATTAAAACAAAGAATATGTTGAAAAGAAAAATTAAAGATGATTAAATAAAAAAAGAAAAGTTCAAAATGTAATAAACGATATGGAGTGCATAAAGATAAAAAAAGGTATTTTCTTTCTATTTCCATTTTATTAAGTGTTTTAACCATAAATGGTGCTGTATCTTGTCAAATGCTTTTTCTGCATCTATTGATATGATTGTATGTTTTTTGTCTTTTATTTTGTTTATGTGGTGTACCATGTTGATCAATTTACATATATTGTATCATCCTTGTATTTGTGAGATGAACCCCACTTGGTTGTGATGTATAATCTTTTTAAAACTTTGTTGTATTCACTTTGCCAGAATTTTGTTTAGGATTTTTGTCTCTGTATTTATCAGAGATATTGGTTTGTATTTTGACAAATTTTGACAAATTTTTGACAAAGAAACAAAAAACATACAATGGAGAAAAGACAGCCTCTTCAATAAACAGTGCTGGGAGAATTGGATAGCCATGTGCAACAGAATGAAACTGGACTGCTATCTGTCACCATGTACCAAAATTAATTCAAAATGAATCAAAGACTTAAGCATAAGACCTGAAACAATGAACTGCATAGAAGAAAACATAGGTACTAAAGTTATGGACCTTGGGTTCAAAGAGCATTTTATGAATTTGACTCCAAAGGCAAGGGAAATAAAAGCTAAAAAGGGGCTAATATCCAAAATATACAAGGAACTCATGCAACTCAACAACAACAAAAAAATAACAACCCAATTGAGAAATAGGCAGAGGACCTGAAGAGACATTTCTCCAAAGAGGTCATACAAATGGCAAATAGACATATGAAAAAATGCTCAACATCAATAATCATCAGAGAAATGCAAATAAAAACCACAATGAGATATCACCTCACCCCAGTCAAAATGGCTATCATCAATAAATCAACAAACAACAAATGCTGGCGCGGATGTGGAGAAAAGGGAACGCTAGTGCACTGTTGGTGGGATTGCAGATTAGTGCAGCCACTATGGAAAACAGTATGGAGGTATCTCAGGAATCTGAAGATAGAACTACCCTATGATCCAGTAATTCCACTCCTAGGCATCTACCCGGAGAAATCCAAAACTCCAATTCAAAAATCTGTATGCACTCCTATGTTTATTGCAGCACTTTACACAATAGCCAAGATATGGAAACAACCGAAATGCCCATCGGTAGATGACTGGATTAAGAAGCTGTGGTACATTTATACAATGGAGTATTACGCAGCCATAAAGAAAAAAGAAATCGTATCATTTGCAACAACATGGATGGATCTAGAGAACATTATGTTAAGTGAAATAAGTCAGAAAGAGAAAGACAAGTACCATATGATCTCACTTATATGTGGAATCTAAAGAAAAGAATATGTGTATGAACTAATCAGAAACAGTTTTGGGGACACAAAAAACCGAGAGTTGTTAGATGGGCGGGGGGGAGGGGGTTCGGGATGGGGGGAAGGCTGAAGGGATTGGGGGGCGGCTGGTGACCACAGGATGGCCTCAGGGTTTTTTGAGAATTACTTTGGGGAACTTATTCAATAGTGTTTGGGGATTTTGTTGGGTGTCCGATGGACATGTGTCCTGTTTGGGAGACCACCTCAGGGATGCTGTGGATGCCTGGTCATGGCATTGTACACCAGAGGCTGGACATTAATGAATGCCAACTATAATTTTATGTGTATAATGTGATGGCTCGGTGTGAGGTCGGGGTGGTGGTGGATGGGGGGAGGGGGGTTCACGGTGTGAGGGATGTAAAAATAAAATAAAATAAAATAAAACTAAAAAAAAAAAAAAAAAAGAACTGGGAAGACAGGATATTTCAGCTTCTATCCATTTCTCATTTTAAAAAGGGACTAGAATTCTATAAGACCAACTCCAGTAAAAAAATTTAAAAAGACCAAACTGCCATGATCAAAGAAGCTACTCATCATTCAATCAATGTATTGGGGACAATTTCTCTTGAATGAAACATTGATTTATTACTTGCTTCTCTAAGTTTGTAAGTAAAAGGCATTGGAAATGCGATTTCCTCACTTTGTGTGGTGAATGGTATTTTGCGTTCTATTTTTCATTGCTCTTGGGTTCCATCTGGCCCAGATGTCTCTTCCAAGAGTCCAAGGTTAAAACAATAAAGTCAGTCTCAATATGTGGCCATTATTTTAATAAATATTTTCCTACTCATAGAAACATTCATCGATGGTTCTCTAACATTGAAAAGACACATTTACATTTTTTAATGTCGCATTTTGAATTAGATTAGAGAAGAAGTAATCCATTGACCATTTTACCACTTGCCGTTGGTTATTTGACTACTAATTTGATTGTAGAATTGTTCTTACATTGTAGTTGTTTAGGCTAAATGAGGCATTCAAGTAAGTTTTAAATTGCTGCTTTCAAACTGAATCATAGTCAAAATATACAGAAAATATATTACACAGGTACAAGCCAGGTTCAGGGAGTTTTTTAACTCCCTCAATGCTATTTGAAAATAAGAAAATTATGGACATTGAATGAAATGCTTCATATTTTCTTCAAGCAACAAATGTAAAAGTTAAATGATACAGAAAAAATGTACTATAAAAAAGGAAATAAATACTTTGCCTCCATTATTTTTGCCCCATAGAACATATATCTAATTAAAATATATGGGATGATTCAGTGAAAAACTACAAATGTATTGCAATTTACATTAAAACAAATACCTTGAGTCTGGGTCATAACTAATCCATCATATGTTTGTAGGAAGCAAACATTTTTTGTTTCTTAAATAGATTAAAAATAAAATTATTGAGGAATATTGGCGAACAGTGTCTTTCTCCAGGGCCCATCAGTTCCAAGTTGTTGTCCTTCAATCTAGTTGTGGGGGGCACAGCCCACCATCCCATGCAGGAATTGAACCAGCAACATTGTGAAGAGTTTGGCCTCTAACCAACTGAGTCATTCGGTCGCCCCTGGAGGCAAACATTTAAGTGGAGATCAAAAGCTCAAAATTTAGATATCTTTCAATTTCTCATATCCAAAGCATACCTAAACTAAAAATAATTACAGAATAAACTATTTTTTTAATTAAAGTTTATTGGGGTGACAATTGTTAGTAAAGTTACAGAGGCTTCAGGTGTACAATTCTGTATTACATCATCTATAAATCACATTGTGTGTTCTCCACCCAGAGTCAGTTCTTCTTCCATCACTATATATTTGATCCCCTCTACCCTCACCTACCACCCCCCTCCCCGCTTACCCTCTGATAACCACTAATTTTGAAAGGTAAAGGACAATTCAGTGAAAACAAGAATCAGCTCAGAACTTTGGAAACTGAGCTTATTATTTTTCTCCAACTTGAATACAGGACCTTCTATTTATCTTTGACAATGGGCAGGAATATGTGAAGGGTCAACCAGCAGCTACAGATTTTATTTCTGAAATTTATGAGCTTTCTGGGCAGATTCAAGATCATGTACCCTCTTCTGAAGCAGCAGGAACTTGAGGGATGTTTTCAAACTAAGAGGGTTCCAAATGCTGGGGAGCAAGCTGAGCCCCTTACTCCTCTTCTCCTCTGTTTGGTGGTGAGTGGACACAGGACTCTAAGACTGCACATCTGTCACAAGACAGCACACATTTCCTGAGGCCACAGGGAGCAGAAATGATAGGATTTGCAATGCTCATCCATCCTTTCAATCAATAGCCTCACCATTTTGCTAGCTATTCATAGATCCAGAAATATGACTGGATGGTGAACAACTTTCCCATACACAGCATTCATTCCTGAGTGAGTGCCTACTGTTGGCATCCTTGAGCCTGTGATGGAGATGCCAAAGTGAATGAAGTAGTCCTTTACCTTCCTGTCATGCAAGGTGGCCTGCGGTCCCACTCCCCACATAAGAACACAGGATATGGTGAGGCCAAAAAGGAACACCCATGGAGCCATAGATGGGGGACTCAGCACTATATTCTCGCTGGCGGCATCCGCCTCCCTGCAATCCGCTCTTGCTAGCTCAGCCACCATCTTCTTGCTAGCCCCCATTTTTTGCTAGCATAGCCACAGCAGTTATATTAGTGGCCAATGGCTCACTGGTTACAGCTGGCGGCCAACTAGCCACAGCTGATGGCCATCCAATCACAGTTTATGGCCATTTACTACCTGAGACAGCAGCTTTCTATGTGAGGCCAAGAGCCTGAAAACTGCTCTTTGGGGCTCTGCCCCCACACTTGCCCTCATGAAACTTATAGAAAAAAATAAATGTTTCCCAGTTTACTGTTTTATTTGCTAATAGTAACCACAAGCTCTTCTGGAAATAGCCATTTTCTCCTTTTGACCTTTAAACAGAAGTTCCTGCCAGCAAATCCCTTAGAATTCCTTAAGAGAATCTCTGGGTACAACTCATCTAATAAATTCTTAATAAGCCAGTCATGGTATCATGAAATGGCTCAGCTGTCCAGCTGTCATGCGGGGTCTCAGCTCCTGCTCCTCGCATAAGAACGCAGGATATGGTGAGGCCAAAAAGGAATGCCCACGAAGCCACAGATAGCGGAGTCATACCACTATATTCTCGCTGGCGGCTGGGTTGGAGACACAGGAAGCAGGAGCCACTGGTTCCGCAATCTGCCCTCCACTTCTCTGCCAATCCATCTCACTTGTTAACTGCAACCCACGCTTGCTAGCTTAGCCCCGGCAGTTATATCAGTGGCTAATGGCCAACCAATCACAGCTGATGGCCATCTACTGTCCGAACCAACACCTCCTCATGTGAGGCCAAGAGCCTGGAAACTGCTCTCTGGGGCTCTGTCCCCACACCAGCTTTCTCCTTCACAGAAGGAAAGGAAAAGTCTCCTTGTGCTTGTCTTGCTTTGGGAAGCCCAGCTACTGGTGACTGGGCAATTGATTGCCAGCCTAAGCCAACACACAGGCATAGCATGACTTCTACTCCTTGAACATAAACCTCTCTATTCAGCAGCAGCTTCTGGCTCTCGAATCTTCTCATTTCTCGAAACTGCCACCTCTGGTTGGATGAAATAGCATGTTAACACATTTGAATGTTCTGTTTGAGGTATATTTTCAGGCAGAGTAGAGAAAACACCTCTAACCTCAAAGATATTTTCCTGAGAGTCATTTCTAAGATAGGAAGAGTTTATTTTTCATGGCAGAAGTCATCTCTTCCCATAAATTTTCTTGGACTGAATTTTAAGATTTTAATAGCTTTCTTTGGATCCTTTGTATTTAGGAAGTTTCTTGATGATGAGATTTCAAATTTTTAAATCTATCAGATATAGCCAGAATCAGAAAACTAGGGCTGGAGTCCGAAAACTATGGCCCCTGAACCAAATGCTGCTTACCGCCTTGTTTTTGTATATGAAGTTTTATTGGAACACAGTCGTACTCATTCAATTACGATTGTCAGTGTCTGTTTTCTTGCTATAGCAGCAGAGTTGAGCAGTCAAGACAGAGACTGTGTGGCCCACAAAGCCTAATATGTTAACTATCTGGCCCTTATAGAAAATGTTTGCTCACCCCTATTGTATAGCATGAAAGCCAACTTTCCAATACCTATCAATACCTTACTTTCATTCTCACTCTAAGTACAATCCACTTGTTTACTGTTCTTTCCAGCTCTTCTCTCTTATTCATCCTTGAGCTTTGGGCCCATGATATTCTAAACACAGAGCACCTGCCTCTCCCAAATGATCACTGGTATTCTGCCCAAACTTCAAATTCAACTACCTGAAGAGTCTGTAGTGAAGGAAACTATGAGTCACATGCAATTTCAAGCCTAGGTCCTACAGTTGCCATATTCTTTTGCCCAAGGGTATTAAACATATTTTTGTGCATATCTTTGTGTTGGAATGTCTTTTCCAGATTGATGCATTCTTTCATTTTTATCTCAAATTTAATTTATTTTCTTGTTATGCTCTAGTTGCATTTTTGGGTACTTTATACTCTAAACTCAGTTTGACATTCAATGCCTTCAACAGCACTCTGACATTGGTATTATCAAGCCATACTGATGACAGACATACTCAGGTTCAGAGAGTTAGGTTATTTGCTCAAGTTGACAAAGCTAGTAAGTTACAGAGCCAGAATTTAAAGCCGGGTTGGCCTCATGTCCTTTTGCCTACAAAAATACTTTATTTACAGGGTATTACCATGGAATGATAAAGAAAAACTTATTTTAACTATTCTAATAAAAAGATTTCTAAAACATTTTACACATTTCTATGCTATTTCATATGATCATACCAAATCTCTTCATTATGACTATTAAAAAACTTTTATGGTGGTGTAGAAAAATTTGAATTCATAATATTACAACAAATTATTACCAACTGTGTTAGAAATTCTGGTAAACCCTACTCTGATGAAAAAGAGGAATTTATTTTATTTATTTTTTGCCACTATTTCATTTGTCAGCCCCAGATGAACAGGCTTGAGAGTAAGGTAAACCTGAGCTGACTGAGTGCAGTATCTCCCCATGGTTAAGAAGACAAACTTGGGAGGCAGATAGCTCTAGATTTCTCTCCCGGTCCTCTCACTTATGATTTATGGAATAAATCAGGCATATAGAAAACATCCTCTATGTGGTAGTTGTTATTTTTAGGTTATTGAGGAAACTCTTTAAGTTGGCTAACTGGAGATCATTTAAACTTATAGTCATGGGCTACTTAACTATGGGAATGCATTCTGAGAAATGCATCATTAAACAATTTTGCTGTTGTGAGAACATCAGAGAGTGCATGTATCTACAAACCTAGATAGTATAGCCTATTGTACACTTAGGCTGCATACTATAGCCTATTACCGCTAGGCTACAAGCCTATATAGCATGTTGATATGCTGAATACTATAGGCAATTGTAAATCAACAGTAAATATTTGGGTATCTAAACATATCTAAGATTAGAAAAGATACAGTAAAAATACATTATAAAAGATAAAAAAGGGAGCTTACCATGAATGAAGGTTGCAGGATTGGAAGTTGCTCTGGGTGAGTCAGTGAGTGAGTGGTGACTGTGAAGGTCTGGGACATTATTGTACACTACTGTAGACTTTACAGACACTGTACATTTAGGCTACACTAAATTTATAAAATAACATGAGATTAAATCAAGCACATGAATACAATGTAATCAAGAGATGCAATGAACATGAGGTGTATGAAGTTGCTGCCAGAGTAACATGACATACTGTTTTATAGCATATATATCACTAAAAATAAAAATATACTAAAGTAAACAAATAACATAGTCATTTATTATATCATTATTGACTGTTATGTATTGTACATAATTGTATGGTACATTTGTATATGACTGGAAGTGCAGTAGGTTTGTTTATACCAGCATCACCACAAATATGTGAGTAATGCATTGTGTTACAATATTACAATGGCTACAATGTCACTAGGTAATAGGAATTTTTCAGCTGTTACATGGGACCACCATGATATATGTGGTCTGTCATTGACCAAGACATCTTTATGCAACACATGACTATACTTTTCAGTACTTAAAAGTATTGCCAAGAACACTAAACATGTTTAAATGATACACTGACATTCGCATGCTTATGGTTTACCTTCTAGATAGACTGCGTCTTGTTGGAGGTCAGCATCTATGGTCTGTGCATTTTCTGCTGGTATCCCTAGTATTGCATATTATTTCATTAAGAGTTATTGTTGCTGTTGATTGAGACCCAAATCTTGTCTTTAGCCCTATCTGTGCCATCGATGCCAGCCTTCAAGGTGCTGCTGACAACACAGAGAGATAACCACCGCTCCCAGGATCTCGCTGGCCACAGCTCTCCACTGGACTTCCTGCTGATAACCATAATATAATAATGTACTAGCGCATCATTAAAATGTGAATGGACCGAAGGATTTATATGCTGAAAACTATAAGACATTTTTGAAAGAAATTGAAGAAGACACAAAGAAATGGAAAGACATTCCGTGCTCATGGATTGGAAGAATCAACATAGTTAAAATGGCCATATTACCCAAAGCCATATACAGATTTAATGCAATCCCCATTAAAATCCCAATGGCATTTTTTAAAGAAATAGAACAAAAAATCATCAGATTTGTTTGGAACCACAAAAGACCCCGAATAGCCAAAGCAATATTAAAAAAAAAGAACAATACTGGAGGTATCACACTCCCTGATTTTTCCTTGTACTACAGGGCCACAATAATCAAAACAGCTTGGTATTGGCGGAAAAACAGACACATAGACCAATGGAATAGAATTGAGAACCCAGAAATAAAACCACATAAATATGGACAGATAATTTTTGACAAAGAAGCTAAAAACATACAATGGACGAAAGACAGCCTCTTCAATAAATGGTGCTGGCAGAATTGGATAGCTACGTGCAAAAGAATGAAACTGGACTGCTATCTGTCACCATGTACCAAAATTAATTCAAAATGGATCAAAGACTTAAGCATAAGACCTGACACAATAAACTGCATTGAAGAAAACATAGGTACTAAACTTATGGACCTTGGGTTCAAAGAGCATTTTATGAATTTGACTCCAAAGGCAATGGAAGTAAAAACTAAAATAAACAAATGGGATTATATGAAACTGAAAAGCTTCTGCACAGCAAAAGAAACTATTGACAAAATAATGAGGCAACCAACTGAATGGGAGAAGATTTTCGCAAACAGTTCCTCTGATAAGGGGCTAATATCCAAAATATACAAGGAACTCATGCAACTCAACAACAAAAAAACAAACAACCCAATTGAAAAATGGACAGAGGACCTGAAGAGACATTTCTCCAAAGAGGACATACAAATGGCAAATAGACATATGAAAAAATGCTCAACATCGCTAATCATCAGAGAAATGCAAATGAAAACCACAATGAGATATCACCTCACCCCAGTCAGAATGGCTTTCATCAACAAAACAAATAGTAACAAGTGTTGGAGAGGCTGTGGAGAAAAAGGAACTCTCATACACTGTTGGTGGGAATGCAGACTGGTGCAGCCGCTATGGAAGGCAGTGTGGAGGTTCCTCAAGAAATTACGAATAGAATTACCATATGACCCAGCAATCGCTCTCCTGGGTATCTACCCCAAAAATATAAAAGCATTTCTCTATAGAGACACGTGTACGCCAATGTTCATTGCAGCTTTGTTTACGGTGGCCAAGACATGGAAACAACCAAAATGTCCTTCGATAGATGAATGGATAAAGAAGTTGTGGTACATATACACAATGGAATACTATTCGGCGTTAAGGAAAGATGATATAGGAACATTTGTGACAACATGGATGGATCTCGAGAGAATAATGCTAAGTGAAACAAGTCAGACAGAAAAAAGCAGAGAACCCTATAATTTCACTGATATGTGGTATATAAACCAAAAAGAACAAGACAAACAAATGAGAAACAAAAACTCATAGACACAGACAATAATTTAGTGGTTACCAGAGGGTAAGGGGGTGGGGGGTGGGAGATGAGGGTAAAGGGGATCAAATATATGGTGATGGAAGGAGAACTGACTCTGGGTGGTGAACACACAATGGGATTTATAGACGATGTAATACAGAATTGTACACCTGAAATCTATGTAAATTTACTAACAATTGTCACCCCAATAAAATTAATTAAAAAAAAAATGTGAATGGACCCACATCTCATTCTGCTGATGTGGCTTCATTTGGCCTTGCCACCACTGGAGAGGGGCCAGGCGCTAAGAGATACTGTTCCTTCAGGGAAGGGTTCTGAACCTCCCAGAGTTCTTCGGAAAGAAACGGTATGGGATCAAATGTGGAAGCTGTCCCAGTGTTCCAAAAGTCCTTCACGTAGGAATCTACCTTAATCTTTCCTTTAAATGCTTCTGTAATGTAAACTGTGGGTCAGTAAGTGGCAGTTCTAGGGAAGCAAGTTGTCCAAGGAAGCACTTTGAAAAGTTCTTTCCAAGGGGTAGCACTCCCCAGCACAGTTGGGGCCACTCATAAAAAAATTCACATATTAACCACGGTTGAGGGAAGGTCTTTTCAACTCTGAAATCCTCTAAACTTAAAACTTTGGAAAAGTTATCCTGAAACTTCCAACGAACCACTCACTGATGAAGTCTTGAAGCCTGTGACTCACAGGACTCCAGGCAAGGTTTTCCAAGGCCCTGCTCTCCCAATGGGAGTAAACACAGGGATTATCTGGAATCCTCTTACAAGGATTTTAGTTCAGTGTACTCCGGGTGGTATCTGAGATTTTGTTTTTGTGACAAACTCCCAGGTGACCTAGTGCTGCTAGTCCAGAACTATACCTTAAGTAGCAAGGTTTTAAAGGGTATGTGGATTAGGAAGGGTTGATGAGTAATTCTCTTTTGCCCACACTTGGAAGTCAAAGTCCTAAACTTCTTCCCACTCTTCCTGTTCTTTGCCTCCACCCCACCTAAGTTGAGTGTTCTGCTTTTAAGTATAGTTCCTCTATAATTTCTCATCCAATCCAGGACACTTGGGAGTGAAAGGTAGATTATGTAAGGATATAAATTGCAAGTGAGATTTTTTTCATATAAGTCCCTGTACTGAGCTCTCCCTTCCCCATACAATTCATGATCTTACATCTTTCTTTATTCATAAGACAGTATTTTTTTGTTTTGCATTTGCTTTTGTGGATAAAGAAAACATCCTGGGTTATCCGTTCAAAGGGAAATGGGACAAGAAGCAAAAAAACTGTTCAAATGGCAAATAGACTATTTAGAATTTGATGTGTATTCATGAGTCACAGGGGTAGGAAGACGAACTTAACTGCACCAGGTTGGTAAACCACAAACTCTCTGAATCAATAGTATTCAGTTTGCTGTTCTAATAATGGCAAACACCAAGGTGTACCAGAGTAGGTGTGAGGGGTTTCCTTCCATTTTTTTTTTTTTTTTTTTTTTTTTTTTACTTATACCACATTTGAGTACAGTGTTAAGTTCATTCAGAAGAGGAAGGAAGATTTTCTGCTTCACTGTCAGGGAAGAGAGGGAGAAGTGAGAAAGAGACAGGATCTAATCGTCTGGTGGGTGCCACCGTTCTCCTGTTGGACACTAACAGAGTCGTTTGGTGGGTTTTGTACTGCATTTAATCCTCACAAAGACCCACTGGGCTAGCACTGCTCTCCACTGTAACTGAGTAGGAAGCAAGTCTTCCAATCTATCCCAGATGAAGTTGGTTTGTACTATCCCAAATAGTGCTGGGAATGTACTATCCCAGATGAAGTTGGGGTTTGAACTTGTGCCTTCCAGATTCTGAAGCCATGGCTCATGTTTGTCAAAAAACAGTTTTCCAGGCCCAGGAGGCTGTATCTTTATCTTGCAGGTGAGGAAAGTTGGCTCAGAGGATTAAGGATTTTGCAAAAAACATAATACACCAAAGAGCAATGCAGTGGAATAAGAAACAGATTTTTGATTTCTGGATTAATGTTCCTCCTATTCCCATAGTACTGTCTAAAGTATTTATGCAAGCACAGTAGTATAAGAGGCTACCACCCTCATTTCTTCTTCACCCTGGCATGTATAAATAGTCACGCATATGAGCACAGCGAGTGTGCATATGTGTGCATGTGCAAGGGTGTTTTTGCATGTGGGTGTATGTATGTTTTGGTGTGGCAAATAGAAAAAATTTGAATTATTGAGACCCAACCATGTGTCTAGCACTGAACCAAAACTTCTTTTAAATTAATGCACTTAATCAGCACACATTCAAAGTAGATATTACCATCAGCAACACTTTTTTGATGATAAAACTTGCAGCAAAGAAAAATGAGGTTGCAGAAATCCACCAATCTGATGTCAGAGAATGGGATGGTCTTTTTAATTCAATATTTAAGTGAGATAATACAGACTACAAATTTGCAATATAATGCATTGATTTGGGGAGTCATAAGGGACGCAACCTAAATTTTCCTAAGTAATTCAGGAAGTGCTCCAAAGATCTCACAGTTAATTTCATTAGAAATAGAGGTAACATTACATTAGAGTATGGAGGTGTGTCAGGTAATGGAGACTGCTGATTAATTCAGTGTGTGGCCACCGTGGTCCAAGACTGCAGACGAGCATCAATAGACCTGGTTTGAACGTGTTTAAGTAGGTCCCTGGAATAAGGCCCAAAATCAAGGGCTACCATCCAGTTAAAGAAATGTTGCCACTGTCAGAGTAATATTTTTGGGCAGCTCATGTTATATACTCAAGGGTATAAAACACGTTTTTTTGTGTGGGTTAAATGAGAAATTATTTTACTAGCTTACATAAAATAAAAATTCCCAATGTCCAACTATGTTTTTAACCTAAAAGTGATAATTTTATGTGGCTCCATTTATTAAACTGTAAGAAAGAGAAATGGCCATAATGGATTGGCAAACGTCTTAGGACAATTAAATTAGGTAATAAGAAAGGAGAATTATCAGCTTTCCAAAGCAAATCTTCATGATCTCTCACTTTCAGAGAAACTCTCCTTGTTCTTCGTTTATCATGAATTCAGCTCGTATAAAGGACAAGGTGTGTAAGGTGAGACTTGGAATTAAGGGCTCAGTATTTTATGCCCAATCCAAGCTTCTGGAAGATGTGAATTGATGAGGAAGGAGAAGGGAGTATCAGGAGACTAGAAATGTGGAAATATGGCCTTTAGGGATCCGGCTTGCTCAGATCTCAAGGCTTTATTCAGGCCCATCCTTGTATATATTAATTTTCTTTTTAAAAATCCTCCTGTCAATCTCATTATTGGCTAACTTCTAAGCCTACTCTTCATCTTTTACTATTAGAGACTAGACCAAAGTTTCTCAAACTTTGTGGTCATAGAAACTTTTTACATTTCTAAAAAGCACTGAGGACTTCAAGAGTTTTCATTTGTGTGGGTTACTGAATGAACAAATGAAACTGAGTGAGTGAATGAATCAATGAAAGTCACATGACCTCAGCCACAATGATGTTGAGCTCCCCACCAAATGTCTAACCCTATTTAATGCATTGGAAATTAAAACTAAGACTTTTCAAAATATTTATTCACTGCTGCATTATTTACAATAGCCAAGATATGGAAGCAAGTTAAGGACCCATAAAAGGACAATTGGATAAAGAAGAAGTGATACATATATAAAATGGAATATTACTCAGCCATAAAAAAGAATGAAATCTTTCCATTTGTGACAACATGAATGGACCTAGAGGGTGTTACACTAAGTGAAATAAGTCACACAGAGAAAGACAAATACCATATGATTTCACTTATATGTGGAATATAAAGAACAGAAAAAATAAACAAAACAGAAACAGACTCATAGACAAAGAGAACAAACGGATGGTTGCCAGATTGGGGGCGGGGTAGGGGAATTCATGAAAAAGGTGACAGGATTAAAAAGTACAAACTAGTAGTTACAAAATAGTAAAGTATGGCATGGGGAATATAGTCAATAAGATTGTAATAACTATGTATGGTGTTGGGGGTACTAGAATTATGGGGAGGGTCACTTCATAAGTTATATAAATGTTTAACTACTATGTGGTACACCTGAAACTAATATAAAATAATATTGAATGTCAACTATAATTCAAAAATAAAAGATATTTATTAATTCACTTGAAATAATCATAAACAGAATGTTTTTATGAACCACATTATGTTTTCCAAAACAGAAAAAGTTAGTGAAAGAGTGATATTGTTTTATTTCTTTGCCTGCTCTTGAAAGACTGTCTCAATAAAAGACAACTGGATTCTCATGTCTGCTTCTGCA
Organism: Rhinolophus hipposideros; assembly: GCF_964194185.1. Lineage (NCBI taxonomy): Eukaryota > Metazoa > Chordata > Mammalia > Chiroptera > Rhinolophidae > Rhinolophus > Rhinolophus hipposideros. The sequence continues at coordinate 42,801,430 of NC_138068.1, read as the reverse complement.
TTGGATCTATTGTGACAGCACATGTCACATGCCTCTGGAAAACTCTACTACACACTCAGGAGAGAAGAACGATAGTAGAAAAGAGCAAATAATATCTTCGGAGCATAGGATGATGAAAATATTTTTGACCTCATAGATCTCCTGAAACAATCATTAGGACCCCAAAGGTCTCTGAACCACATTTTCAGAACCATTGATCTAGGGTAATTTTCTTATAATTAATAGACTACTCTTCAGATTTTAAGTTTGCTGAGAAAATTGAGCAGAAAGTACAGAAAGTACAGAATTTTCATATACTCCTTCACTGCTTCAATTCTACTGTGTAGTCAGACTTGAAATCATCACTCCATTGTCTAAAACACATACGGTCTCCTAATTAAAGGCCTATACTCCTTGCAGCTGTACAGAATCTTTCAAGACCTGATAACCCTTCTGTGCCATCCCATTCTAGAACCCCTGATTTTAAGCTGTGCCGAATTCCAGCCAAACTCCTATCTCCTGCTTAGGGTAGCCTGTGTCACCTCAAAACATTCCATTCTAGAGACAAGCCTGTGGTAGCCTGACAGTATTCAACAGAATTTCTCAGGCTTCCTCCTCTGTGCAACACTTTCCAGCCTTCTGCCAACTTTCCTGTATTGCCACCTGAGTTCCAGGTGGTGTGTAATATGCCTTGCTAATTATTCTCTCCCATAGATTGTGAGTATCAGAAGGGCAGAGCTGTGTCTTTTTTACAGGAATGGGGTCAGCATGCTTACAATTGCTGGCTTAGTGAACATCTGTCAAATGAATGAATGAATGAATGAGTGAATGAATGAAGAATAAATGAATGAATGCCACATGACGCCAGCCACAGTGACGCTGAGTCTACCACCAAATGTTTATATTATTCTCTGCCTTGTTTTACAGATCTCAAAGATTTCCTGCTCCATCATAGTGACTCAGACTGTGAAGTGTGTGTGTGTGTGTGTGTGTGTGCTTGTGCACACGTATGCATGCATGTGGTGTATAGGCCAGGCTTGTGAATCTGTCCTACTTTTCCCTGAAGAAATTGTTGAAATAAATAAATAAATGACTTCCCTTCAGGCTGGTCTGTTCAGTCTTCAGCAGATAGCATGAGTCATTCAAGTCATTTGTTTGCTGTTGGCCTAGGATAGGAATCAGGTGAGAAATGATGATAACTTAAGGATGGAGTTCTTCCTCCTAGGTGTTCCTAGGTGGGGGCGACCTTATGAAATGATGACATCCCAGATTGGTGACTTACAAGGCCTGACAATTAAGTTTGCGAACTTGCCACTGTGCATTTACATTGGCAGCACTGTACAAATAGCTTGATAACATTTCATAACCTTGGTGTATCAGTGTCTCACAGCTGTGTTCTCATTGATGTGTGGCAGTATCTTGCTGAGTGGCATTCATTATTGTTTCGTGTTTTTGTGTGCCATTGCGAAAATGTCTGAGTTTGATTTAGAGCAAAAAACAAACATTAAATTTCTTGTTAAACTTGGCAAGAGTGGAAGTGAAATCAGGGACATGTTAGTCCAAGTTTATGGGGACAATGCCATGAAGAAAACGGCAGTGAACAAATGGATTAAACATTTTTCTGAAGGGAGAGGATGCGTTACTGATGAAGAGGGGTCAGGGAGGCCAGTAACTAGCAGAACTAAAAAAACATTGCAAAAATTCATCAAATTGTGTGTCAAAATCGTCAGCTGACTAAGAGAAGCATAGTAGACCAAGTAAACATTGATACAGAAGCAGTTAGGAAAATCTTGGCATGAGAAAGTTGTGTGCAAAAATGGTTCCGAAGAAGCTCACTGATGAACAGTAGAAAAAGAGAGTCGAAGTTTACCAAGACCTTTTGGAGAGACAAGATGATGTTTTGGGCCATGTTATTATGGATAATGAAAAACAACAAAAGAACAAGACAAACAAATGAGAAACAAAAACTCATAGACACAGACAATAGTTCAGTGGTTACCAGAGCGTAAGGGGGGTGGGGGAAGGGAGATGAGGGTAAGGGGGATCAAATATATGGTGATGGAAGGAGAACTGACTCTTGGTGGTGAACACACAATGGGATTTATAGATGATGTAATACAGAATTGTACACCTGAAAGATGGCCTCAGGGTTTTTTGAAAATTAATTTGGGGAACGTATTCAATAATGCTGTAAAGATTTTGTTGGGTATCCGATGGACATGCGTCCTATTTGGGAGTCCACCTCAGAGATAATGTGGATGACTGATCATGGCATTGTACACCAGAAGCTAAACATTAATGAATGCCAACTATAATTTTATATATATAATGTGATGGCTCGGTGTGAGGTCGGAGGGATAGTGGATGGGGGAATGGCGGGAGGGGGGTCCACAGTGTGAGGGATATAAATGGTGAACGTCTAAGGATTACCTTGTCTTGTACACCTGAAACTAATAAATTAAAATTAAAAAAAAAACACATTACATTTCTAAAAATAGTTGAGAAATGCTCAAAATATTGTTTTGACAGAAAATAAAGTACAAAATGTAAAAAAAAAGAATTGTACACCTGAAATTATGTAATTTCATTAACAATTGTCACCCCAATAAATTTTTAAAAAAGAAAGAAACATGGGTGTACCAATATGAGTCTGAAACAAAGTGTCAAAGTGCACAATGGAAGTCAGCCAATTCTCCATGACCTAAAAAGTTCTGTCAGTCCAAATCAAGAGTCAAAACTATGTTGCAAACCTGTTTGATATCAGAGGGATTATTGGTTATGAATTTGTACCAACTGGACAAACAGTTAACCGAGTTTACTATTTGGAAGTGCTGAAAAGGCTGTGTGAATAAAGTAGACGACCTGAACTTTTCGCCAACAATTCATGGCTCTTGCATCATGACAATGCACCAGCTCACACAGCACTATCTGTGAGCGAATTTTTAGCCAGTAAACAAACAACTGTATTGGACCACCCTCCCTACTCACTGATCTGGCCCCCAATGACTTCTTTCTTTATCCAAAGATAAAGGAAGTATTGAAAGGAAGACATTTAATAACATTAAGGACATCAAGGGTAGTACGATGACAGCTCTGATGTCCATTCCAGAAAAAGAATTCCAACATTGCTTTGAAGGATGGACTAGGTGCTGGAGTCAGTGCATAGCTTCCCAAGGGGAGTACTTAGAAGGTAACTATAGCGATATTCAGCAATGAGGTATGCAGCACTTTTTCTAGGATGACTTTGCAAACTTAATTGTCAGACTTTGTAGACACTCATCACAGACAACCTGAACGGTGCCCTATTTCAACCCCTACTCCTCTCCCATTATTAGGTTGAAACACTCCTTATCATTTTGAAAGATATACCTCACTGTCTTCTCAGAAGTGCAATGCTGAGGATATACTGGCTCTTAACAAAGATCACATTAATGTATAATAAATCAGTGAATAATTGATAGATTAGATAAATGAATATTTGGTGATTTTGTCTTAGGTTAAATACATTTCCAGTATGGGTCATTGTCAATCATTCAGATAAAAAGAGATATTTGACTTTCTGTCTATCATACATGGACCCTTAAAGATTACTTCAAAGGGAGGTGAATGGAGCCCACATAGAAGGTTTTGAAGTCCTTTGAAGTGTTCAAGTCATAGAACTAATATGCCAGATACTAGCCATATGTGGCTTTGAACACTTGAAATGTGGTTACTGTGACTGAAAACCTAAATTTGCTTAATATTAATTACTTTAAAATTTAAATTTAAGAGTGGATACTCAGTTCAGTTATTGGAAAACTTTTAAGTACATTTAGAACAACTTGGGTATGTGAACCCACCTTTTTAATTGTACATTTTATGAAATCTCAATACAGATCAAATGTTTTTGGTGAGACTTTATCATGCAAATCGAGATGTGCTGGAAGTGTAAGAAACGAGATTTCTGAGAATTAGTATGAAAACAAGAATATAAGAACATAGAATATCATTAATAATTTAGGGGTTGGTTACAGGTTGAAATGATAATATTTTGGGTATAATCGGTTACATGTAATGTATTATTAATTTAATCTGTTTCCTTTTTTTAATGCAAATACTGGAAAATTTGACATTGCCTTTGTGGCTTGCATTATATTTCTGTTGAACAGTGCTGTTATAGGACTTGCACAAGGCTGTCTTGTTATGTGCCCTAGTAGAACTTAAGGAGTGGCCTTTTTCTTCACCAGAAAGCATCTTTACTTAAAATTTTGCTCTGAATCGAAGCAGGAGGTTTCCCTGCTACAGTTCCCCAGTGGACTGTCATTTTTTTTTTTTTTTGCTTATTTTTTTTTGTGTTAGATGAGTACTAGTGTAGTGTTAAACTCAAGCATCTGCTGTAAAAGTGCCACATTCATGTTCTCAAGGTCATCACCATAGATCAAGCATTTACAAAGGGCTGGTGTGAGGGCTAATTTTATGTGTCAACTTGACTGGCTTAAGGGATGCCCAGGGAGCTGGTAAAACATTATTTCTGGCTGTGTCTGCAAGGGGAGTTCTGGAAAAGATTAGGACTGGATTCAGTAGATGGAGTTAAAAAATCCACTCTCACCAATGTGGGTGGCATCATCCAAAACTTTGGAGGTCTGAAAGGAGCAAAAAGGCGAAGAAAGGAAAATCTTCCTCTCTCTTCTTGAGCTGAGGGGACCGTCTTCTCCTACCCTTGGCAATTTGAGCTCCTTGTCCTTAGGCCTTCAGACTGTGGGGCTTACATTAGCACCCTCTGGTTCTCAGACCTTTGACCTCAGCATGAAAGTTACACTAGTGACTGCCCTGGTTCTCAGGTTTCTGGACTTGGGCTGAATTACATTACTAGCTTTCCTGGGTCTGCAGCTTGCAGACTGCAGATTGTGGGACTTCTTAGCCTCCATAACCCCGTGAGCCAACTCCTATCATAAATCTCCTCTTATCTGTTCATATTATATATATTTCTCTGGAAAACCTTGACTAATACATCCAGGGCACTGTGTCAGGTGTTTGAGGATCAATAGAGCATTGTATCCTCTTAGCAATCAACCTTACAATATAAGTTCTATGATTATCGCATTTTACAGACAGGGAAATTGAGGGTCAGAACAGTTAAGCGACTTGCCCAGGACTCAGAGCCATAATTTGAATACAATTTTGTCAAACCCAAATTCTTCCTTTTCCCACCTCTCCGACTGGAGGAGGGAGATGGATCAAGTGACCCTGCTTGATGCTATTTGCCATTTTGTTTCTAGACCTAGATGTCCATCTTTTATTTCATTTTCACTCTTGACCTTAAGACCAGAAATTCTGGGTAAAAATGAATTGGTTTTAAATCTTAGCTGTGCCATGTTCTAAAAGTTGTCTAGTTTTTTGTTTTTTTTTTTTAATTTTCCGTTGTCTTATCTTGAAAAATGGTTAATGATAACTACAGCTCTGAGGAATGAATATGTGAATTCATGTAGGCTGTCTGTCATGGTCCTAGGTTTATAACTCTTACTGGTAAGTATTTGCTGATATTTTCTTATAATGGAGTCAAAATAGACTTCCCAGAATATGAGCATTTCTATAACACTCTTATTTTAAGTTTTCATTTCTTGATGTTAATGATCATGAATGAATTCTAAAATCATAGATAATTTCTTTAAACCTTAGGTTTTGGAACTCCATATGGTTTAGCTTTACTTTTGTCTTTAACATTAAAATAGCAATAAAACAACCCAACTACTCAAAGCACACCAACCAGCCCTTTACAACCTTCCCCACAGGCTGATGGAAGAAGACATGGAGAAACCAAAGCAAAAGGCCACAGGGCAGTGATGACAGTCACCGCCACCTTTTCTGCAAGTCTCTGTGATCACAGGGCAGCATTGGATGCTTCGCAAAAGAAAACATTGTTTTCCCATCAAAGGCCTCAGTACTTATGTGAGTGACATGGGAGAGAGATCTCTATTACACTTCCATAGACGCTATTTAGTGTATTTATGGAAGAGGTGATCTTAGAAGTCACTGCTTCACTTCCACATTTTATCCAGAGGGAAACAAAGCACCGGAAGGTCAAATGACTGACCATGGTGCGGGTTAATGGAGAAACTGGCACCAGAACTCAGGTCTCCTGATCGTCCTGTCAATACTCTTCCTCTATATCCTTCAGACTGCATCTGAGTGCATGTACATGTGTATGCACAGTGTGTGTATGAAAGAAAGTGTCTGTGTGTGTTGTGTGTGTAAGATAGTGTGTGTGTGTGTGTGTGTGTATGGGTATATTTGAACCATTTGAAAAGTTGTAGACGCTCTTTTGCATACTAAATACTTTGGTGTATATTTCCTAACAAAATGATATTCCATGACAAAGTAACCACTTGATCTAAAGCCTACCTGAATGTAAACTGGTACAGTCACTATGGAAAACAGCATGAAGGTTTCTCAAACAATTAGGAATAAAATTACCATATGACCCAGCAATCCCTCTTCTGGGTATCTACCCCCAAAATCTGAAAACATTTATCAGTAAAGATATATGTACCCCGATGTTCATTGCAGTATTATTTACAGTGGCCAAGATATGGAAACAACTGAAGTGTCCTTCGATAGATGATTGGATAAAGAAGATGTGGTATATATATATACAATGCAATAATACTTGGCCATAAGAAAAGATGAAATACTCCTGTTTGCAATAAAATGGATGGATCTTGAGATTATCATGCTAAGTGTAATAAGTTAGACAGAAAAGTCAAGAACCATATAACTTCACTCATATGTGGCATATAAAACTGACCAACAAATGAACAAGATAAACAAAAAATCATAGACACAGACAACACTTTAGTGGTTACCAGAAAGTAAGGGGCTGGGGGATGGTAGAAGAAGGTCAAAGGGGGTCAAATATGTGGTGATGGAAGAGAAACTGATTTGGAGTGGTGAGCACACAATGCAATAAACTGACGATGTATTATAGAAATGTACACTTGAAAACTATGTAATTTTACTAACCAATATCACCCCAATAAATTTAATAAACATAAAAAGAGAAAAAGATATTCCTTTATATAATACAGTTATCAAAATCAACTAATTTAATATCGGTATAACAGTACTATTCAAGCCATATTAAAATCATGTCAGTTATCCCACGATGTTCAGTGTAGCTGTGCTTTCTCTTTACCTTTCCTTAATTTTGCACAGCTTCTCAATCTTTTTCATGGACTTGACCTTGACATTTATGAGGACTATAGGACAGTTTATTAATAGAATATTTATCCTCGGGTTTGATCATGTGAGTATCTAAATAAATAACGAGTAGTTCTGGTTCTAGGTAAGATGGAGTAAGCCCACTTCACTCCATCTCTCCCACGGAATGTGGCTGTAAAACCTGGACAAATGCACAAGGCCACTTTCTGAGGATGCTGAGAGCAACCAGAATGTAAAGCACCACTTAACTGGGGGTGAATTTACCATCTTTTTTTATTATTTATTTAGTGGGGTGACAATTGTTAATGAAATTACATAATTTCAGGTGTACAATTCTGTATTACATCATCTATAAATCCCTTTGTGTGTTTACCATCCAGAGTCAGTTCTCATTCCATCACCATATATTTGATCCCCCTTACCCTCATCTCCCACCCCCCACCCCCATTACCCTCTGGTAACCACTAAACTATTGACTGTGTCTATGAGTTTTTGTTTCTCATTTGTTTGTCTTGGTCTTTTGTTGTTTTTGATTTATATACCACATATCAGTGAAATCACAGGTTCTCTGCTTTTTCTGACTGACTTATTTCGCTTAGCATTGTACTCTCAAGATCCATCCATGTTGTCACAAATGTTCCTATATCATCTTTCCTTAACGCCGAATAGTAATCCATTGTGTATATATACCACAACTTCTAAATCCATTCATCTATCGAAGGACATTTTGGTTGTTTCCATGTGTTGGCCAACGTAAACAAAGCTGCAGTGAACATTGGAGCACACGTGTCTTTATATATAAAAGATTTCAAATTCTTTGGTACATACCCAGGAGAGAGAATGCTGGGTCATATAGTAATTCTATTTGTAATTTTTTGAGGAACCTCCACACTGCCTTCCATAGTCGCTGCACCAGTGTGCATTCCCACCAACAGTGTATGAGGGTTCCTTATTCTCCACAACCTCTTCAACACTTGTTACTATTTGTCTTGTTTATGATAGCCATTCTGACTGGGGTGAGGTGATAATCTCATTGTGGTTTTTATTTGCATTTCTCTGATGATTAGTGACTTTGAGCATTTTTTCATATGTCTATTTGCCATTTGTAAGTCCTCTTTGGAGAAATGTCTCTTCAGGTCCTCTGCCCATTTTTCAATTGGGTTGTTTCTTTTTTTCTTGTTGAGTTTCATGAGTTCCTTGTATATTTTGGATATTAGACCCTTATCGGAGGAACTATTTACAAAAATCTTCTCCTATTCCGTCGGTTGCCTCTTTATTTTGTCGATGGTTTCTTTTGCTTTGCAGGAGCTTTTAAGTTTCATATAGTCCCACTTGTTTACTTTAGCTTTTACTTCCATTGCCTTTGGAGTCAAATTCATAAAATGCTCTTTGAACCCAAGGTCCATAAGTTTAGTACCTATGTTTTCTTCTATGCAGTTTATTGTGTCAGGCCTTATGCTTAAGTCTTTGATCCATTTTGAATTAATTTTAATACATGGTGACAGATAACAGTCCAGTTTCATTCTTTTGCACGTGGCTATCCAATTCTACCAGCACCATTTATTGAAGAGGCTGTCTTTCTTCCATTGTATGTTTTTAGCTTCTTTGTCAAAAACTATGTGTCCATATTTATGTGGTTTTATTTCTGGGTTCTCAATTCTATTCCATTGGTCTATGTGTCTGTTTTTCTGCCAATACCATGCTGTTTTGATTATTGTAGCCCTGTAGTACAAGCTAAAGTCAGGCAGTGTGACACCTCCAGCATTGTTCTTTTTTCTTAAGATTGCTTTGGCTATTCGGGGTCTTTTGTGGTTCCACACAAATCTGATGATTTTTTATTCTATTTCTTTAAAAAATGCCATTGGGATTTTAATGGGGATTGCATTAACTGTATATTGCTTTGGGTAATATGGCCATTTTAACTATGTTGATTCTTCCAATCCATGAGCATGGAATGTCTTTCCATTTCTTTGTGTCTTCTGCAATTTCTTTCAAAAATGTCTTATAGTTTTCAGCATATAAATCCTTCACATCTTTGGTTAAGTTTATTCCTCGGTATTTTATGCTTTTTGCTGCAATTGCAAAGGGAATTGTTTTTTGTATTTCTTTTACTGAGATTTCATTGTTAGTATATAGGAATGCAATGGACTTCTGTATGCTGATTTTGTAGCCAGCAACTTGACTGTATTCGTTGATTGTTTCTAACAGCTTTTTGGTGGGGTCTTTAGGGTTTTCTATATATAGCATCATGTCATCTGCAAAGAGTGATAATTTAACTTCTTCGATCCCAATATGGATGCCTTTTATTTCTTTCTCTTACCTGATGGCTCTGGCGAGGACTTCCAACACTATGTTGAAAAGCAGAGGTGATAGGGGACAGCCCTGTCGTGTTCCTGAATGTAGAGCAAAGGGCTTCAGTTTTTCACCATTAATTATGAGATTAGCTGAGGGCTTGTCATAGATGGCTTTTATTATGTTAAGGTATTTTCCTTCTATACCTATTTTATTAAGTGTTTTAATCATAAATGGATGTTGTATCTTGTCAAATGCTTTTTCTGCATCAATTGATGTAATCATATGATTTTTGACCTTTATTTTGTTTATGTGATGTATCACATTGATGGATTTGCGGATGTCGAACCATCCTTGTGCCTCAGGGATGAACCCCACTTGGTCATGATGAATAATCTTTCTAATGCATTGTTGTGTTCGATTTGCTAAAATTTTGTTTAGGATTTTTCCATCAGTATTCATCAGAGATATTGGTTAGTAGTTTTCATTTTTTGTGTTGTCCTTACCAGATTTTGGTATCAGGGTAATATTGGCCTCATAAAATGAGTTAGGGAGTACTGACTCTTCTTCAATTTTTTGGAAGAGTTTGAGGAGGATTGGTATTAGATCCAGTTTGAAGGTTTGGTAGAATTCACTAGTGAAGCCATCTGGTCCCGGACTTTTGCTTTTAGGAAGGTTTTGGATGACTGATTCAATTTCTTTACTGGTGATCGGTCTGTTTAGATTCTCCAGTTCTTCATGGTTCAGTCTTGGAAGGTATATGTTTCTAAGAACTTGTCCATTTCTTCTAGGTTAATGAATTTGGTGGCATATAGTTCTTCATAGTATTCTTGAATGATCCTTTGTATTTTGTGTTGTCCGTGATAACTTCCCCTTTTTTCATTTCTGATTTTGTTAATTAGTGTCTTCTCTCTTTTTATCTTAGTGAGTCTAGCCAAGGGTTTGTTGATTTTATTAATTTTTTCAAAGAACAAGCTCTTTGTCAGATTAATTTTTTTTCTATTGTTTTTTTATTCTCTATTTCATTGAGCTCTGCTCTGATTTTTGTTATTTCCTTCTTCTGCTTACCTTGGGTTTCACTTGTTCTTCTTTTTCTAGTTCTTTAAGGTGTGACATGAAGTTATTTATTTGGGATTTTTCTTCTTTCTCGAGATAGGCCTGTAATGATATAAATTTCCCTCTTAAAACTGCTTTCGCTGCATTCCAAAATTTTGGTAGGATGTACTTTCATTGTCATTTGTTTCTATGTATCTTTTGATCTCTCCTCTAATTTCTTCTCTGACTCAGTCGTTCTTTAAAAGTATGTGGTTTAATCTCCATGTATTTGTGTTTCTTCCTGCTTTCTTTTCACAGTTGATATCCAATTTCAAAGCCTTGTGATCAGAGAATATGCTTGGTATGATTTCAATCTTCTTAAATTTGCTGAGGCTCTTTCATGCCCCAATATATAGTCTATCCTTGAGAATGTTCCATGTACACTCGAAAAGAATGTATAGTCTGATGTTTTAGGATGAAGTGCTCTATATATGTCTATAATGTCCATTTTATCTAATGTGTCAGTTAGGGCTGCTATTTTGTTATTTATTTTCTGTTTGGATGATCTATCCATAGCTGTCAATGATGTATTTAAATCCCCTACTATAATTGTGTTTTGGCCATTTCTCCCTTTAGTTCTGTTATTAGTTGCTTGGTATATTTTGGTGCTCCCTGATTGGGGGCATAGATATTGATGACTGTTATGTCTTCTTGTTGTATAATCCCCTTTACCATTAGGAAATGTCCATCTTTATCTCTTGTTATCTTACTCACCCTGAAGTCTGTTTTATCTGATATCATTATGGCTACACCTGATTTTCTCTGGGTAACATTTGCTTGGAGTGTCAATTTCCACCCTTTCACTTTGAGTCTATGCTTGTCCTTGTAGCTGAGATCTGTCTCTTGGAGACACCATATGGCTGGGTTTAGTTTTATGATCCAATCTGCTACTCTGTGCCTTGTTATTGGTGAGTTCAGTTCATTTACATTTAGGGTGATTATTGATACGTGAGTATTTCCTGTCATTCTATCTTTAGTTTTTTGGTAAGGCTCTGTCTCCATTGTTTATTTGCCTTTTTGTTGTTGTCTGTTATTTCTGTGTGGTGGTATTCTATGATGTTTCCCTCTGTTTCTTTTTTTATTACAGTATATATTTCAGTTCTGGATTTTTTTTGAGTGGTTACTCTTTTTTTTTTTAATTAATTAATTTATTTATTAGTTTCAGGTGTACAAAACAAGGTAATACTTAGACGTTCATCATTTATATCCCTCATACTGTGAACCCCCCTCCCCCCATCCACTATCCCTCCGACCTCACACTGAACCATCACATTATATATATAAAATTATAGTTGGCATTCATTAATGTTTAGCTTCTGGTGTACAATGCCATGATCAGGTATCCACAGTATCCCTGAGGTGGTCTCCCAAATAGAACGCATGTCGATCGGATACCCAACAAAATCTTTACAACATTATAGAATACCTTCCCCAAATTAATTTTCAAAAAAAACCCTGAGGCCATCTTGTGGTTACCAGCTGCTTCCAAATCCCTTCACCTTTCCCCTTATCCCCAACCCCCTCCCACACACCCATCTAACCACTCTCGGTTTTTTCTCTGCGTCCCTAAAACTGTCTCTGATTAGTTCATTCACACTCTTAAGATTATGTAAAAGAAAGTTTGATATTTAGAGTATTCCATTTTCTTCAGCATGCTTACTTTCTCCATCCCCAAATTCCGGTTCAGGCCTTTACTCTCACCCTTTCTGTGTTTCGGTTGCCACAACTGTCCCTGTAGATGGTGGTCGAATAGCCTCCTTTAGTATTTTTTGTAGTGCAGGTCGTGTATTAGAAAATTCTCTCAGCTTCTGTATGTCTGGAAGGGTCTTTATTCCTCCTTCATATCTAAAGGATATCTTTGCTGCATATATTATTCTTGGCTCATGATTTCTCTCTTTCAATAGTTTGAATATTTGGTTGCACTCCCTCCTGGTTTGTAGAGTTTCTGCTGAAAAATCTGATGAGAATCTAATGGGCTTTCCTTTGTAGGTTACCGTCTTCTTTTCCCTGGCTGCCTTGAGGATTATTTCTTTAGTGTTAATTTTAGACAGGTTCAATACAATGTGCCTTGGAGAAGGCCTGTTGGGATTGAGGTAATTAGGTGTTCTATTTGCTTCTTGGATTTGAGGATCCAGTTCTGTCCACAAATTTGGGAAGTTCTCATTAACAATTTCTTTGAATATATTATCTGTTCCCTTCTTTCTTTCTTCTCCCTCTGGTTTGCCCATTATTCTTATATTGCTCTTTCTGATGGAGTCAGAAAGTTCTTGTGAAGTTCTTTTATTTCTTATAAGTCTCAAGTCTCTTTCTTCTTCCATCTGTGTAATTTCCAGGTTTCTATCTTCGATGTCACTGATTCTTTCCTCCATCTGGTCAACTCTACTACCTAAGCCGGTTATTTCATTCTTAATTTCTTCTATTGAGTTCTTAATCTCCAGAAAATCAATTTCGTCCTTTTAAAGTTTCAGTCTGTTTCGTAAAATGCTCATGTTGTTCTTTGATTGCGTTTCTGAGTTCATTAAATTGCCTTTCTCTGTTTTCTCGCATCTCTTTGAGGTTTTTCAGAACTGCAATCTTGAATTCTCTGTCATTTAAGTCACATATTTCGATACCTTTAAGTTCCTTTTCTGGAGACTTTTCACTTTCTTTCTGAACTGTCTTGTTTCCTTGGTTATTCATGGCAATTACTGATTTATTGTTTCTCTTTCTAGACATCTACAGGATTGGCTTCTGCAACAGGTTGATAGGAAGAGGTCTTTCTTTTGTTTTCCAATACTTGTTGGTAGAATGTTTTATTTTCTCTCAGACTGCAGCCTTTTTTTTTCTCTCTGACACAGTAGTGCTATGTTTCCTCTGCACTATTCCAGCTTCTCACACAATGGGGGGATTCCCTGGGAAATGGGCCTCTCCTCTGTTAACAATTCCCCTGTGTCATAGGGTGCCACATCCCTGTGGGGGTGCGGAGAGCTTTTGAAGTTCCAAAGCTCTTTCTGCACCCGACTCAGAGCCCATATGTTTCAGCAGTTCTGTTTACTCCTACAGGGATCTGCCCAGATAGGTGGGGCCAGGGGCAGGGTGCCCAGAGCAATGGCGGCGACCACCACCACCACAGCTGGTCCTGCTTCCACAGCTCCCACCCCTTTGCCGGAACTAGTTGGGCTGTGAATCTGTGTCTGCGGTCCACAGTTCTCAGAACAGCAAAAATCCTGTCCTTTTGATCTGACACTGCTACTTTATCGCTTCTAGCACCGGGCAGGTGGGGGCGGGCCAAGCTGTGGGATGGTACGGAGGGCGGCTAGTCTCAGTTCCTAAGGCTTCTGTTCTTCGCTCGGTAGTGAGGGCTTAAACCACCGTTTTCAGCCTTCTTCCCTCGGTCTTTGCTCCGAGGTCTCTGCCGTGAGCGTTGGGTTCAGCGGTTTTGTATGCTGCCCCCTCAGCCCTGTGGGCCACAAGCGGTGCCCTAGCAGTCCGAGTTCTTCCCTCTCCCACACTGCGGTAGTTCCGGGATGCAGCGAGCTCGGAGCACTGAGCTAGGGCTGCGTCCTGCGCCCGCGGCTCCGTCCCCGCACTTCTCACTTCCCTCCTCCCCCGCTCAGGTGGAGGTGAATTCAGCAGTGGGCCTCTTTGTCTTGCCTGTCTGCTGTTCAAGGAGTCCTTTGTGGAGTTATTGTTGTCCGATTAGTTGTAAATTCCAGGGGAGCTTTACAGAGGCTCACCTCACGCCCCCATCTTGATGACTCATAGAATTTACCATCATTTTTAATTTTAGTTTCTTCTTCCACTTGGCCCTGATGGAGACCCAGGTGCAGAAGTGCATGTCAGAGGAGAGTCAAGTCTCAGCTTTGTCATCAGCAGACCAAACAGGGAGCTCTGGGGAACTGTAAGATACTGGAGATATGGAGAGGAAAGAGCTCAGGAAAGGGACCCATACAGGTGATATGGGTCTCACATAATAGTAAATGCCTGAAAATCCTGAGAACTGAACTAGCAAATAGAGCATCGCTGTCCTGGACCAACCACCAGACAGCACATACATGTGATGAGCAAATACTAACACTGCCAAGGCTTTTTGTTGTTTTGGGTTTTTTGTTTGTTTGTTTGTTTTAAGTATAGACCTTAATTTTTTAGAGCAGTTTTAGGTTAAAAAAATTGAGCAGGTAGTACAGAGAGTTCCCATCTCCCTTTTTTCCACCTCCACCCCACAATTGCCTTGTTATGAACATCTTGCATTAGCATAGTATATTTGCTACAATTGAGCTGATTTTGATATATTATTATTAACTAAAATCCATAGTTTACATAGGGGTTTACTCTTGATGTTGTAAGTTCTGTGGGTTTGGACAAACGCATAATGACATGTATCCACAATTACTGTATCATATAGAGTCCTTTCACTGTCCTTAGAACCCTCTGTGTTCCTTCTATTTACCCCTTCCTCCCGCTTTACCCTTGGCGACCACTGAACTTTTTAATGTCTCCATAGTTTTGCCTGTTCAGAATGTCATAGAATTGGAATAACAGTATGTAGCCTTTGTGATTGGCTTCTGTCACTTAGTAATATGCATTTATGCTTCCTCCATTTTTTATTTTTGTGTGGCTTAACAGCTCTTTTTTGTGACTGAATAATATTCTATTGTAGTGCTGTACTGCAGTCTGTTTACCTGATTATCATTTGAAGGACATAGTGATTGCGTCAAAATTTTGACAATTACGAATAAAGCTGCTATAAATATTAGTGCGCAGGTTTTTGTGTGGATATAATTTTCAACTCATTTGGGTAAATGCCAAGGAGCACAATAGATACATGGCCATGCCATTTGCTCCACAGGCCTGGGACTAGAGCAGTGAGGAGGGGCAGTGGCTTGTGCTGGAAGTTCTGAGGGGCCATGGTGGGGCTGGATTTTGGGAGTGTTGGAAAACAGCAAATGGAATTCAGCTGCTGCTATGGAAAGGAACTGCCACTGCTGGGAAGATACTGGTGGCAAGAGGGTCTTCCCTGGTGACCCTTCTTGACAGAGGCCAAGAAGGAGCAGCTGGCCAAGTTGCATAGCGGTTTACAGGGTCCCAGTGAAACATCACAAGGCAGGGTACTAGTAATAGGATCATACTCAAGCCCTTTATGACAAATCCAGATGTTACGATAGATACATGACCATGTTGAAGGCAACAGCTCTAGACTCGGGTCCCTGTCTCTGGACACTGGTATTTCTACGAGGCAGTTACTTCTCTGATCTAAGATCACCTCCCTGCTGAATTCAAAAAATAGGCAACAAAAGTGGGGACCTTTCTACCTTGTCCCCCCACTCCAGTCTTCCTTGAAGTACTCTGAAGGGGCTGAGCTTTGAGAAAGCTAGTTTCATAGAAAGAGTGGTCTGCTATAAACCTTGAGCAGCTCAGCAAAAACCATAGCTCCATGTCATTTTTCTTTTAAAGTCATTGCCCCCTTTTGTGGTGGAGAGGGAGAGAGAGCCAGGGCCCCCCTTGTAAAGTTTCAGGAGACCGCCCACTCCTCAACCTTTGACACAGAACTCACTGGTGATGTGAGGAAAGAAAGCCACAATCTGTCCAGGGTGGAATTGAACCAAAAAGTCTTTAGAGTTCCCTTTTAAAGTTACCCTCTCCCCTCTTTATATCCCCACAGTCACATCTAATCAAGCTCACCCCATCTTTATTTAACCCCTAATTTATCTTAAATAGGTAGCTCCTATTGTTTTTCCTTTTAGTTTTAGGTGTACAAAACAATGTAATAGTCAGGCATTTATACCCCTCATAAAGTGATAACCCCCCGCCCCCAATCTGCTACCCCTCTGGCATCTTATATAGTTGTTACAATTTTATGGACTCTACTCCCTGCCTCCCTAAGTGTGCAATTGAGGACAAAACACACCACGGATATTGTGCCAATTTGCTGGTCTAACTCGCCCCCTGGTGGCAAAAGTCATTCAATGTCTTCTAGTTATTCCACAAGTGCTGCCTTAAGGACAGAAAGAAAGAAGGGAGGGAGGGAGGAAAAATATTTTTTTAATGACTAAAAACATAGAAATGACATCATTTTTAGGATAAAAATATATGTCTGTTTAGCAAAAAACACCACAAATCCTGTCACTTCATTTTAATTAGATTTCCCCCCATATTTCTTGTTGTTTTCATTAACTTCTTAACTTCCAGGCAACGTTTTGTAATATTCTGCTACTCAGATACAGTTTCAGTTATTGAGAGAAATCAGAAGGAAGACCACTGAGAGTTCACTTCTGGGTATTATTACAGGTAAAACAATGGATGCTTAGTAACCCATAATTTGATATAAAACAAATGCTCCTTATTTTTCAATAAGCCCCACTTATTCTTTCCAGGATATTTTATAGATAATTTGAAAATTTAAATTCAGTGATCTATAGGTTAATAAAGTCCATGAAAACTCTGACAGTTTTAAAGAACTTGAGAGATAAGCCAGGTGACTGATATACTCAGGTTGTTCTATTATATAGTATTTTTCTGGAATCATCCCTGAGTAAATCCCCTGAAGGCCATTTTCTTCTCCCTCTGCTGATCCTTTCGTGGGCATATCTGTGGACTGAAGTGGAGGAATGCTCCCAGTGAATGCTAACATTCCAGGGGGTAGAGCTCAAAGAATCAAAATGCAAGTCCTGCTTCAAACCCACGTGTGAATTGGAATGTTAGTATTCATTTTTCTCAGTGTTCAGTAAGGATAGTGGCTACCTCATAAGGGTCACAGCTTCTTGAGAGCAGGGATTTAATCTGTTTGTAGTCATCACTCTGTCCTTAATGCTTGAGAACTTAAAGTAACAATACTAAGAGCAAGCAAAAATAACTCACCTGCATGCTCCAGGAAATTTCTTCTCCTGGAAAGTAAGACTCTAAACCAACTAAATAGCTTACTTACCAAAACTGACACTAGTTCATCAAAGCTCATTCCACATCCCTCATTCTGCTGGGTCCACCAATCAGTAAGTGATAAGGTAGAAAACTTTGCCTAATCCCAACAACTCTCCACCTCATAAGACCTGCCTTAAAAAATCACTCTGGGGACTGAAATAAATGGCGGCGTGAGGTGAGCCTCTGTAACGCTCCCCTGGAATTTACAACGAATCGGACAACAATAACTCCACAAAGGACTCCTTGCACAGCAGACAGGCAAGACGAAGAGGCCGACTACTGAATTCACCTCCAGGTGGGTGAATCGCGCGAGCGGGGGAGGAGGGAGAGGAGAAGTGCGGAGACGGAGCCGCGCGGGCGCAGGACACAGACCTAGCTCAGTGCTCGGAGCCCGCTGCTCCCGGAACTACTGCCGCTGCGGGAGAGGGAAGGACTCGGACTGCTAGGGCTCCGCTTACGGCCCACAGGGCTGAGGGGCCAGCATACAAAACCGCTGAACCCAACGCTCGCTCACGGCAGACCTCGGAGCAAAGACTGAGGGAAGAGGGCTGAAATCGGTGGTTTAAGCCCTCACTGCCGAGCGGAGAACGGAAGCTCTAGGCACGGAGACTAGCCGCCCCCTCCCTACCCTCCCAGAGCTCGCCCCGCCCCCACCTGCCCAGTGCTAGAAGCGATAAAGTAGCAGTGTCGGATCAAAGGACAGAATATTTGCTGCTCTGAGAACTGTGGACCGCAGACACAGATTCGCAGCTCAACTAGTTCCGGCAAAGGGGAGGGAGCTGTGGAAGCAGGACTGGCTGTGGTGGTGGTCAACGCCATTGCTCTGGGCCACCTCTCACAACTCACCCCGCCCCTGGCCCCACCTATCTGGGCGGATCCCTGCAGGAGTAAACAGAACTGCTGAAACAAAAGGGCTCTGAATCTGGTGCAGAAAGAGCTTTGGAACTCCAAAAGCTCTTCGCATACCTATCAACCTGTTGCAGAAGACACTCCTGTAGATGTCTAGGAAGAGAAATAGTAAATCAGTGATTGCCATGAATAACCAAGGCAACAAGATAGCTCAGAAAGAAAGTGAAAAGTCTCCAGAAAAGGAACTTAGAGATATGGACCTTTGTGATTTAAATGACAGAGAATTCAAGATCGCAATTCTGAAAAAACTGAACGAGATGCAAGAAAACACAGAAAGGCAGTTTAATGAACTCAGAAACACAATCAAAGAACACCATGAGCATTTTACAAAAGAGATTGAAATCTTGAAAAAGAACCAAATAGAATTTCTGGAGATTAAGAACTCAATAGAAGAAATTAACAATAAAATATCCAGCTTAGGTAGTAGAGTTGACCAGATGGAGGAAAGAATCAGTGACATCGAAGATAGGAACCTGGAATTTACACAGAGGGAAGAAGAAAGAGACTTGAGACTTAAAAGAAATGAAAGAACTCTACAAGAACTTTCTGACTCCATCAGAAAGAGCAATATAAGAATAATGGGCGTACCAGAAGGAGAAGAAAGAGGGAAGGGAACAGAGAATATATTCAAACAAATCGTCGATGAGAACTTCCCAAACTTGTGGACAGAACTGGATCCTCGAATCCAAGAAGCAAATAGAACACCTAATTACCTCAATCCCAACAGGCCTTCACCAAGGCACATTGTATTGAAGCTGTCTAAAATCAATGATAAAGAAAGAATCCTCAAGGCAGCCAGGGAAAAGAAGACGGTAACTTACAAAGGAAAGCCCATTAGATTATCATCAGATTTTTCAGCAGAAACTCTACAAGCTAGGAGGGAATGGAACCAAATATTCAAACTATTGAAAGAGAGAAATCATGAGCCAAGAATAATATATCCAGCAAAGATCTCCTTTAGATATGAAGGAGGAATAAAGACCTTTCCAGACATCCAGAAGCTGAGGGAATTTTCTAATACACGACCTGCACTACAAGAAATACTAAAGGAGGCTATTAGACCACCATCAACAGGGACAACTTGTGGCAACCGAAACATAAAAAGGGGGAGCGTAAAGGCCTGAACTGGAATATGGGAATAGAGAAAGTAAGCGTACTGAAGAAACTGGAATACTCTAAATATCAAACTTTCTTTTACATAAACTCAAGGGTAACCACTCAAAAAACATCCAAATCTGAAATATATACTGTAATAAAAGAAGAAACAGAGGGAAACATCATAGAATACTACCACACAGAAATAACAGACAACAACAAAAAGGCAAAGAAACAATGGAGACACAGCCTTACCAGAAAACTAAAGACAGAATGACAGGAAATCCTCACATATCAATAATCACCCTGAATGTAAATGGACTGAACTCACCAATAAAGAGACACAGAGTAGCAGATTGGATCAAAAAACTAAACCCAACCATATGCTGCCTACAAGAGACACATCTCAGCTACAAGGACAAGCATAGACTCAAAGTGAAAGGGTGGAAATTGACACTTCAAGCAAATGGTACCCAGAAAAAATCAGGTGTAGCCATAATGATTTCCGATGAAACAGACTTCAGGGTGAAAAAGATAACAAGAGACAAAGATGGACATTTCATAATGGTAAAGGGGACTATACAACAAGAAGACATAACAGTCATCAATATTTATGCCCCCAATCAGGGAGCACCGAAATATACCAATCAACTACTAACAGAACTAAAGGGAGAAATTGACCAAAACACAATTATACTAGGGGACTTAAATACATCATTGACAGCTATGGATAGATCATCCAAACAGAAGATAAATAACGAAATCGCAGCCCTAAATGACACATTAGATGAATTGGACATAATTGACATATATAGAGCACTTCATCCTAAAACATCAGACTATACATTCTTTTCTAGTGTACATGGAACATTCTCAAGGATAGACCATATATTGGGACACAAAATCAGCCTCAGCAAATTTAAGAAGATTGAAATCATACCAAGCATATTCTCTGATCACAAAGCTTTGAAATTGGATATCAACTGCAAAAAGAAAACAGGAAAAAACACAAATACATGGAGATTAAACAACATACTTTTAAAGAACAATTGGGTCAAAGAAGAAATTAGAGGAGAGCTCAAAAGATACATAGAAACAAATGACAATGAAAATACATCCTACCAAAATTTTTGGGATGCCGCGAAAGCAGTTTTAAGAGGGAAATTTATATCATTACAGGCCTATCTCAAGAAACAAGAAAAATCCCAAATAAATAACCTCATGTTACACCTTAAAAAACTAGAAAAAGAAGAACAAGCGAAACCCAAGGTCAGCAGAAGAAAGGAAATAACAAAAATAAGAGCAGAACTAAATGAAATAGAGAACAAAAAGACAATAGAAAAAATTAATGTGACAAAAAGCTGGTTCTTTGAAAAGATTAACAAAATCGACAAACCCTTGGCTAGACTCACTAAGATAAAAAGAGAGAAGACACTAATTAACAAAATCAGAAATGAAAAAGGGGAAGTTATCACGGACACCACAGAAATACAAAGGATTATCCAAGAATACTATGAAGGACTATATGCCACCAAATTTAATAACTTAGAAGAAATGGACAAGTTCTTAGAAACATATAGCCTTCCAAGGCTGAACCAAGAAGAAGTGGAAAATCTAAACAGGCCGATCACCAGTAACGAAATTGAATCAGTCATCAAAAACCTTCCCAAAAGCAAAACTCCTGGACCAGATGGCTTCACCAGTGAATTCTACCAAACCTTCAAAGAGGATCTAATACCAATCCTGCTCAAACTCTTCCAAAAAATTGAAGAAGAGTCAGTACTCCCTAACTCATTTTATGAGGCCAACATTACCCTGATACCAAAACCTGGTAAGGACAACACAAAAAAAGAAAACTACAGACCTATATCTCTGATGAATACAGATGCTAAAATCCTAAACAAAATTCTAGCAAATCGAATACAACAATGCATTAAAAAGATTATTCATCACGACCAAGTGGGGTTCATCCCCGGGGCACAAGGATGGTTCAACATTCGCAAATCCATCAATGTGATACATCACATAAACAAAATAAAGGACAAAAACCATATGATTCTATCAATTGATGCAGAAAAAGCATTTGATAAGATACAACATCCATTTATGATTAAAACACTTACTAAAATTGGTATAGAAGGAAAATACCTCAACATAATAAAGGCCATATATGACAAGCCCTCAGCTAACCTCATAATTAATGGTGAAAAGCTGAAGCCCTTTGCTCTACGTTCAGGAACACGACAAGGTTGTCCCCTATCACCTCTGCTTTTCAACATAGTGTTGGAAGTCCTCGCCAGAGCTATCAGGCAAGAGAAAGAAATAAAAGGCATCCAAATTGGGAATGAAGAAGTTAAATTGTCACTCTTTGCAGATGACATGATGCTATACATAGAAAACCCTAAAGACTCCACCAAAAAGCTATTAGAAACAATCAATGAATATAGTAAAGTTGCTGGCTACAAAATCAACGTACAAAAGTCCATTGCTTTCCTATATACCAACAATGAAATCTCAGAAAAAGAGATAGAAAAAACAATTCCTTTTGCAATTGCAGCAAAAAGAATAAAATACCTAGGAATAAACTTAACCAAGGATGTGAAGGATTTATATGCTGAAAACTATAAGACATTTTTGAAAGAAATTGAAGAAGACACAAAGAAATGGAAAGACATTCCGTGCTCATGGATTGGAAGAATCAACATCGTTAAAATGGCCATATTACCCAAAGCCATATACAGATTTAATGCAATCCCCATTAAAATCCCAATGGCATTTTTTAAAGAAATAGAACAAAAAATCATCAGATTTGTTTGGAACCACAAAAGAGCCCGAATAGCCAAAGCAATATTAAAAAAAAAGAACAATACTGGAGGTATCACACTCCCTGATTTTTCCTTGTACTACAGGGCTACAATAATCAAAACAGCTTGGTATTGGCGGAAAAACAGACTCATAGACCAATGGAATAGAATTGAGAACCCAGAAATAAAACCACATAAATATGGACAGATAATTTTTGACAAAGAAGCTAAAAACATACAATGGAGAAAAGACAGCCTCTTCAATAAATGGTGCTGGCAGAATTGGATAGCCACGTGCAAAAGAATGAAACTGGACTGCTATCTGTCACCATGTACCAAAATTAATTCAAAATGGATCAAAGACTTAAGCATAAGACCTGACACAATAAACTGCATTGAAGAAAACATAGGTACTAAACTTATGGACCTTGGGTTCAAAGAGCATTTTATGAATTTGACTCCAAAGGCAATGGAAGTAAAAACTAAAATAAACAAATGGGATTATATGAAACTGAAAAGCTTCTGCACAGCAAAAGAAACTATTGACAAAATAATGAGGCAACCAACTGAATGGGAGAAGATTTTCGCAAACAGTTCCTCTGATAAGGGGCTAATATCCAAAATATACAAGGAACTCATGAAACTCAACAACAAAAAAACAAACAACCCAATTGAAAAATGGACAGAGGACCTGAAGAGACATTTCTCCAAAGAGGATATACAAATGGCAAATAGACATATGAAAAAATGCTCAACATCGCTAATCATCAGAGAAATGCAAATGAAAACCACAATGAGATATCACCTCACCCCAGTCAGAATGGCTTTCATCAACAAAACAAATAGTAACAAGTGTTGGAGAGGCTGTGGAGAAAAAGGAACTCTCATACACTGTTGGTGGGAATGCAGACTGGTGCAGCCGCTATGGAAGGCAGTGTGGAGGTTCCTCAAGAAATTACGAATAGAATTACCATATGACCCAGCAATCGCTCTCCTGGGTATCTACCCCAAAAATATAAAAGCATTTCTCTACAGAGACACGTGTACGCCAATGTTCATTGCAGCTTTGTTTACGGTGGCCAAGACATGGAAACAACCAAAATGTCCTTCGATAGATGAATGGATAAAGAAGTTGTGGTACATATACACAATGGAATACTATTCGGCGTTAAGGAAAGATGATATAGGAGCATTTGTGACAACATGGATGGATCTCGAGAGAATAATGCTAAGTGAAATAAGTCAGACAGAAAAAGCAGAGAACCCTATGATTTCACTGATATGTGGTATATAAACCAAAAAGAACAAGACAAACAAATGAGAAACAAAAACTCATAGACACAGACAATAATTTAGTGGTTACCAGAGGGTAAGGGGGTGGGGGGTGGGTGATGAGGGTAAAGGGGATCAAATATATGGTGATGGAAGGAGAACTGACTCTGGGTGGTGAACACACAATGGGATTTATAGACGATGTAATACAGAATTGTACACCTGAAATCTATGTAAATTTACTAACAATTGTCACCCCAATAAATTTAATTAAAAAAAAAAAGATGTATGTACAAGGCAAGGGATGATATCATGAAACGAAATAAACAGTGAAAAGCCTTAGAAATCAAAAAAAAAAAAAAAATCACTCTGGCCCCAAGACCCGACCTGGTAAATATCCTTTCCTGACGTTCCTCTCCTGAGACCCTACTATCAGGCGCTGTCTTACCTTATGCAGCACGTGTAATACACTTAGCTTTGCTGGGTCAACAGGCTTTTCTGGGCACTCCATAGTGAACATACCTGACAGGTAGTGCGTCCTGGTTGCTCTGCTTCCTAGACCTTTCTTGCAAAATGTGTGTCTTTCACTTAACAGAGCATGAGGTGGACCTTCTTGTGGACCCTACTTCTGTGACTTGCTAGATCTGTGACCTTGGGAAATCTATCTAACCCCTCTAGGGTTTAGTTCCTTTTCTGTAAAGTAAAGATCAATAATAGTTCCTGCCTTCTATATTTGCTATTAGGATTAGAGGAGCAAAGTCACATAGTACACCCTCAGTTATGATTGTTACACCTCAAAATTAATTTTCTGCATTGGAGTGTGTCTGACCCACTGTTTTACAAAGGAAATACAGCCACTTCAGTGACCTTTGGTTTTTTTAGTTGTCCCTGAGGTTTTACTACAAAGAGACTTCCAAAGACCCACATCTAATTGCAGTTTAATTTTTAGCCAACCTGGGGATGAGTGGACACATGAACTTCATGTTGCCCAGGGAGTGAGCAGGTAGTTTTGAATAAATTAAAATGAGTGGAAACATTCAGATTTAAAGAAGAAAAGGAGACAGTTATGAATCTGAATTTCCCCAGGAAAATGAAAACCTATAGGGTGAGTTTATATGACTTGGTCAAAAGAGACCTTGGCAATGCCATTTAATTCTCCTGAAAAACGGAGGTGGCAGAAGGCACTCCAGCATGTGAAACCATCTGTGTTGAGGAGATGCCCCTGCCTGTGGAACAGCTGGGCTTGCTCTTTTAAAAAGAAAATGTGGTCCTAGGAGATGCTGCCTTCTCCACACGAGCATTGTACTTCAGAGTTCTGGCCCCTCCTCCCTTATTCCTGAAAGCACAGTTTACGGGCAACTGGTCTGTAAGTCCTGGCCCCCAGCATTCTTGGTTAGAGGTTATAAAGTCTAAGTTTAATATAAATTCTCAGCACCGACTGTCAAGTGGCAAGTTAGAGAATGAAACCAAACTGGCAGAGTGGGTGGGGATTTTGCTTGAGGTTCAACAGTGCGGCCAACATAATCCTGACATTCTGTCCTAGGAACTGACAAGCCAAACTCAAAGATACCCTCTGCCACCTAAATCTACTCTAAATCCTCCACGCAATACAGAAACACTCTTGACAGCCGCTTTCCAGTGGTTTACCAGAAACCTGTTAAATAATTTTTAAAAAATGAAAAAAGCAAAAGGAAGAAAGGAAGGAGAGATAGAAAGAGGCAGAGAGAGAGAGAAGAAAAGAAGGAGTGAGGGAGAAAGGCAGTTGGGGATTTATGAAAGAATATTTTCAATAGTGTCTGAGTTTTTCAGAGAGTTAGCAGTTGGTGGTCACCAAAGTAAAGCATGCTTTTGCGATAGGACCTCTGCTAAAAGTTGATAATAGGGGCAAAAATCCCCTCAAAGACCCTTTCCAGTAGACCCAGTAAGTGAATCTGGCATTAAGAATTTCAGATTCCCCATGAAATCCAAAAGCAATTATCTTGGATTAGCAGGAGATCAGAAACGGCTTACCTCAAGTATTGTTTTCTAAACCCAGAGGGCTGGTGAAATTATTATATGGTAATAATTCCAAAAGTCCTCAAACTGGTAACATTTGTTCAAACTGGGGAAGAGAAATGTAAGACCATGACAGAACATACGTACTTTTTAATAAAAGGATATAGTACAAATGGAGTTTGAGATATTTGTTTTTATTTCAGAAAAATGCATGAGAATCCTAAAGAGAGGGCCCCACCTTAGCTCTTGGGTAACTTCTTAGAACCAGGTGCATCAGAAAAAGGTTTTTACAAACTTAGGCACCAAATGATTGATGGCTCCAAATAGCTCAGATATATGTTTACATGATATGGTTATGCTTCATAGATTTCAGAAAGACTATGTTGTTGAAAGGAGGGCATACAGATGTTTAAAGTAAACTAATTCAGCCCTCTGAAAGACAGTCAAGGAACAGTAAGTATTGAGCCAGAGACTATAAAAGTCATTAATTTTATTTCAATCAAATACTAGCCCATGTATGTTTTAGGAGATAAAATGAGATATGCAAATGAAAATCCATAAAAATGATAACAAGTTATAAAAATTTAAGGTCATAATCATTACTAAATGTTTTCCAGGCCATAAAAAGGTCTAAGTGACAGGAATAGTTTTCTTATCAAAAGAATACATTTGATGTGACTTCCAGTGAAATTAGGGCCAGTCAGAATGTTTTCTTCCTTCACACTATGCATTCATTTGGTTTATAAAACTGGACTTTTTTTCTTTTTTTTTTTTTTTTTTAGTTTCAGGTGTACAAAGCAATGTAATAATTAGACATTTTCACCCCTCACAAAATGACATCCCCCAATCTACTACCCATCTCCACCTCACTCTGTTCAGACAGAATGGCTATCATCAATAAATCAACAAATGACAAGTGCTGGTGAGGATGTGGAGAAAAGGGAACCCTCTTGCAGTGTTGGTAGAATTGCAGATTGATGCAGCCACTTTGGAAATCAGTATGGAGGTATCTCAAAAAATTAAAAATGGAACTATCTTATGACCCAGTAATTCCACTCTTAGGTATCTATCCAGAGAAATCCAAAACAACAATTCAAAAAAAACATACCCCTATGTTTATTGCAGTATTTTTTACAATAGCCAAGACATGGAAACAACCAAAATGCCCATCAGTAGACGACTGGATTAAGAAACTGTGGTACATTTATACACTGGAGTTTTACTCGGACATAAAGAAGAATGAAATCTTACCATTTGCAGCAATATGGATGGACCTAAAGAATATTATGTTAAGTGAAATAAGTTAGATGGAGAAAGACAAATACCATATGATCTCACTTATATGTGGAATCTAAAAAACAGAATAAATGAGCAAACTAAACAGAAATAGTCTCAGAGATATAGAGAAAAAAACTGATGGAGGTGGAGATGGGGGAGAAGATAAAGGGATTAGAAAGAGATTACTAGCCACAGTATTGCCATGGGGTTATGAAAGAGTTTAGGGAACATATAGTCAATAATGTCGTGAAGATTTAGTAGGGGGTCAGATGGGAACTTGTCTTATTAGGGAGACCACTTCATGGATGGTGTAGATGCCTGATACTGCAGTGTACACCTGAAGCTGAAGCTGAATCTGAATAAAAATGAATGTCAACTATATATATATATATAGTCATGGGATGTGGAGTATAGTGTAGGGAATAGAGTCAATGGAAAACTGGCCTTTTGACAGCCCTAGTTTAGCATGAAATGCCTGGTGCTTGGTGCTTGTGAGAGTATTCCTTTCTAAATGATGACCTCTGATATCTAGCTGATTCTCCAGGTTAGGTGGCCATCAGTCCTCTGAGACCCCTTACCTGGTGGGGGAAAACATTAAGTTTAATTCCTGAAATGGCTTCTCTGTCTAGAAAAATCTCACCTAAAACCACTTTTATCTCAATAGCAACATTATCAGATCATTTTTATTATCGTATTTGCAAAAATTACAAATTTGAGCAGAAGATGCAGAAGTGGGTTCAATTTGGACTGAACTGGCAATCAAGATGTCTCCTTCCCTTCCCTTCCCTTCCCTTCCCTTCCCTTCCCTTCCCTTCCCTGGCCTGGCCTGGCCTGGCCTTCCCTTCCCTTCCCTTCCCTTCCCTTCCCTTCCCTTCCCTTCCCTTCCCTTCCCTTCCCTTCCCTGGCCTGGCCTTCCCTTCCCTTCCCTTCCCTTCCCTTCCCTTCCCTTCCCTTCCCTTCCCTTCCCTTCCCTTCCCTTCCCTTCCCTTCCCTGGCCTGGCCTGGCCTGGCCTGGCCTTCCCTTCCCTTCCCTTCCCTTCCCTTCCCTTCCCTTCCCTGGCCTGGCCTTCCCTTCCCTGGCCTGGCCTTCCCTTCCCTGGCCTGGCCTTCCCTTCCCTTCCCTTCCCTTCCCTTCCCTTCCCTTCCCTTCCCTTCCCTTCCCTTCCCTTCCCTTCCCTTCCCTTCCCTTCCCTTCCCTTCCCTTCCCTTCCCTTCCCTTCCCTTCCCTTTGCAGTGTGGAACACGTTGTTCTATGGAGCCCCCAAGTGGACACCCGTAGGTATGTATCTCTCTGCATAATGCCACTAGACTATGAAGGAAAAGTTGAGTCTTCAGTCTGTGTGTAAGGAAAGTCTATGTAACCATTAAAAGGAAACAAGTATCATCATACAGTGATGGTAAGGACTGTAATATTGATGCTGTGCTTAAAACAAGTCCTCAAGGGGTCATACAGTGCTCATACTGATGGGTGAAAATGGGCTGAAACATGGTTAAGTTGGCATTTTCAGCCACTAGTTCATAGAACTGAACACCTTATTATGCGGTAGATTCCTTATAGGGCCCCACATTCCTCACTGGTTGTTCTGACTCGTGAACTTGCTTCCTGACCATGACCAGTTTGTTCACATCACACGGTACAGTCTCTTCCCTGACCAGACTCTTTCTTAAAATGTTAACAGTCTCTGTACTAGCAAAAGACTATATATACATGCTCCCTTCATTCTATACACTTTTGACTTTCTGAACAACAGCATAAAATATCCACTTGTTATTTTGTGAGACTTTTGGAAGATAATTAGAGTTTCCCCTAAATCAAGGGTTGGCAAGTTTTCATTAAAGAACCTGAAAGTAAATATTTTAAGCTTTCAAGTCCAAAGGGGAAATTCAAGAATACTTGTATTATCTAGGTGCTTACATAGCCATTTAAAATGTTTCAACTTAAAAACATGAAAATCATGCTTAGCCCTTGAGCCACAAGGAAGCACGTGGCTGACCAGATTTGGTCCAAGGGTTGTCGTTTCTGATTTCCACCCTTGTTTATGACTTGTTTTGCAGATTAATGTATAAAATCAGGTGAGTCAATGTTATTGTAAACATCGCAGCTTTTTTGTTTTCAAAATAGTCCATTCTCACATGGGTCAAAGGTGGTGGTTGTCCTTTATCCCTCAGATCACAGAGCTTGGCTTGCTGGACAAGGAAGGGTGTCCCATATCTGCCTCACCTATTACCTGAGGAGTTACTGTCCACTAGTGAAGTCAGATGTCTAAGGCCCATCTCTGAAAGCATTTACTATCTAATTGGATAAAAGAGGGTCTCACATGGGGAGGTGATAGACAGATGTTAGCACAGATGGTGAGCAGAGGCCAAATCTGGGTTGGAATACAAACTCAAAATGCCATGGCCTGGAGAAAAGAAAGTGTACCTGGCACATTGGCCACGATAATTGCACTCATATATTGGTTCATTGCACTAATATTGACTGAGACTCTACTGTGTGCTTGTACTATGCTAGGTGTTGGGAGGATAACCATGAGCAAGACGGAGGAAGTTCTGGATCCCATGGAGTCTACATTTAAGTAGGGCAAGGCAGATAACAGGCAAGAAACAAAAAATCAAGATGATTTTAAATGCTGGAAAAAGGTAAGACAGGGTGATACAATAGTGTCACTGGGTGAAGGAGTGAGACTTTAGAAGGAGCTATTTAGGAGAAAAATCTAGGAAGATTGGACAGTAAAGCAAATGCAAAGGCCCTGGGGCAGAAAGTAATAACAATATCAGAATTTGGATCAGGAAGCACTATCAAGAACAGGATGTTTGGCGGAGACAGTGGCCTTTCATAGGGGCATTGAAAGAAGAAGGGCTGAGAAATGCTATCTAAAGAGTTAAGTTTTCTAAATCCTGAGAAATGGTGTGAAAAAAGGCACAGGATTCTGAGGAAATATTATTTAGAAAATAATTTATAGACCAGTTTTATGGGCAACAAATATTTGTGATATGATATTAAACAGAGTGTCTGGAAGGGCCCCAAGGTGAATCACTTCTTTGTCTGACACATGCCTACTGCACCTGTGCCCAGGTCTAATCAACCTGGGCACCCACAGAGGATGGGGCCTTGGGCCTGGCAGTCACGTGCTCATCATGTGCCCAGACAACTGGGTCTAGCAGGGGCAGAGGTTAATTTTAAAATCAGGTCTCTAACTATGAGAAAAGCCTTTTACAATGCTGTAGTTACTGCCTTAACAAATTCTGTTTCATACAAATCTGCTCGTGAATGAAATGCAAAATGAATGGGGGTTTCAAGTCCACCCCATTGATTCATGAATTATTTGGTATGATAGATTATTTCTGCTCCATAGCTTGCAGCTGTCACAGGTTCACTGATTCATGCCTGTTACACACATGTCAATGTGAGGTAGCTGGCACCCATGGCTGTCCCCTGACTATTTCCTAGCTGGATGCATTGCTTCCCACCTCTGCTGGCTTCTCATGCTTTGCTCATTTTCTGTTTCTTGGCCGTTCCTCTTAGGTGAGACTGGGAGGCTGGCTCATCACCGAGGAATGAGAAAGAAGAAGCTCCACTGACTGCAGCATCCACTGGATATGACTGGGTCTGAGGCCACATACGGAGTGAAAGATCCTTAACTGTTCATCTTTGTTTCATGTCCAGCAACATCTTATTGGGTTTGAGTTCCTTTTCTTGTTATTTCAACCTGAGCAGACATTTCTTTTCTTTTCTTTTTTTTTTTTCCTTTGGTAAGTTGCCTTCTGGAATCCCCAGTGCAAATGGAAAGTGGAGTCATAGCAGGCAAGGAGAATCGGTGCAGGTACTGGGTAACAAGTCAAAACAGCCCTGGATCTGAGGACAGCAACCGACGAGGTGACACAGTTACTTGGAGGAGGATAATCCAGAACCAGTGAGAAGTTGGCTATGATGAGGATCACGAGAGGGCAGAAGGTGGCACCCTGACTGCAGGTTGGTCCCCATGCCCACGGTACATCAGGAGCTGTTCCCTTTGGCCACAGCATATTTCCCACATTAGCTTTTGTCACCATTATTCAAACCACAGTAAAGTAATAAGAGAATGGATCTCAGAGCAAATAGTCTGGGTTTAGGCTAACAGATTATTCCAAAGTTTAAGGGCATGGGAGTCGGAGAATGTCTGGAGGAGGAATTGGATGGAGACAACCAACCCTGTTGGTTTTCTTCCCTCAGCTCTGTACACATACATCCTTCTCCTACCTCCCACATCACAAATCTATCACCTCACTCAGGACTCCTGGGGCAGCACCACCCGCTTTCTTGACCTGGTGTCTAGATGCCTCTACAGTATTTAAAGTGTATCTTATTAATGCTTCTCAGCTTTCAAAGTTCAATCATACAAAGAGGTTCTCCCTCTTCTACTGCTTCAACTAACTCCTAAGAGTCATCAATACATTATCTCTACCTTTAGTAAGGCAGACACATGAAGAACAAAATGTGTGTATACTCACTTTTCAAATCAACTACACAGACATAATTTACATGCAGCAAGCTACACCCAATCTAAGTGAATAGTTTGATGAATTTTGACAAATATACTCACTCTGGAACCACCACCCTGATTGATGTATAGAACATTTCTATCACCTCCAACGAAGAATGTGTTCCACCTTGGTTGATATTCCTACATGTGAACCCATATTCCAGCTGGCATTTTTGTAGTGTGGCCAGGTGCCCACCATTCCTCTGGCCATGGGGAATTGACTTGGAGGCAGACGAAGTTCTCCATACCCTCCAAGCCTCATGGTGAGTGCAATGACAGACAGGAAAATTGAAGTGAATTTCTACCTATTGAAATCTTGCTGAATTTTCAATGATGAGTTTAAGACATACTCATCCACAATGTTGACCCATCTTCTTCCTGAAATTTTTGATTTCTTAGCTGAATGTGCTTTGCAATTTTATCCAGTACAGTTCGACCTCACTCAGACCAAGTGAACCTAAATTCTTTGTAGCCACTAGGTTTTTCAAATTGATTAGTTTGTCCTCACAACCCATTCCCCTACTCCCAAGTTTTTTTTTGTTGTTGTTGTTTTTCTTTTTTTTTTTTTTTTGTGTGTGTGTGTTTTGAGGTGGTTTCTCAAACATTCCCAGCAAAATAAGATAAAAATAAAGAAGAAGAAATATGGGCAAAAAGAGAATAGAGATTGAATGAGATTATGCAGAAATGTGTGAGGTGACACCCCCCCAACCTTCCCGGAGAATTATAAAATCTATTAAGATAAACTGCTAAATCAAGTTGACCTTCCTATTATGTCCCTTATTCTGGAGGAACACTCCACTTTGAAACTAAGGCACTTGCTGGTCGTCCCTCTTTGAAACTTTAGTTTCCCATCCTCACACATTTAAAAAACTTCCCCCAAAGACTCTCACCCCATTTTTACCTATTCTTGCCTACTTTATAAGACCTGATCCTTCCTCACCCTCCTCCTACATTTCTTGAGCTCTTAGCTGCAGGTGTCCTTAAATCACATCCATCCAGTCCAGTTGGACCCCACGCTGACCTGTTGAACCTGCTCTCCTGTGGCAGGCCCTCGAGTCTGCAATATAATGCATCCTGGGGCAATTCTGATGATCCCTCCAGGTTTGGAAACCACAGGCTGGTTCATGCCCTCACTTTATGTAGAAATCACAGCAAAGATCATGGAAGCAGCCATTGCAGGCATGAACTTCGCTCACAGTTTAGTGCCCTTTCTACCTTGCCAGGCAAGCCAACTTCAAAGCTAAGTCAGTTGCTATAGTCACAAAACTCAGTGGAATTACACCAAAGCTCACAGACATATAGAACATTTAATGTACTCATGAATGTGGCAAGATTTCAATAGAATTCAAAACAATAATGACAAAGTTACAATCTAATGTGACTTACTATAGAGGATAATGTAATATAGAATATGAGCTGAAAATTCTAAGAATGAAATGGAACAACCACAAGAAAAGATACAGTCAAGAAGCATGTTCAGCGTGGCCATGATTATCCACCAGCCAATCTCCATCTTCAGTAAGGGGTGAGGACACAATTACATGACAGAAGGATTTGGGTCACACATGAGGAGAAATTGTCTGGTGGTGAAACAGAGTAGAATGGGCTCCTTTTGAAATGGGGTAATTCAAGTAATTTTGCTTATCTATCATGATTTAAATGTAGTCCTACTGCAAGAAAGAATATATTTTAAAAACATTATAAGGTCTTCTTGATTTGAGTTGAAGACTTCTCAGAAAAGTACAGAATGTTCTATTTTACTGATAAGAAGTAATTGCAACTTTGCAAAATGTTTTTGACTAACCTGCATCTTTCTCTAAAACGAAACTTACAAAACACCTTCTGGAGACTTTATTCCAGTTTCCATCCAGAGTAGAATCTCAGTGTTTGACCTAGTGATGGCTGATGGCTGTCACTCAGGTCATAGAGAGACCTTACCTCATGTCTCTTACCTCTGAGTTGCACTTAGTAACACACACTACACATGATCACATGTGTGCTTTCTTTATTGCCGTCTGGGTGAAGGAATCCCCACTGCAGGGCATGCTACACCAACTTGCCCTTGAACATGAGCTAACTGACATCAGGTGGTTGAGATTGTGGGCCATGCGAATGACTGAAGGCTAGCTGGTGTAAGAACTTCTTCCCTGAGTTCCAGTGGGCAGCACTAAGGTCATGTGGGTTTGTGTGTTCACAACACTCAATGAAACCTGGCTCTACTATACGTGCAGAGTGTATATATACGCCCACACTGTGGTGCATGAAGACGAATGAAAATATACATTTACTCAGCTCTTAGATGTCAGGTATTTGCACATACAGAAACCTTTATTCATGTAATCTTTTATTCATTTATTCATCATTAGTTTATTAAACAAATATATATTGGGAATTTATGATGTAGAGGCATTGTGTGATGAATAACATAGGTAAGGTCCTCATCTCCACAGATCTCACTCTGTTTATTACAACTCTGCCAAGTGTCACCACACATAGTGCAAGGTGCCATGGGGGAAGTTAACCACGACACCTGGCTCAATATGGGGACCGGGGAGGCTTCTGAAGGAGGGTGTTTGCAGAAAACGGAAGTGTGAGTAAGATTAACTGGGTGGAGGATTGTCTGGCTGAGCCCAGCAATGAGTAAATAATAGGCAGTGGATCCATGGGATCTGATGTGGGGAGAAAGCTGCAGCCTTTCGCAGAGCTTCTCAAACTTTTATGCACAAACCTATTCCCCCAGATTCAGTTAAAACTCAGGCTGTAGTTCAGGCAGCCTGGGTTGGGACCTGAGATTGTGCATTTCTAACATGACCAGGTCCTGCCGGTGCTATTGGTCAGGAGACAATACTAGCAGTAAGGAACATAGGCACTTCCATGCGCAGTTAAGGATGTGAGGAGGAGATGAGAACTCTGGCCTCTGAGATGATTTCCATCTTGATTCCAAGATCAGTGAAAGGCAGGAAGCTTTTGATGCTGGGGCAATGGAATTAAAGTGTTCTTGGAAAACCTCATTCAAAGAAAAAAGCAAAAAGTGAGCTGGATGAGCCAAAAGTTGATGGGACATACATACAGTTTTAATTCTCATTGACAAGACTTTGAGAGAGGGATTCTCTCTATTTTACAGACAGAGAAACTGAGGTTAAAAATGGTGTTGGTACGGGTCACATATATTCTTAAGTGGAGACAATATTGCGAACCAAAGCTCTGATTTTAAATCCAGTGTCCTTTGGTGAAGTTGTGAATCCTGTGTTTGAGAGGATCCAGGGGACAGGGAGCACAAAGAATGTAGGAGAGGAGAGGGGTGGGATTGAGAGAGAGGACAAGAGAAGAGGGAGGAGAGAGAGTGATGGGGATGGGGGGAAAGTAGGATGGGAGAAGGAGAGGGAGGGAGGGGGAGAGAGGAGACAAGGGAAGATGGGAGGGAAGGAGAGAAAGGGGGAAGGAGGGGCATAGAGGGAGATTTTATTTTATTTTCCAGTTTTATCAACAAGAAAACTGAGGCTCAGATGATGTGGATCACTTTGGGAGGATCCCACCTTCAATGGTGTTGGGGCTTTGGATTCCTGAGATGTCTGCCATTTCCAGACTTCACCTCTGTCCTCCTTTTTTTTCTGAAGGCTCTACCTCTTGGCATTGCCTTTCCAATGCTATCCACTCTCCCAGGCCTTGCTAAATGCCATGCCTCATCCAACCTTTCTGTCTGTTGCAGCCTTGGCAATCCCTCCCTCTCATGTTCTCTGTCACATGACCGAGTCCTGAATTATAAATTGTGTGAGGTCTACACTGTTCTTTATGTGCTATGAATCAGGCCCTGGCTCTAGAAAGAGACTGAGAATTCCTTCAGAGCTTAGTGTGTCTTATTCGTCTACTTGACTCAGAAACATAAGGGACACTGGAGTAGAAATGTAAATCCCAGCCCTGTATTTGCCAGTTATGTGATATGTGCGAGTTATTAAATTGCTCTGAGCCGCAATTCCTCCTCTTTAAAATGGACAGAATTATTACCTGGAGTCTCAGAAAGCTGATCCTCAAAGTGTTGTTAATAATAAAACTATCCACTTTAAGATAATGTAAATAAAGTGTTTCTTGCGCCAAAAGATCTGGGATTATATGTGTGGTACATAGTAAGGGTTTAATAAATGGCTGCTAAATTATGTACAAATTAGGACTTTTTCAGTTGTAAGGGAGAAAACACTCAATTTAAATTAGCTTAAGCAGAAAGGGGAATTTATTGGCTCACATAAATGGGGAACTCAGGCACAGAATGATCTAGCCACTCAATGATACCACTTTCTTCCCCCACTGCTCACCTCTGCTTTTTACTCTGTTGAATTCACTGGACAGGTTATTCCACATTGTAGGAATGATGAATACTGGAGGCTTTGTTTTCTTGCTCAGCTACCCAGAATACTGAATCTCTTTCCAGCAAATGACCCTGACTATGACCAGACCTGGGTGGAGTGCTACCCCTGGAAAATGAGTGAGCCCCAGTCATACCACAAGCCCTCCCCTAAAGGACAGAAGTTCTGTTACTAGAAGAAGAAAAACAGATTGCATAAGACAACAACTATGGATTTCAATATATGAAGGCACTTAAAAATTAAGGACTATAAAACTTAATATATGCTAATTGTCATAATACAAGGTCAATAAATTCTTGCACATTTTAGCAAGAACTAGCTCACTATCTGCTCTGCAGGCACTAAGAAATGTTGATGGAGTGGGACTTCTACCTTGCTACATAGAGAGGGAGACACAGAGAAGCAGACGACTGTGGCTTTGGGTTGGAGAATATAGCTCAGCTCTGTGTTGCCAGAAATCAAGATATGAAGAGAAAGAAGTTAGCTCTGGGGAAAGAGGAATGGAGAAGAGCGGATCTTGAACAGGAATGTCTGCCAAAAAAGTGGCAGAAAGGCAAAAATAACATGCTTTACTTTTTAATGATGTACCCCTCTGAGCAAAACACAGAAAGGTAGAGTAGAGGTACAGAAATTAAAATAGAAAAAAACAAAAACAAATGAAAAGGTAGTAGCATTTGGGAATTTCACTGTCCTGAGCAAAATTATTTTTTGGGTATTTAGTTTGGTTTAGAACACCTGTTGGTATGCATTTTTATTTGAAACAGAACAAATTGAAGACAATATTGAAGATGATTTGAACTATGAGATATTCAAACTCTATTTCTTGAGGTGTCCTGGAAAAGGAATTTTTTTTTTTTTTATGTGGTCCCTTCCTCTGTTATCAAGACCATGACCTCCCTTGGTTTCTGCCACATTATTCTCTCACCCTTTCATAGGTGTGTTTTTCTTTTGACAAGGCTCTTTTAGATGCATATTCCCCAAATCTTATCTCTGGATTGATCTGAATCTCAGCTGCAGATGGCATGATTAATGACTCATGCCTTCAACCACTATGTATAGGGTTCTCAAAGGCAAGTTTCATTATGAAATTTAACACCGATATTTGTTGTGATAACAAAGATCTCCCAGGAAACCATATTTCTATCACCATGTCGGCTATTGAGTGATAATCTTAGAAATTCTAGGGGTTAAGGTAACTGATCTCCACTATGAATCTCATTTTCCTGTTCAGAATCCTGCTCTCATGGGTAAGCACACTAAGGGACATCCAGTTTCTTAGGTAGAACACACCAAATTGGTTTCATGCTGTAGTTCCTATCTTGTTTGTTTCTGAAAGGCTCAATATTTTTGAACCAAGCAATGCTCTGTTCTTTTGTGCCAGCCTATGCTTAGATGTTATGTAAATATAACACTAAATGTCCTGCTTTTGTAATTTTAGGGAGGAGGTGACAATCTTGGGTATGAGAGTTAACACCCACCTGATTGCTCATGAGTTATAGCACCAGTCAGCTATTAGCCTCCAGTGAACACGAAGGTTTCTTTCTCATTGGGGCACTGACCAAATCTTGTAGGACAGCTTTGGAAAATTCAGTTGTGGATAATTGTGTTTGATTATAGTTAGGCCTTTGTGGAATTTGCCTCGCTGTAATATTCTAAAGGCTCTGGCCAAGCCTTTGTTCACTTGTGTGAAATAAAAGTTAAGAATCAATAAAGCCGAATTTTGCAGGTTTTATAATCTGCTTAATTATTCCATCCAGTTCCCCTTATTTGTTGAGTCCCTCACAGTTTCTATGCTATGTCTGCTCACCCAAGCCCAAGTGCTAGGGCAGATGTTGGTGACTTTGGGGTTTATGTGTCCACGAGCTGGATAAATGCAGAGATGTAGGAAGAAGGCATTGCTTGAGGAGGCCCCAGTACCATTCTTAAGGGGCTCTCTTGCAAACCAATACAATCTGTTCAACAGAACCACTGAGGTCATACTTGATTAACCTTAGCCCACCAAGGTGTCAGGGTCCAGTGAAAGATTTGGAATTTCCACTTTTAAGATATATCTGTTTGATAGTTTCTTTAGCTTAAAGAGAAGTCCACTTCCCAGTTGGTTAACTTGAGGCAGAAATACATGTTATTCTAACCTCACCCAAATGCTCTGAACATACAAGTCTTCCTTTCTTTTTTCTGAATCATGCATATGACCTACACCCCAATTCTCCTGTAGGAGATCCATAACTTTGCAGCCACCCATGACATAATTTTGTACCAAATCCACAGCTGCCTTTGATCTTGGCAAGACTGAGGTTGGCATGAGCACAATGTGGGCATGGCTGGTTCCTGCATTCTTTTTATTTTTCTTTGAAGATGTTGAACTGATAGCAACTCCCACCTCAAAATGCAAGTTAGAAATATAAGAGTAACACTATTTTTCCAACTCACCAAAAAAGGAAAGATAAAAAAATTTCCAAACTTGGTCATAAATAATAAGCACTATTGACACCTTTTATTATCTTTAGTGTCCAAATGTTAAAAAACTGTCCAAATGTTAAAAAGTATTAAATTTATTTTAGGCACTACAGTAAATAAATACATTTCTAAAAAGGGGATAATGTTCTATCATAGCACAGCCACGAATGTAAATAAGCGTTTATTACACATCATACCGGTTGTGTGAGTCCTGGGCTTGATGCTGGGGGTGCCACGATAAACGAGATGCTTAGGTAAAATTTGAGTCAGTTGGTTGAAAATATTACTTTGTATTACTTTAAAAGATGCTGCAACATTAAAACAAAAATATCATGATATTGAAAATCTCGATATCATTTTGCAACATCTCAACTTTTATTACATAGCTTTGTATAATTTTTAAAACACTCATTAAAAGATACAACACTGGATTCACTTTACTTATTTTTCTTGCAATATTTTCTATTTCAGTTTTCAGCTCTAATTGTACATAGTATCCCTGACCCTCATAGACTGAAGTTCCTTGCCACATATTTTGTTCACTGTTACTTTCAACGTCTGGAGATTGCTTTGAGGTTAAATAAAAAATCTAAATCTTGTCATTGATGTTTTGTTTTCCCTTGGGAGAAAACGCAGTTGGCTTGTCTCAGTCCTGGCAAGGTAATGAAAGTCATCCTAATTTTTATTTAAGAAAAAGCAGTTTTCATAAATGGTGTACCACTAATGGATTGTGATCATCTATAAGCTCCACAGCAAATTACTCTTAATCCAGTTTGCTGTGTTTCCTTACCTGAGGGAAATCATACCCCCCTTCCTCTGGGCTGGCATAATGTTCACAGAGGCTTCTTCAATATATATTAATCCCATCATTTATCTTTGCCAACTGAGAACAAAAATAATTTGCAGAAGAGTAAACAGAAGCACATAGAAGAAGGGAACTCAGCATTATTAAACGGCGGAAAGCAGGTGCTTACAAAGCCAAGCTTATTTTTATTGCAAAACTTGAGTAATTCTCCTTCTGCATCTGTGCATAGTAAATACAAGGAAGGAAAAAATCTAATATTTTAGAGGAAACTGAAATCACTTCAACTAAGGAATGAGGGCAGGCATGGTGCTGTGGCTTGCTTTTTAAACATCAATCTGAAAATAGGAGCTTAATGGCTTCCAAAGAGCAGAAAAAAGAGCTGAAGAGGTGAGAGTAGAAGGAAACTTCCATTTGATTTGAAAAGCACAAAATAATAAAATATACTTCTGATATTCACTCTTCAAGACCAGGTCTGGTTCTTGACTGCATTTTCTTTTTTATACTTT
Organism: Rhinolophus hipposideros; assembly: GCF_964194185.1. Classification (NCBI taxonomy): domain Eukaryota; kingdom Metazoa; phylum Chordata; class Mammalia; order Chiroptera; family Rhinolophidae; genus Rhinolophus; species Rhinolophus hipposideros. The sequence goes on along the minus strand of NC_138068.1, from coordinate 42,761,965 downwards.
CTTGATTATTAAAAACAAATATTATTAAAACTAATAGTAGTACTCATATTACCTACCATTAAATTTAATAGTAGTAATACTAAGATTACAAATAATAACTTTTTCTTTGGAGACACCAGGTGCCAGAACCCCTTGTAAGCATTTTGAGGTTGTCCTCATAACCTTGTGTAGATGAGGTAAAGGAGGACTTGAAGAGGTGAATTAGGGTCAGAGAAGTTAAATGGATCCTCACATGGTTAAACATGATTGCAGCTTTTATGAGCAAATGTGGTGTGTCAGATCCTAGGCTGCCAAGCCTTTTGGGAGGCTGTACTGTACTTTACATATGAAGAAAGTGAGGATTGGAAAGGTTTAGAAATAGATCCACTCTGAGAAAATAATTGAAGTGCTTCAGCCATAATTCTAAACCCAGGTCTCACCATCTTCTAACCACTCCACTAGTTTGCTATTAAGTCTGCAGTGACTTTCAAATTTAGATGTGTGGTCTGTGAAATCCATGCCCTCCTCACTGCTCTGTGGTGTCTCACTTAGGAAAACACAAAACAAAACAAACATTTCTGGTTATTTGAAAACCCCTAGATGAACCCAGGACAGTGCTGTGGCCAAGTGGATCTTGGAAACTGCTATTTTACTCCCATCCCATCCTACCATTCTTCACCATCACCTCCTAGCTCTTCTTAGAATTGTGATTTGTGCCTAACATTGGCAGTGGTTTCTACTAGCAGTGACTCCCAAAAGATCACTAAAAAATTTCAACTGAGAGGTGATGCAGAGAAATGAAGAGATTGTACCTTTTCCAGCAGCCCTCTGGCCATTGAAAATGAAACAATGGATCAATAATGCCTATTTAGCAGAAATAGAACGACTTACTTGCAACAAAAATGAACAGGGGACATTAAGTTGCTAGGTAAAAGTGGAAGATCTTATTTTAAGCCAAATGAAACTGAACTGGAAGAATATGAAAAAAAAATTTCAGTTTGCTCTCTAGAGTTAGGTTGTGTGATGGGGATTCAGGCACACTGCCAGCTTGGTAATACATTCATTAATTCATTCAGTTAACAACAGTTTGTTGAGGGCCAAACACTGTGGGAAAACAAGTGAAATAAAGCAAGATCATTCTCTCAAGGGACTAGGAGTTCATTTTGTTCCATATCTAAATAGCACAAAGCATTTAGCCCAAACACAAAATTATATGTGAACAAGCAACTGGTCTATCACTTTTGTCAATCAAGTTAAAGTGGTGAATCCATAAGTTTGGGATTATGATGGTGTGTTGTGCTGAGCAGCAACAGTGGTAAAGAGCAGAAGTAGAAGTTTCATAGGTTTCCAGCCTTTATGAGAAGTACAGCAATTGAGGCTCTAGTTGAAAGGAAATAAGCAAATAATACAACTGATCACTGTGGTAAGTTTGTTTTATTTGGAATTGTTAAGGTTGGCAACACAAATTATTTCACGGTGTACCTGTCCTTAAATAGCTGTACCATCATGTACCTTCCGGGGTATCATATTTTTCTATCATATGTAATTCAGAATATCCCAACAAGGCTCTAAATGTATGTCATAAATGACATGTATCACTCTTAAGAGAAGCCAAAGACAGGAATCTTCCATGAGTTTTATGATGGCTGGATTGATCATTAAAAAATGCTCCTCTTCTACTTGATTCCCTGGAGAATTTTCCACCTGGAGAGGGCAGTACACTTTGATTTAGAATGGGGGAGCGGTTTGCCTTCCCTGAAGAGTGGGATATGGCCTGTTGAAATGAGAATCTAGATCAATCTTAGAAATACCGTTATGGGAATTAGATGTGGACATAGCTTTTCTTACACAACTTTTCACTGAACAATGGTGGGAAGTGTTTACATTCCTTCAGGAGTGTGAGTATCCCAATTTGAAGATCACTGTTGTAGAGTTTATGGCCCCATTGTTCCAATCTGTGCTTTGGAAAATTAGTGTTCTCCATTGATGAATTTAGGATTTAGGGTAAGAGGTATGGAAAGAAAAAGAAGGGAGAATTGAAAGGGAAAATGAGACGTGCCAAAGATAAACTTTGATTGCCTTATTGATGATTGTCTATTTGTAAATCTAATATTTGAATTAGTAATTTCTAAGAATGTGGCTGAGCTGTGCAAAGGTATGATGGTAATTAGCAACTCCCTCCACATGCATAATCAAGGTTTGTGATGACAGGGGAGTTGGCTGTAGCATTTGGCCATTGTCTCTAGATCCTGCAATTCTGCAATCAGGGTTGAAAGGAAGGCCCTTTCCCAAAGCATTCTTTTTATTTTTTTTTAAATTAAAGTTTATTGGGGTGACAATTGTTAGTAAAGTTACATAGATTTCAGATGTACAGTTCTGTATTATATGATCTATAAATCCTATTCTGTGTTCACCACCCAGAGTCAGTTCTACTTCCAACACCATAGATTTGATCCCCCTTACCCTCATCTACCACCCCTTTCCTGCCTTCCCCTCTAGTAACCACTAAACTATTGTCTGTGTCTATGACTTTTTGTTTCTCATTTGTTGGTCTTGTTCTTTTGTTGTTTTGGTTTATATACCTCATATCAGTGAAATCATACGGTTCTCTCCTTTATCTGTCTGACTTATTTTACTTAACATTATAATCTCAAAATCCATCCATATTGTCACAAATGATACTATTTCATCTTTTCTTACCGCCGAATAGTATTCCATTGTGTATATATATCACAACTTCTTTATCCATTAATCTATAGAAGGACATTTTGGTTGTTTCCATGTCTTGGCCACCGTAAATAAAGCTGCAATGAACATTGGAGCCCACGTGTCTTTATGGATAAACACTTTCAGATTTCTTGGGTAAATACCCAGGAGAGCGATTGCTGGGTCATACAGTAATTCTATTCGTAATTTTTTGAGGAACCTCCACACTGCCTTCCATGGCGGCTGCACCAGTCTGCATTCCCACTAACAGTCTATGAGGGTTCCTTTTTCTCCACAGCCTCTCCAACACTTGTCACTATTTGTCTTGTTGATGGTAGCCATTCTAACTGGGGTGAGGTGATATCTCATTGTGGTTCTTGTTTGCATTTCTCTGATGATTAGTGATGTTGAGCATTTTTTCATATGTCTATTTGCCATTTATATGTCTTCTTTGGAGAAATGTCTCTTCAGGCCCCCTGTCCATTATTCAATTGGGTTGTTTTTTTTTTAATTAATTTTATTGGGGTGACAATTGTTAGTAAATTTATATAGATTTCAGGTGTACAATTCTGTATTACATCGTCTATAAATCCCATTGTGTGTTCACCACCCAGAGTCAGTTCTCCTTCCATCACCATATATTTGATCCCCTTTACCCTCATCACCCACCCCCCACCCCCTTACCCTCTGGTAACCACTAAATTATTGTCTGTGTCTATGAGTTTTTGTTTCTCATTTGTTTGTCTTGTTCTTTTTGGTTTATATACCACATATCAGTGAAATCATAGGGTTCTCTGCTTTTTCTGACTTATTTCACTTAACATTATTCTCTCGAGATCCATCCATGTTGTCACAAATGCTCCTATATCATCTTTCCTTAACGCCGAATAGTATTCCATTGTGTATATGTACCACAACTTCTTTATCCATTCATCTATCGAAGGACATTTTGGTTGTTTCCATGTCTTGGCCACCGTAAACAAAGCTGCAATGAACATTGGCGTACACGTGTCTCTATAGAGTAATGCTTTTATATTTTTGGGGTAGATACCCAGGAGAGCGATTGCTGGGTCATATGGTAATTCTATTCGTAATTTTTTGAGGAACCTCCACACTGCCTTCCATAGCGGCTGCACCAGTCTGCATTCCCACCAACAGTGTATGAGAGTTCCTTTTTCTCCACAGCCTCTCCAACACTTGTTACTATTTGTTTTGTTGATGAAAGCCATTCTGACTGGGGTGAGGTGATATCTCATTGTGGTTTTCATTTGCATTTCTCTGATGATTAGCGATGTTGAGCATTTTTTTCATATGTCTATTTGCCATTTGTATATCCTCTTTGGAGAAATGTCTCTTCAGGCCCCCTTTCCATTATTCAATTGGGTTGTTTGTTTTTTTGTTGTTGAGCTTCATGAGTTCCTTGTATATTTTAGATATTAGCCCCTTATCGGAGGCACTGTTTGCAAAATCTTCTTCCATTTAGTTGGTTGCCTCTTTATTTTGTTGATGGTTTTTTGCTGTGCAGAAGCTTTTAAGTTTGATATAGTCCCATTCATTTATTTCAGCTTTTACTTCCCTTGCCTTTGGAGTCAAATTCATAAAATGCTCTTTGAACCCAAGGTCCATAAGTTTGGTACCTATGTTTTCTTCTATGCAGTTCATTGTTTCAGGTCTTATGCTTAAGTCTTTGAACCATTTTGAATTTTGGTACATGGTGACAGATAGCAGTCCAGTTTTATTCTTTTGCACATGGCTTTCCAATTCTCCCAGAACCATTTATTGAAGAGGCTGTCTTTTCTCCATTGTATGTTTTTTGCTTCTTTGTCAAAAATTATCTGTCCATATTTGTGTAGTTTTGTTTCTGGGTTTTCAATTCTATTCCACTGATCTGTGTGTCTGGTTTTCTGCCAATACCATGCTGTTTTGATTATTGGTGCCCTCTAGTGCAAGCTAAAGTCAGGGAGTGTTATACCTCCAGCATTGTTCTTGTTTCTTAAGATTGCTTTAGCATTTTGGGGTCTTTTGTGGTTCCAAACAAATCTGATAATTTTTTGTTCTATCTTTAAAAAATGCCATTGGGATTTTGATGGGGATTGCATTAAGTCTGTGTATTGCTTTGGGTAATATGGCCATTTTAACTATGTTGATTCTTCCAATCCATGAGCACGGAATGTCTTTCCATTTCTTTGTGTCTTCTTCAATTTCTTTTAAAAATGTCTTGTAGTTTTCATCCTATAGGTCCTTCACATCCTTGTTTAAGTTTATCCATAGGTATTTTTTTTAATTAATTAATTTATTTATTAGTTTCAGGTGTACAAAACAAGGTAATACTTAGACGTTCATCATTTATATCCCTCATACTGTGAACCCCCCTCCCCCCATCCACTATCCCTCCGACCTCACACTGAACCATCACATTATATATATAAAATTATAGTTGGCATTCATTAATGTTTAGCTTCTGGTGTACAATGCCATAATCAGGTATCCACAGTATCCCTGAGGTGGTCTCCCAAATAGGACGCATGTCCATCGGATACCCAACAAAATCTTTACAACATTATAGAATACCTTCCCCAAATTAATTTTCAAAGAAACCCTGAGGCCATCTTGTGGTTACCAGCTGCTTCCAAATCCCTTCACCTTTCCCCTTATCCCCAACCCCCTCCCACACACCCATCTAACCACTCTCGGTTTTTTCTCTGCGTCCCCAAAACTGTCTCTGATTAGTTCATTCACATAGTCTTTTCTTTAGATTCCATATATAAGTGAGATCATATGGTACTTGTCTTTCTCTTTCTGACTTATTTCACTTAACATAATGTTCTCTAGATCCATTCATGTTGCTGCAAATGATAAGATTTCTTTCTTCTTTATGGCTGCGTAATACTCCATTGTATAAATGTACCACAGCTTCTTAATCCAGTCATCTACCGATGGGCATTTCGGTTGTTTCCATATCTTGGCTATTGTGTAAAGTGCTGCAATAAACATAGGAGTGCATACAGATTTTTGAATTGGAGTTTTGGAATTCTCCGGGTAGATGCCTAGGAGTGGAATTACTGGATCATAGGGTAGTTCCATTTTCAGATTCCTGAGATACCTCCATATTGTTTTCCATAGTGGCTGCACTAATCTGCAGTCCCACCAACAGTGCACTAGCGTTCCCTTTTCTCCACATCCGCGCCAGCATTTGTTGTTTGTTGATTTATTGATAATAGCCATTTTGACTGGAGTGAGGTGGTATCTCATTGTGGTTTTTATTTGCATTTCTCTGATGGTTAGTGAGGTTGAGCATTTCTTCATATGTCTTCTTGCCTTCTGTATGTCCTTCTTAGAGAAATGTCTCCCCAAGTCCTCTGCCCATTTTTTAATTGGGTTGTTTGTTTTTTTGGAGTTGAGTTGAGTAAGTTTTTTATAGATTTGTGATATTAATCCCTTATCAGATATATCATTGGCAAATATCTTTTCCCATACAGTAGGATCCCTTTTTGTTTTATTGATGGTTTCCTTTGCTGTGAAGAAACTTTTTAGTTTGATGTAATCCCACATGTTTATTTTTTCTCTTACTTCGCTCGCGCGAGGGGATATATCAGTGAAAATCTTACTCCGGGTAATGTCCATGAAGTTTTTTCCTATATTTTCTTCTAGATATTTTATGGTTTCAGATCTTACATTTAAGTCTTTAAGCCATTTTGAATTTGTTTTTGTATATGGTGTAAGGAGGTGGTCCAGCTTCATTTTCTTGCATGTGTCTGTCCAGGTTTCCCAACACCACTTATTGAACAGACTGTCTTTACCCCATCATACATTCTTGCTTCCATTGTCGTAGATTAGATGGGCATATAGGCATGGATTTACATCTTATCCATAGGTATTTTATTCTTTTTGTTGCAATTGCAAAAATAATTTTTATTAAATTATTTTTCTGAGATTTCATTGTTAGTATATAGGAATGCAATGGACTTATGTACGTTGATCTTTTAGCCGGCAACTTTACTGTACTCGTTGATTGTTTCTAATAGCTTTTTGGTGGAGTCTTTAGGGTTTTCTATGTATAGCGTCATGTCATCTGCAAAGAGTGACGATTTAACTTCTTCATTCCCAATTTGGATGCCTTTTATTTCTTTTTTTTTTTTTTATTAATTAATTTATTTATTAGTTTCAGGTGTACAAAACAAGGTAATACTTAGACGTTCATCATTTATATCCCTCATACTGTGAACCCCCCTCCCCCCATCCACTATCCCTCCGACCTCACACTGAACCATCACATTATATATATAAAATTATAGTTGGCATTCATTAATGTTTAGCTTCTGATGTACAATGCCATGATCAGGTATCCACAGTATCCCTGAGGTGGTCTCCCAAATAGGACGCATGTCCATCGGATACCCAACAAAATCTTTACAACATTATAGAATACCTTCCCCAAATTAATTTTCAAAAGAAAAACCCTGAGGCCATCTTGTGGTTACCAGCTGCTTCCAAATCCCTTCACCTTTCCCCTTATCCCCAACCCCCTCCCACACACCCATCTAACCACTCTCGGTTTTTTCTCTGCGTCCCCAAAACTGACTCTGATTAGTTCATTCACATAGTCTTTTCTTTAGATTCCATATATAAGTGAGATCATATGGTACTTGTCTTTCTCTTTCTGACTTATTTCACTTAACATAATGTTCTCTAGATCCATCCATGTTGCTGCAAATGATAAGATTTCTTTCTTCTTTATGGCTGCGTAATACTCCATTGTATAAATGTACCACAGCTTCTTAATCCAGTCATCTACCGATGGGCATTTTGGTTGTTTCCATATCTTGGCTATTGTGTAAAGTGCTGCAATAAACATAGGAGTGCATACAGATTTTTGAATTGGAGTTTTGGATTTCTCCGGGTAGATGCCTAGGAGTGGAATTACTGGATCATAGGGTAGTTCCATTTTCAGATTCCTGAGATACCTCCATACTGTTTTCCATAGTGGCTGCACTAATCTGCAGTCCCACCAACAGTGCACTAGCGTTCCCTTTTCTCCACATCCGCACCAGCATTTGTTGTTTGTTGATTTATTGATAATAGCCATTTTGACTGGAGTGAGGTGGTATCTCATTGTGGTTTTTATTTGCATTTCTCTGATGGTTAGTGAGGTTGAGCATTTCTTCATATGTCTTCTTGCCTTCTGTATGTCCTTCTTAGAGAAATGTCTCCCCAAGTCCTCTGCCCATTTTTTAATTGGGTTGTTTGTTTTTTTGGAGTTGAGTTGAGTAAGTTTTTTATAGATTTGTGATATTAATCCCTTATCAGATATATCATTGGCAAATATCTTTTCCCATACAGTAGGATCCCTTTTTGTTTTATTGATGGTTTCCTTTGCTGTGAAAAAACTTTTTAGTTTGATGTAATCCCACATGTTTATTTTTTCTCTTACTTCGCTCGCGCGAGGGGATATATCAGTGAAAATCTTACTCCGGGTAATGTCCATGAAGTTTCTTCCTATATTTTCTTCTAGATATTTTATGGTTTCAGATCTTACATTTAAGTCTTTAAGCCATTTTGAATTTGTTTTTGTATATGGTGTAAGGAGGTGGTCCAGCTTCATTTTCTTGCATGTGTCCGTCCAGGTTTCCCAACACCACTTATTGAACAGACTATCTTTACCCCATCGTACATTCTTGCTTCCATTGTCATAGATTAGATGGGCATATAGGCATGGATTTACGTCTGGACTCTCTATTCTGTTCCATTGATCTATGTATCTATTTTTATGCCAGTACCATGTTGTTTTGATTACTGTAGCCTTGTAGTATAGTTTGAAATCAGTTATCGTTATACCTCCCACTTTGTTCTTATTTCTCAAGATTGCTGAGGCTATCCGGGGTCTTTTATGGTCCCATATAAATTTTAGGATTATATGTTCTATTTCTGTGAAAAACGTCGTTGGTAGTTTGATAGGAATTGCGTTGAATATGTATATTGCCTTAGGCAGTATGGACATTTTAATTATATTAATTCTTCCTATCCATGAACATGGAATGTGTTTCCATCTATTTATGTCTTCTTTCATTTCTTTCTTCAGTGTTGTATAATTTTCTGAGTACAGATCCTTTACATCTTTGGTTAGATTTATTCCCAGATATTTTATAGTCTTTGGAGCAATTGTAAATGGAATTGTTTTTTTAATTTCTCCTTCTGCTATTTTATCATTGGTATATACAAATGCAACTGATTTCCGAATATTAATTTTATATCCTGCTACTTTACTAAATTCATCTATCAGTTCTAATAGTTTCTTGGTGGAGTCTTTAGGGTTCTCTATATATAGTATCATATCATCTGCATATAATGATAATTTTACTTCCTCCTTACCAATTTGGATGCCTTTTATTTCTTTCTCTTGTCTGATTGCTGTGGCTAGAACTTCCAGCACTATGTTGAATAGAAGTGGAGAAAGTGGGCAACCTTGTCTTGTTCCTGATCTTAGGGGGAATGGTTTTAGCTTTTCCCCATTGAGTATGATGTTAGCTGTGGGTTTGTCATATATGGCCTTTATTATGTTAAGATATGATCCCTCTATTCCCACTTTCTTAAGGGTTTTTATCATAAAAGGTTGCTGTATTTTATCAAATGCTTTTTCTGCATCTATTGATATGATCATGTGATTTTTATTTTTTCATTTTGTTAATGTGGTGTATCACATTAATTGATTTGCGGATGTTGAACCACCCCTGCATACCAGGGATGAATCCCACTTGATCATGGTGTATGATCTTTTTAATGTATTGCTGAATTCTGTTTGCTAATAATTTGTTGAGAATTTTTGCATCTATGTTCATTAGAGATATCGGCCTGTAGTTTTCTTTCTTTGTGGTGTCTTTGTCTGCTTTTGGGATCAGGGTGATAGTGGCTTCGTAAAAAGTGTTTGGGAGTCTTCCTTCCTTCTGGATTTTTTGGAAGAGCTTGAGGAGAATAGGTGATAATTCTTTTTTGAACGTTTTGAAAAATTCACCTGTAAAGCCATCTGGTCCAGGGCTTTTGTTTGTTGGGAGATTATTGATTACTGATTCAATTTCCCTGGTGGTAATCAGACTGTTCAGGCTTTCTGTTTCTTCTTGAGTTAGCTTTGGAAGGTTGTGCGCCTCTAGAAAATTGTCCATTTCTTCAAGGTTGTCAAATTTGTTGGCATATAGTTGCTCATAGTAATTTCTTACAATTTTTTGTATTTCTGTGGTGTCTGTTGTCACTTCTCCTCTTTCATTTCTGATTTTATTAATTTGGGTCCTCTCTCTCCTTTTTTTAATGAGTCTGGCTAAAGGTTTGTCAATTTTGTTTATCTTCTCTAAGAACCAACTCTTGGATTCATTGATCTTTTGTATTGTTTTTCTGGTTTCTATTTCATTTATTTCTGCTCTGATCCTTATTATCTCCTTCCTTGTGCTCCCTTTGGGTTTATTTTGCTGTTCTTTTTCCAGATCCCTTAAGTGTGAAGATAAACTGTCAATTAGTGATGTTTCTTGTTTCTTTAGGTAGGCCTGCAGTGCTATGAACTTCCCTCTTAGGACTGCTTTCGCAGCATCCCATAGATTTTGGGTCGTCGTGTTCTCATTCTCATTTGTCTCAAGATATCTTTTGATTTCTTCTTTGATCTGCTGCTTGACCCATTCATTATTTAGCAACATGTTATTCAGCCTCCATGAATTGGTGTATCTTCCTGGTTTTTTTCCCCTGTAGTTCATTTCTAATTTCATAGCACTGTGGTCAGAGAAGACAATTGGTATGATTTCAATTTTCTTAAATTTATCGAGGCTTGTCTTGTGTCCTAACATATGATCTATTTTAGAAAATGTTCCATGAGCACTTGAGAAGAACGTGTATTCTGCAGCATTGGGGTGAAATGCTCTGAAAATATCAATTAAGTCCAACTGCTCCAAAGTATCATTTAAGGCTGTTGTTTCCATATTGATTTTCTGTCTGGAGGACCTGTCCCTTGTTGTCAGAGGTGTGTTGAAGTCCCCTACTATGATAGTGTTGCTGTTGATCTCTGTCTTTATGTCCATCAGTACCTGTTTTATATATTTAGGTGCTCCTATGTTAGGTGCATAGATGTTTACTAGGGTTATGTCCTCTTGTCGGATTGATCCCTTTATTATTATATAGTGCCCATCTTTGTCTTTTAATATTTTTTTCATTTTAAAGTCTATTTTGTCAGATATAAGTATTGCAACTCCAGCTTTTTTTTTGCTTCCATTTGCATGAAATATGTTACTCCAACCCTTCACTTTCAGCCTGTGTGTGTCTTTTGATCTGAAATGAGTCTCTTGTATACAGCATATACAAGGGTCTTGTTTCCTTATCCACTCAGCCACCCTATGTCTCTTGATTGGAGCGTTTAATCCATTTACATTTAAAGTGATTATTGATAGGTACATAGTTATTGCCATTTTTAGATTTGTAGTAAATTGTTTTCATCTTTCTTCTATTTACAGAAGTCCTTTTAGTATTTCTTGCAATGCTGGCTTGGTTGTCATAAATTCTTTCAGTTTGTTCTTTTCTGGGAAGCTCTTTATCTCTCCATCAACTTTAAATGATAGCCTTGCTGAATAAAGCAATCTAGGTTGTAGGCCTTTGTGTTCCATCACTTTGAGTATCTCCTGCCACTCCCTCCTTGCCTTCAATGTTTCTGTAGAAAAGTCATTTGATAGTCTTATGGGAGTTCCCTTGTATGTAACCTTCTGCCTTTCTCTTGCTGCTTTCAAGATTCTCTCTTTGTCTTTAAGCTTTGCCATTTTAACTATAATGTGTCTTGGTGTGGGCCTGTTTGGGTTTATCCTGGTTGGAACTCTCTGCACTTCCTGGGCTTGTATGTTGGTTTCCTTCATCAGGTTAGGGAAGTTTTCTGACATTATTACCTCAAATATGTTCTCAATCCCTTGCTTCTTCTCTTCGCTTCTGGTATTCCTATGATGCGCATGTTGTTGCGCTTGATGTTATCCCAGAGGTGGATGCCTTTTATTTCTTTCTCTTGCCTCATTGATCTGGCAAGGACTTTCAACATTATGTTGAAAAGCAGAGGTGATAGGGACAGCCCTCTCGTGTTCCTGCACATAGAGAAAAGGGATTCAGTTTTTCACTGTTAATTATGAGATTAGCTGAGGGTTTTTCATATGTGGCCTTTACTAAGTTAAGGGATTTTCCTTCTATAACTATTTTATTAAGTGTTTTAATCATAAATGGATATTGTATCTTGTCAAATGCTTTATCTGCATCAATTGATATAATCATATGGTTTTTGTCCTTTATTTTGTTTATGTGATGGATCACATTTATGGATTTGCTTATGTTGAACCATTGTTGTGACCCAGGGATGAATAATCTTGATCGTGATGAATAATCTTTTTAACGCATTGTTGCATTCAATTTGCTAGAATTTTGTTTATGATTTTTTCATCTGTCTTCATCAGAGATATTGTCTGTAGTTCTCTTTTTCTGTGTTGTTCTTACCAGGTTTTAGTATCAGGGTAATGTTGGCCTCATAAAATGAGTTAGGGACTACTGTCTCTTCTTCAATTTTTTGGAAGAGCTTGAGCAGGATTGGTATTAGATCCTCTTTGAAGATTTGGTTTAATTCACTAGTGAAGCCATCTGGTCCCACTTTTGCTTTGGGGAAGATTTTAGATGACCGATTCAAATTCATTACTGGTGATCTGTCTGTTTAGATTTTTCAGTTCTTCATGGTTCAGCCTTGGAAGGCTATATGTTTCTAAGAACTTTTCCATTTCTTCTATGTTATTGAATTTGCTGGCATATAGTCCTTCATATTATTCTTGGATGATCCTTTGTATTTCTGTGGTGTCCGTGTTAACTTCCCCTTTTTCATTTCTGATTTTGTTTATTAGTGTCTTCTCTCTTTTTTCTTAGTGAGTCTAGCCAAGGGTTTGCCAATTCTGTTAATCTTTACAAAGAACCAGCTCTTTGTCACGTTAATTTTTTCTATTGTCTTTTTGTTCTCTATTTCATTTAGTTCTGCTCTGATTTTTGTTATTGCCTTTCTTCTGCTTACCTTGGGTTTCACTTCTTCTTTTTCTAGTTCCTTAAGGTGTAACATGAGGTTATTTATTTGGGATTTTTCTTGTTTCTTGAGATAAGCCTGTAATTATATAAATTTTCCTCTTAAAACTACTTTCGCTGCATCCCAAAAATTTTGGTAGGATGTATTTTCATTCTCATTCATTTCTATGTATCTTTTGATCTCTCCTCTTATTTGTTCTTTGACCCAGTCGTTCTTTAAAAGTATGTTGTTAAACTCCATGTATGCGTGTTTCTTCCTGCTTTCTTTTCACAGTTCATATCCAATTTCAAAGCCCTGTGATCAGAGAATATGCTTGGTATGGTTTTAATTTTTTAAATTTAGAGAGGCTAGTTTTATGTCCCAATATATGGTCTACCCTTGAGAATGTTCCATGTACACTAGAAAAAAATATATAGTCTGATGTTTTAGGAAGAAGTGCTCTATATATGTCAATTATGTCCATTTCATCTAATGTTTTATTTAGAGCTGCTATTTCATTGTTTATTTTCTGCTTGGATGATCTATCCATAGCTGTCAATGATGTATTTAGGTCTCCTAGTATAATTGTGTTTTGGTCAATTTCTCCCTTTAGTTCTGTTAGTAGTTGCTTGGTATATTTCGGTGCTCCCTGATTGGAGGCATAAATATTGATGACTGTTATGTCTTCTTGTTGTATAGTCCCTTTTACCATATGAAATGTCCATCTTTGTATGTTGTTACCTTTTTCTCCCTGAAGTCTCTTTCATCTGATATCAGTATAGCTACACCTGATTTTCCCTGGATACCATTTGCTTGGAGTGTCAATTTCCACCCTTTCACTTTGAGTCTATGCTTGTCCTTTTAGCTGAGAGGCATCTCTTGGGGACAGCATATGGTTGAGTTTAGTTTTTTGATCCAATCTGCTACTCTGTGCCTTTTTATTGGTGAGTTCAGTCCATTTACATTTAGGGTGATTATTGATATGTGAGGATTTCCTGTCATTCCTAGTTTTCAGGTAAGACTGTGTCACCATGGTTTCTTTGCCTTTTTGTTCTTGTCCATTGTTTCTGTGTGGTGGCCTTCTATGATGTTTCCCTCTGTTTCTTCTTTTATTACAGTACATATTTCAGTTATGGATTTCTTTTTGAGTGGTTACCCTTAAGTTTATGTAAAAGAAAGTTTGATATTTATAGTATTCCATTTTCTTCAGCACGTTTACTTTCTCCATTCCCATACCCCAGTTCAGGCTTTTACTCTCCCCCTTTTTATGTTTTGGTTGCCACAAACTGTCCCTGTTGATGGTGGTCAAAATGCCTCCTTTAGTATTTCTTGTAGTGCAGGTCATGTATTAGAAAATTCCCTCAGCTTCTGTATGTGTGCAAAGGTCTTTATTCCTCCTTCATATCTAAAGGATATCTTTGCTGAATATATTATTTTTGGCTCATAATTTCTTTCTTTCAATAGTTTGAATATTTGGTTCCACGCCTGGCTTGTAGAGTTTCTGCTGAAAAATCTGATGACAATGTAATGGGCTTTCCTTTGTAGGTTACCGCCTTCTTTTCCCTGGCTGCCTTGAGGATTCTTTCTTTGTCCTTGAATTTTGACAGCTTCAATACAATGTGCCTGGGAGAAGGCCTGTTGGGATTGAGGTAATTAGGTGTTCTATTTGCTTCTTGGATTCGAGGATCCAGTTCTTTCCACAAGTTAGGGACGTTCTCATTGACCATTTGTTTAAATATACTTTCTGTTCCCTTGTCTTTCTTCTCCTTCTGGTATGCCCATTATTCTTATATTGCTCTTTCTGATGGAGGCAGAAAGTTCTTGTAGAGTTCCTTCATATCTTTTAAGTCTCAAGTCTCTTTCTTCTTCCATCTGTTTCATTTTCAGGTGTCTATCTTCGATGTCACTGATTCTTTCCTCCATCTAGTGAACTCTACTACCTAAGTTGGCTATTTCATTCTTCATTTCTTCTATTGAGTTAATCTCCAGAAATTCCATTTGGTTCTTTTTTAAAATTTGGTAAACGTTCATGTTGTTCTTTTATTGTGTTCCTGGGTTCATTAAACTGCCTTTCTGTGTTTTCTTGCATCTCATTGAGTTTTTTCAGAACTGCAATGTTGAATTCTCTGTCATTTAAGTCACATATTTCCATATCTTTAAGTTCCTTTTCTGGAGAATTTTCACTTCCTTTCTGAGCTGTCTTGTTGCCTTGGTTATTCATGGCAATTACTGATTTATTATTTCTCTTCCTAGACATCTGTAGGATTGGCTACTGCAACAGGTTGATAGAAAGAAGTCTTTCTTTTGTTTTCCAGTGTGTATTGGTAGAATGTTTTATTTTCTCTCCCACTGCAACCTTTTCCTCTGTCTCACACTGTAGTGTTATGTTTGTTTTCTCTGAGCTATTCTAGCTTCTCACACAATGGGGGGATTCCCTGGAAGGTGGGCTTCTCCTTTGTTAACAGTTCACCTGTGTCATAGGGCACTGCATCCCTGTGGGGATGCAGAGAGGTTTTGAAGTTCCAAAGCTCTTCCTGAACCAGATTCAGAGCCTGTGTGTTTCAACAGTTCTGTTTACTCCTGCAGGGATCCGCCCAGATAGCTGGGGACAG
Organism: Rhinolophus hipposideros; assembly: GCF_964194185.1. Lineage (NCBI taxonomy): Eukaryota > Metazoa > Chordata > Mammalia > Chiroptera > Rhinolophidae > Rhinolophus > Rhinolophus hipposideros. The sequence goes on along the minus strand of NC_138068.1, from coordinate 42,746,620 downwards.
TGGTGGGTTTAGTTGTGAGAATTGGCCCAGAGCAATGGCAGCGACCACCACCACAGACAGTCCTGCTTCCACAACTCCCAACCCCTTTGTCAGAACTAGTTGGGGTGCGAATCTGTATCTACAGACCACAGTTTTCAAAACTGCAAATATTCTGTTCTTTTGATCTGACTCTGCTACTGTTCTGCTTCTAGCACCGGGCAGGTGGGGGCGGGGCGAGCTCTAGGAGGGTGAGGAGGGGGCGGCTAGTCTCAGTGCCTAAGGCTTCCATTCTCTGTGGCAGTGAGGGCTTACACCACCGTTTTCAGCCTTCTTCCCTCAGTCTTTGCTCCCGGGCCTCTGCCTTCAGCGTTGGGTTCAGCCGCGTTATATGCTGCCCCCTCAGCCCTGTGGGCCATAAGCGGAGCCCTAGCAGTCCGAGTTCTTCCCTCTCCCGCAGCTGTGGTAGTTCCGGGATGCAGCGAGCTTGGAGCACTGAGCTAGGTCTGTGTCCTCTGCCCGCGCTTCTCCATTGCCACACTTCTCCTTTCCCCCATCCCCTGCTCGTGCAATTTTCTCACCCTCAGGTTAATTCAGTAGTGAGATTCTTCTTCTTGCCTGTCTGCTGTGCAGGGAGTCCTTTGTGGAGTTATAGTTTTTCAATTTGTTGTAAATTCTAGGGGAGATATCCAGAGGCTCACCTCACGCTACCATTTTGATGACATCCCCCAAAGCATTCTAATTATAAATGTCCATCTGAATAATTCACCAAGGCTCTTCATTTGGACATTATGGTCACCTCTATCAATCTAAACTCAGATATATGTTTATTATATAAGAAGAACTGTCAGTTTTTAAACTCTTACTCTGTGTCTGGTTCTGCCAAGTTCTTCACAAACAACTTTAAATCAACCTTTTAATCAATCCCTTTTAAATCAAAGGGATCTTTAAAACAACCCTTTAAGGCAATTCTTTCTGTTTCCATTATGCAGATGAGGAAAATGCTGCATAGAAAGGTTAATCAGCTTATCTAAGATCACACAGTTAGTGAGTGACTAGATAGAAGGTTAAATCCAGATATGTCTCATGGTTTGAACCACATGAAGTTACCTTGTGCACAATAAGATCTCTATCAATAAATAGTTTTCAATAATTTTATAATAAACTTTTAAAAACTCATCTATTAGTTCCAATCATCTTTGATCTTGATTCCTCAACTAGACAGAAATTGTGATTGTTATTCTACTCTTGTTTAACAGATGACATTCAGGTCCTGTCAGAAATCCCACTTTTCATTGTTTCCTTTACTTTTTAGTTCCAATTCATTCTTCCAAGAAATATTTACTCAGCATCTACTCTGTTCCAGGTTTTATTCTAGGCACTGGTGCTACAACCAGAACAAAGCAGAAACAATGCTATGCCAGTGGCACAGACATTTTAGTGGAGTGTTATTAATTCTAGATATGAAATTTATTGAATGAAGGGACATGGCTTTACCTGGTTCCAATTAAGTGTCAAAATACCATAAAATGTCCATGTTTGACTTCAGAATTTTATTATACAACTAAACAGAAAAAGAAGGAAAATTTTAGGGAATTATCTGTGTGGATATATTGCTTTTGAACAAATGGTATATATATTGTTTGATGCTGTAATAGCCCAAAGTAATGAACTTTTAGCATTTTATCCTAGTAGAATACTTCTATTTTCCACAAGGTGGAAATTTTAAACATAACAAAAGTTTAAAAATATATACTATATCTTAATTATTAAATATAGTTATAAAAATATTAGTTATAATATTATAATTATCTCACCACCACATAAATTCTGTAATTACATTTTATTAGACTTGTTTGCTTTATCACATATTCATTCCTCTATCAATTCATCATATTTTTTGTATACATTCAAAGCAATTTGCAGACTTAAATGTCTTTCATCCTTAAACACTCCAGTATGCACATCATAACTGGAGCTCATTTGTCTCCCCTTTCCTTTTCCCTCCTCCTTCTCCTAAGTCTTCCTCCTCCTTCTTTTTTGAGGTAAAACTTACATAGAATAAGAAGAACAAATCCTAACAAAGAATAAGAATAAAAAGAACAAATCCTACTTTGTTGAGTTTTGACAAGTTTACACACCTGAGAACAGATTTACTTGTTTAGATCTATCTCAATTCTTGGCCTAAATAAAATTGTGAAAATCCAGGGAATTGGTTTATCAAGCCTTCCCACCTCCTCTGTCAAAGATTGGTTTCCTCCTCTGTCATCTTTTGTAGTTATTTCCAACTTGCTATTATTCCATCCATACTGGTTTGATATTAATTTATAATTATAGAAGTTACTAACTGATTAAATTTGTAGATGGGTAGTTAAATTATATTTGTACAGGGGGGTGATTAGGGATTTTAGTTTAACGGAGACATTTAAAACCCAAAGAATTAAAAGCGTAAAGTAATAATGACAGAATGGTTACCACTTATGATCAATATATTTGACAAAAGCTTTATAAAAATCCTTCTTAAATTATACTATGACAATAGCCACTGGTGCTTGACTATCTTAACTTCTTGGCTTTAAGTTTCACTTTAGGAAGCTGATGCTTTTATACACTGGGTATGGAATGGGTTATTGAACTACACAACTGAGTTGAAAGAAACCCCATCTCTCCTGATAAGGTTCTGCACATTAAAATTCTACTTCTCTGAAAATTCATTTCAGTTTGAGATCATATCAGAGTGGAAATATTCATAAAGTTGTGGTATAGTCCAAATGCTATCAAATGGAATTTGGTATAAGGTAAGCCATCACTGAACACACTTCAGGAGGAATTAGTGGTTGAGGCTACAGCATAGGAGCCCTTACTTAAGTCAGTGTAATTTTCATGAGGAAAGTAGGTTTGCAGTAAAACAAATTTACTTTTGTCAGTGTTTGGACTTCCCAAAGTAGAAAGAATAGAGTATTTCAGACTGCCTGAGAGTTACTGGCTGGTGAAACTGAGGCAAATATGGAAACAAATGGCGTATTTCTATACATTCCTTTCATCTGAACAACGATTAAAACCAAGAAACTGAAAAGCATGTTTTCTCACTTCTAGTCCCCATTTTGTGACTTGCAGCTATGCAATTCTAAGTCAGTCCACTTTTTTGGACTCAAGCTTCTATTAAAATAAATTGACATAATTTCAAATTTACAAATATTTACAAGAACAGTACAAAGAACTCTCATATATGGTTTAGTCAAATTTACTAATAGTTCACATTTTGTTCCATTTACATTAGCTATCTATCTATCTATCATCTATCTATCTATCTATGTATTTATCATCTATCTATCTATTCATTCAGCTGTACATATATCTATTTATACACACAAATACACACAAACATTTTTTCCAAGTCATTTGAGAATAAGTTACATTGTTTCCATTTATCCCTAAATACTATAGTGTATATTTCCTAAGAACAAGGACATTTTCTTACATAACCACAATAGAATTATTTAAGTTAAGATATTTAATGTTCATATAATACTGTTGTCTAACACATGCCATACTTAAATTTTATCAGTTGTCCCAATATCTTTTACAGTATGGATGTGTGTGTGTGTAAGTGTATGTGTGTGCACATGCACATGTATGTGTGCTTACTGGTACAGAATCTAATCCAAGATCCCACTTTGGATTCAGTAGTCATGTCTTTTGAATCTTTTTAAATCTGGAGTGGTTTCTCAGTCTTGGTCTTTGTCTTTCATGATCTTTTCAGTTTTGAAGTATCCAGGCCAATGTTTCTTTTGTGTGTGTGTATGTGTAGAATGTTAAGTTTGCATTTGTCTGATGTTTCCTCATGATGAGTTTCAAGTTATGCACATTTTGATGGGAATATGAATATGCCAGAAATGATGTATTGTTCTCAGTACATAATCATATCAGGAGGCACAAGATGTGGTTTGTCCCAATATCAGTTAGTTTTGATGATTTGGTTTAAGTTGCATCTCCTCTGCAAAATATTATTTTTCCCTTTGCAAGGTATAGATATCTTAGGGGAGTTACTTTGAGATCATGTAAATATTCTGTTCCTCAAAATTTCACTCATTACTTTTATCAGCCATTGGCAGTATTTCCCGGAATTAGATATCACTAAGATGATTGCTAAATTGTGACTGCAATTATCTAATTCCATCATTTTTTTAAATTAAAGTTTATTGGGGTAATAATTGATAGTAAACTTACATAGATTTCAGGTGTACAATTCTGTAATACATCATGTATATATCACATTATGTGTTCACCACCCAGAGTCAGTTCTCTTTTCATCACCATATATTAGATCTCCTTTACCTTCACCTACACTCCTTTCCCTCCTTACCCTCTGGTAACCACTAAACTACTGTCTGTCTCTATGAGTTTTTGTTTCTTCATTTGTTTGTCTTGTTCTTTTGTTGTTTTCAGTTTCATACAGCACATATCAACAAAATCATATGTTTTTCGACATTTTTCTGTCTGACTTATTTTGCTCAACATAATAATTTCAAGATCCATCCAAGTTGTTGCAAATGGTACTATTTCATCTTTTCTTACCACCAAATAGTATTCCATTGTGTATATATACCACAACTTCTTTATCCAATCTTCTATCAAAGGACACTTTGGTTGTTTCCATGTCTTGGCCACCTTAAATAAAGCTTCAATGAACATCAAAACACATATAACTTTACAGATAAAAGTTTTCAGATTTTTGGGGTAGAGATTGCTGGGTCATATGGTAATTCTATTCTTTTTTTTTTTTTTTTTAGTTTCAGGTGTACAAGACAAGGTAATACTTAGACGTTCATCATTTATATCCCTCACACTGTGAACCCCCCTCCCCCATCCACTATCCCTCCGACCTCACACTGAACCATCACATTATATATATAAAATTATAGTTGGCATTCATTAATGTTTAGCTTCTGGTGTACAATGCCATGATCAGGTATCCACAGTATCCCTGAGGTAGTCTCACAAATAGGACTCATGGTAATTCTATTCTTAAATATTTGGGGAACTTCCACACTGCCTTCCATAGTGGCTGCACCAGTCTGCATTCCCACCAACAGTGTATGAGGGTTCCTTTTTCTCCACAGCCTCTCCAACACTTGTTACTATTTGGCTTGATGATAGCCATTCTAACTGGTGTGAGGTGATACCTCATTGTGGCTTTTTATTTGCATTTCTCTGATGATTAGTGATGTTGAGCATTTTTTCATATGTCTATTGGCCATTTGTATGTCTTTGGAGAACTGTCTCTTCAGGTCCTCTGCCCATTTTTCAATTGCGTTGTTTGTTCTTTTGTTGTTGTTGAGTTGTATGAGTTCCTTATATATTTTAAATATTAGTCCCTTATCAGAGGTGTTGTTTGCAAAACTCTTCTCCCATTGGGTTTGTTACCTCTTTATTTTGTCGATGGTTTCTTTTGCTGTGCAGAAGCTTCTTAGTTTTATATAGTCCCATTTATCTATTTTAGCTTTTACATCCCTTGCCTTTGAGACCAAATTCATAAAATGCTGTTTGAACCCAAGGTCCATAAGTTTAGTACCTATGTTTCCTCTATGCAGTTTATTGTTTCATGTCATATGTTTAGGTCTTTGATTCATTTTGAGTTAATTGTGGTACACTGTGACAGATAGCAGTCTAGTTTCATTCTTTTGCCTGTGGCTTTTCAGTTCTCCCAGCACCATTTATTGAAGAGGCTGTCTTTTCTCCATTGTATGTTTTTGGCTTCTTTTTCAAAAAATTATCGGTTCATACTTACGTGGGTTTATTTCTGGGTTCCCAATTCTATTCCACTGGTCTGTGTCTGTTTTTCTGCCTGTGTGGTTTGTGTCTCTGCTTTGATTATTGTTGCTCTGTAGTACTAGCTGAAGTCAGGGAGTGTGATACCTCCAGCATTGTTCTTTTTTTGTTAGGATTGCTTTGACTATTTGGGTGTTTTTTTTTGTGGTTGCATACAAATATGATTATTTTTTGTTCTATTTCTTTAAAAAAATGCCATTGGGATTTTGATGGGGATTGCATTAAATCTGTATATTACTTTGGGTAATAGGGCCATTTTAACTATGTTGATTTTTCTAATCCATGAACATGGAATGTCTTTCCATTTCTTTTTGTCTTCTTCAATTTCTTTTAAAAATGTCTTACAGTTTTCACTGTATAGGTCTTTCACATCTTTGGTTGTTTTTTCCTAGGTATTTTATTCTTTTTGTTGCAATTGCAAAAGGAATTTTTCTAAAATTTGTTTTTCTGAGATTTCGTTGGTAGCATATAGGAATGCAATGGATTTTTGTATGTTGATTTTGTAGCTGGCAACATTGCTGTATTCGTTCATTATTTCTAATAGCTTTTTGGTGGACTCTTTAGGGTTTTCTATATATAGCATTATGTCATCTGTAAAAAGTGACAAATTAACTTCTTCATTTCCAATTTAAATGCATTTTATTACTTTCTCTTGCCTGATTGCTCTGGGACTTCCAATACAATACTATGTTGAAAAGCAGAGCTGATAGGGTAAAGCTCTGTCATGTTCCTGAATGTAGAGCAAAGGTCTTCAGTTTTTCACCATCAATTATGATAGTATCTGAGGGTTTGTCATATATGGCCTTTATTATGTTGAGGTATTTTCCCTCTATACTAATTTTATTATGTGCTTTAATCATAAATGGATATTGTATCTTGTCAAACGCTTTTTCTGCATCTATTGATATAATCATATGATTTTTATCCTTTATTTTGTTTATATGATGTATCACATTGGTCGATTTGTGTATGGTGAACCATCCTTGTGCCCCAGAGATGAACCCCACTTGGTAGTGATGAATAATATTTTTAATGTATTGGTGTATTCAATATTCTGGAATTTTGTTTAGGATTTTTGCATCTGTATTCATCAGAGATATTGGTCTGTAATTTTCTTTTTTGGGGTTATCCTTAGCAGGTTTTGGTATTGGGGCAATGTCGGTCTCATAAAATGAGTTAGAGAATATTGTCTCTTCTTCAATTTTTTAGAAGAGTTTGAGTAGAACAGATATTAGATTCCCTTTGAATGTTTAGTAGAATTCACTAGTGAAGCCATCTGGTCCCGACTTTGATTTTGGGACGGTTTCAGATGACTGATTCAAGTTGTTTACTGTTGATCAGTCTATTTAGATTTTCTAAGTCTTCATGATTCAGCCTAGACAGGCTATATATTTCTAAGAACATGTCCATTCTTCTAGGTTATTGAATTTGGTGGCATATAGTCCTTCATAGTATTCTTGCATGATCCTCTGTATTTCTGTGGCATCTGTTGTAACTTCTACCTTTCATTTCTGATTTTGTTTATCTGTGTCTTTTCTCTTTTTATCTTAGTGAGTCTAGCCAAGAGTTTGTCAATTTTATTAATGTTTTAAAAGAACTAGCTCTTTGCTGCATTAATTTTTTTTCTATTGTGTTTTGTGTTCTCTATTTCATTTGGTTCTGCTCTGATTTTTATTATTTCCTCTCTTCCACTGACTTTGGGTTTCAATTGGTCTTCCTTTTCTTGTTCTTTATGGTGTAAAATGAGGTTATTTATCTGGGATTTTTCTCATTTCTTGAGATAGGCCTGTAATGATATAAATTTCCCTCTTAAAACTGCTTTTGTTGCATCCCAAAAATTTTGGTAGGCTGTATTATTATTCCCATTTGTTTCTATGTATATTTTAATCTCTTTTCTTATTTCTTCTTTGACCCAGTTGTTTTTTTTAAAAGTATGTTTTTTAATCTCCACTTTATTGGGGTTTTCCCTGCTTTCTTTTCGTAGATGGTATCCAATTTCAAAGCCTTGTGATCAGAGAATATGCTTGGTGTGATTTCAATCTTCTTAAATTTGCTGAGGCTGATTTTATGTCCCAATATATGGTCTATCCTTGAGAATGTTCCATGTACACTAGAAAAGAATGTATAGTCTGATGTTATAGGATGAAGTGCTCTGTAAATGTCAATTATGGACATTTCATCTAATGTGTCATTTAGGGCTGCCTTTTCATTATTTATTTTCTGTTTGGATGGTCTATCTACAGCTGTCAATGATGTATTTCAGTGCCTTACTATAATTATGCTTTGGTCAATTTCTCCCTTTAGTTCCATTAGTAGTTGCTTAGTATATTTCGGTGCTCCCTGATTGGGGGCATAAATGTTGATGACTGTTATGACTTCTTGTTGTATAGTTCCTTTATTATTATGAAATGTCCATCTTGTCTCTTGTTACCTTTTTTATCCTGAAGTCTGTTTATCTGATATCAGTATGACTACACCTGATTTTCACTTAATACCATTTCCTTAGAGTGTCAGTTTCCACCTTTCACTTTGAGTCTATGTTTGTCCTTGTAGTTGAGCTGGTCTTTGGGAGGTATCATATGGTTGGGTTTAGTTGTTTGATTCAATCTGCTATTCTGTGCAGTTTTACTGATGAAATCAGTCTATTTATATTTAGGGTGATTATTGATATGTGAGGATTTCCTATCATTCTACCTTTGGTTTTCTGTGTCTCCGTTGTTTCTTTGCCTTTTTGTTGCTGTCTATTATTTCAGTGTGGTGGTATTGTATGATTTTTCCCTCTATTTCTTCTTTTTTATAATATATATTTCAGTTCCTAATTTTTTTTTTGAGTGGTTACCATTACACTTATGTAAAAGAAAGTTTCATATTTAGAGTATTCCATTTTCTTAAGTATGCTTACTTCTCCATTTCTTTGTGCCACTTCAGACCTTTACTCTCTCCCTTTTCATGTTTTTGTTGTCATAAATTATCCCTATTCATGCTGTGAGATGATTTCTGCACTGCAGCCTGCCTGTTGCACAGGGAGTCCTTTGTGGAATTATAGTTGTTCGATTTGTTGTAAATTCTAGGGGAGATTTCAAGAGGCTCACCTCATGCCACCATTTTTATGACCTCAGTCCATCATTTCTTACACGTTTCTAAACTGGTATTCTACTGCAAGGAAAAGCTCTCTCTATTCTCCCCTAGTTGCTTTTGTTTGTTTATTTGTTTTGTTTTGTGTTTTTTTTAAACAAAAGAAACGGAGCTCACTGTGGCTTATGTGGGGATTGAACTGGCAACCTTGGTGTTATCAGCACCATGCTCTAATCAACTAAGTAAACTGGCTATTCCTTTTCAAGTTTTTTATTTATTCATTTATTTAGTTATATCAGCATAGGAGTATGGATTTTTATTTTATTCAAGGTTTTGCTCTGTTGTTAACAATATTTTTTTGAATACTCATATGGTACCATATTTCGCCAGTGGGAACCCCTTTGTGCTGACTCCTGTGTACTTTTGGTATCTGTTTTGGACTGAATAACTTCATATGTTGAAGCCTTAACCCCCAATGTGACTGTATTTGGGGATAGGGCCTTTATGGAGGTAATTAAGGTTAAATGAGCTTATAAGAATGGGGCCATCAGTAGGACTGGTATCCTTATAACAAAAAAAGGAAGAGACACCATAGTGAGTTCTCTTTCTCTCTCTCTCTCTCTCTCTCTCTCTCTCTCTCTCTCTCTCTCTCTCTCTCTCTCTCTCTCTCTCCCTCTCTCCCCCACCTCCCGCATGCATAGAGAAAAGGCCACAGAGGCTGTAGCAAGAAGGTGGTCATCTGCAACCCAAGGAGAGAGACCTCAAAAGAAACCAACCCTACCAGTGCCTTGATCTCTTCCAGCCTCCCAAACTCTGAGAAAATAACAGGTATGTTTTTGAAGGCACCCAGTCTGTGGTATGTTGTTACAACAGCCTGAGCAGACTAATACAGCATATCCCCCATCATTCTTTGAGTATTGCTTTATTTTCTAGTTCATGTTGCATGCTTATGTTTACTTTTCCTTGCCCCAGCCATTTCTCCAAAGATCCTGAATTTCTTTTAGTGGAGAATGGCATTTATTAACTGATATCTAGATACTAGATGTGCTTATTACTACTGGGCTCCATTGCCTCAAGACCGTCTCATTGGATAGAGCTAGGACAGATCTGTGCCACTTTTAAAAGATCTCACATACACATGAATCTTCTTGATTCTAGTTTCTTGCAGTAAAGTATGAAATGCTGATTCCTGAGATAGTTGGTTCCACTAATTGCTCATTTATCAGACCATAAAGAGTTCAAACCTTATTTCAGCATGTGTGGAAACCACCTCTCAACATATATACACACCATGTACTTACATACACATTCAATTTTGTCTGGCACAATTACACAAATCCAGTTGGAGAGGCAGTGGGGAATTTATTTATTTTTTATTCAAACACCCCTCTACATTTGAAAATCCACATACCACACACTGTCAGAGGGCATGGTCAAATGCTGACAGATTTAAATGTTGTTGAAATAGGTAAGAAAAACAGACCTTATGAGAATAGGAACACAGGAAACTTCAGTCTTGGTATGGGAGAGAAGGAAAGTACTAAAACGCTAAGCTTTCCACATTGAAAGACTTGGCTCAGAGAGGCGTGACTTTCAGTATTTGGCTTCGTTTGGAGGAAAAAATACCATGTACAGGGAGGACCATGAGAAATTGAGGTGTCAGCTACTGGGATCACCTGTCTTCAGTTGTTGTCGTGCACCTGAAGTTACCTGCTGGCCTCCAGCCAACAGTATCAGGGACCAGTGCTGGAAACATTACTTGGGGATTGATAGCAGCAGAAGTGAAGAACTAGTGAAGAATCTTTATTGCTCTTCTGATAAAGAGAAAGAGAGGGCACTTGGGAAAATTTGTCCCTCCTCCTAAAATCTTGCATATGAAAACACACAGGCACATACAGCTTTTCTATCTGCTATATTTTACCAATATCATTCAAACGCACACAAATTGATTCTCAAAATATTCAGATCAAAAAAAATTAGTACCAGAAACCATTGTGAACATTTCCTTTATTTTAGTGGTGCTTATATTTTTATTAACAATTCTTTATGACCGATTATTAGTTTGAATTGAGACACCCAGCACATTAACAATCATTACTCGCCACCTCCAAAATTGTGTTTAAAATTCCTAATCCCATGTCACCTGCACCCCTCTAATTACTGAACTTGACCTCCTTCCTTTCCAGATTTTAGGAGCCCAGAAGCTGAATCAGGTTTTGTCTTTTACACAAATATCTGGCATGTGGTTAAGGCAGAGGTCTGCAGAGTTGCAGCGCTAGCCCAGGAGTTTAGGTCCACTTTGGGGCAGAACATAGGAGACATTTGCTCTGAAACCGATCTTGCAAGATTCATTCACTTGAGGGAAACTCAGCATGGAGTTTTACCTAAATCTTTTCTAGACTTTTGGTTTCCGTACCTGCATTTAGGAATTGGAATGAGGACATAAACTGACCTTATTTTTGTTTAGTATTCTTTAGAGTACATTTTCTACTTTTCTCTGACTCAAAAAATGGGTAACTCCTGGTGGATATCTTTTATATTTGCTATTGGTGGAGTCTTCAAATATGTGTCCCCAAAATGCCTCTGGCGCATGATTGTGTCATTTAGATAAGCTGACCCCCCAGGCGGGGGTCTCTGACCCAAACTGGACTAAACAGAATCACTCTTCTCAAAAATTAGCAGTTGTAATAGAGGGTGTGACTAATGTTTCTCAACTCTGGATACATGATGGATTCATCCTTGAGCTTCTAAAAGATACACAGTCCCAGCTTCAGATATTCTGCTTTCATTTGCCTGAATTGGGCCTTTAGGCATTTTTTTTTTTGCCCATTGGGTATTATTTTAATATTTCATTTTTTTAAATTATGAAATATTCCAAACATATAGATATGCAGTTAATATATGGCACATGTCCAAAAACCTGCCACCTAGATTTAGCAACATATTCCTTTGCTTTAAGGTAGGAAAAGAAGGAAGGAAAGAGAGAAGGGAGGAAGGGAGAGGGAGGTCAAAGATTTAAAGATAGGAAAGGAGTGAAAAAGGAAAGGAAATAACATCTCTTAGTATCTATGATCTGTGTTTTATATTCATTTACTTCTCACAAAATTAGAACAGATGAGGAAATTGTTTCTTGGTTCATGTAACAAAATTCTTGGGTCACACAGCTATTAGGTGGCCCCTGGATTTGAACCCTTTCTTTTCTGGTTCCAGGGCACTCTGAGCTCTTTCTACCACCTGTATCAGGACTTGTCAAGAGGAAGAGGAGCCTTGGGAAGAGGCAGACAGAAGTCTGTGTATTTGGTGAGGTGACTAAAAGCTCAAACACATTTTGTAGGATCTGACTGGTCCCTCCCAACTCACCCAGGACCTTAAGATACAGAAGGAAGAATGCATGACACTCAGAACTATCATGTCTGAGTTTTCAGACAGGAGTAAACTCAAGAGGTGACAGAGAGCACCCAATGTCATTTGATTTAGATGGAGTTTCAGACAATGTGTCCTAATGAGGGTCATTATACCAGCTGTAAAATAGGGCAGGGCAGGGATGTATGTCAAATCTCCCCCTCAGCTGCAGTTGAATGACCACCCCCACCCTGCTTTACAACATGGGCAGCCAGAATTTTTATCTAGGCACTTTGGCTGAGAAAGCCGCAATGACTAATTAGTGAGGAAATAGAAATAAATATAACAATAAAACGCTTGGCAAGCATCCACTGGGATCTGAAAATGACTTATGTTGAAGAAACAGGGGATAGATGTTTCCCCTTAGTGGTTACAGGTTAGAAATGATTTGCTAGAGAATACATAAGCATGTGGACATTCCAGAACATTCTCCATCACGTGAACAAAGTAGAGGGATGCAGAACTGTCCAGGTGGAGGTGATGATGGGTCGACTTGAGCCATTTCTGAGTTTGGTCATTCACTGTGCTAGGGACAGGTTGGAGGATGAGTTGGGATATCCAGTCTCTCTCTCCCTCTCTCCCTCCTCCCCTGCCTCTATCCCATTTCTTCTCTCCCTACTTCTCTGCTCTGTACGTTATCTTATTTTATTAAACGATAAACTGTTAACATTTTTCATAGAAAATTATTCTCAGTTTTAACTAAATTCAATACAGCAGTTTAGAGCTCAAAAGTGTGATGGTGATCAAAAAGAGCAGGTTGTAAAATGATGAAAATAATAGAATACCATTTCCATAATTAAAAATACTTGAGAAGGGGCTTTTGGATGCTGGTGATGTTCATTTTCACGATCTAGGTGGTGGTTACACATGTGTGTTCCATTTGTGAAAGGATATGGGAATGTACAGATGGATATGGCACTTTCCCACACCTACATTATGTACTTCATAAAGTTACAATAAATTATAATTAATGAATACACTAATTAATGCTGTGTATAATTTATGGAAATGAATAAATGTGGTTGAAAGCATAAAATCATGAGGAAACTGAGGCTCAGAGAAGTAAAATAACTCAGGCTGAAGTCTGGGAGCTTAGGAAGTGATGGAAACGAGATGTCAACCCACATCTGGAATATTTCAAAGACACAGACTTTCTGCTAACTTAGTATCTTACATCAAGCTGAGAAGCAGTGGCTGCCTCTTAGACAACTGGCCTATTAACTCACACCAACTCTGCCCAGAGCTAAGTCATAAAACAAAATTGAGATGTTGCAGTTCATATATGAGCCCTGCTTTCACCATTAATAAAATGCCATTTATAACATCTCCTTCACATGTTTTGCAAAGTCATTGTGCAAGTCTGGTGAGATAGTGTAGAGGAAAATGCACTGGTCAGTGAGAGCTGTTGTTAAGTATACATGATATAACTTTGTGCTGTCATCTGACTTAATTTCGTGAAGACATGTGTAACGTGTTCTCTCTCCCGGTTACTCATTTCTTCACCAGCAGAGGGCACTCTGTATCCCTCTCTCCATACAGGGGCCTAACACATCCTTAACCAACATTGAGTTAGTTGTCTAATTTGTCTACCCATTTGATCTTCAGGGCATCACTGTGAGAGAGGTTAAATAGCACAGGTTGAAGAAATTTTGCCTCCCCTTATAAAGATGTAGAAGTCAAGGCACAAAAGATGTGTGCCCCAAACTAGATAGCCCTGGACAATGGAAGGGAGAAGGAACTAATAAATTCAATATAAACTCAGGGTTTCCTGTCCTGACATCTTTTCTTCCTGTACACCTACAATAAAACTTACCTTAACGCTCTTGTTTTGTATGCTGATTCAACTCTTACAGGTTTTCTTTGTATATTTACTATAACTAACAAAATGTTCTTATAATAACCATACTATTATGGTAGTATTACTATCAAAGTAAGAAAATTTAACATTGGTGCAATGCTGTTATCTAGCCCAGAATCCACTTTCAAATGACATCACTTGTCCAAATAATGTCCTCTTTAGCTATTTCCCCCCAGTATAGGATCTAATCACACTGGGAACCACTTGTCGTGTCCCTTTAGACTCCTTAAATATGGAGAAGTACCTCCACCTTTTTTTTTAATGTGTTTTTTGACCTTGATGTTTCTCAAGAGGTTAGTTACTTTGTAGAATGTCACTGAATTTAGATTTCTCCAATGTCTTTCATTTGGGGCAGAAAAAAAATCACAGAAGTGATGTTGTATCCTACCCAGTGCATCTCGTTAGGACCCACATGATGTCTGTTTTTCCAAACATCAATAAGCTTAATTAATTTTTGGTGCATGTTGAATTAAATGACCCTGTGAAGCTCCCGCATTCAGAAGGTGGATTCAGAAGTGGATTACTTAAAGGCTTATTTTATTTTGAGGATTAGGAACATTATTGGATGATGCCCTTTGCCTATGCTGCATACTCTTCAAATATATATCAATAACTAAAGAAGAAAAATATAAAATAACAATAAACCAGATCCACTTGGTATTTCTCAACAATTTGATAGATGGTCTAATAAAGGACAGGGTTTGAAGGCCATGAATAAGATGATTTTTTTTTCATAAAAAGTGAGTGGATATTTATAATAAACAGCAAAATTTAATATTGTATGAGAATCCTATCTAACTCAGGTTAGGGTATGTTTGTTGAAGGGAATGTCCAAGTGTTTTGCCTTTTCCTGGTAAACTACAACATGTTGAAATACCAGTAGGTGGCGCACGGGTTCCAGTAGTTTAATCAGCAGGTCCCCTGTTGAGAAATTTGCTTGCTACTGGAAAAGGCTAGTTGCTCAAGAAGTCAACACGTGCCCTCTGCCCATTTTTTAATTGGATAGTTTGTCTTTTTGTTGTTGAGTTGTATGAGTTCCTTATATATTTTGAATATTAGCCCCTTATCAGAGGTGTTGTTTGCAAAAATCTTACCCATTTGGTTGATTGCCTTTTTGTTTTTTTGATGGTTTCTTTTGCTGTGCAGAAGCTTTTTAGTTTGATAAAGTCCCATTCATTTATTTTGGCTATTATTTCCCTTGCCTTTGAGGTTGAATTCATAAAATCCTCTTTGACCCCAAAGTCTATAAGTTTAGTATCTTTTCTTCGATGAAGTTTATTATTTCAGGTCTTATGTTTAGGTCTTTGTTCTATTTTTAATTTTGGTACAGTCTAATTTTGGATAACAGTCTATTTTTATTCTCTTTCACGTTGCTTCCCAGTTTCCCAAACACCATTTATTGAAGATGTTTTCTTTTCTCCATTGTATGTTTTTGGCTCCTTTGTCTCCAACAAGACAAAAACAGCCAATAGATATATGAAAACATGTTCAACTTCACAAGCTATTAGGGAAATGCAAATCAAAACCACAATGAGATATCACTTCACACCTGTTAGAATGGCTATCATTAACTAGACAAATAATTACAAGTGTTGGAGAAGCTGTGGAGAAAAGGGAACCCTCATACACTGTTGATGAGAATGTAAATTGGGGAAACCACTGTAGAAAACAGTATGGAGGTTCCCCAAAAAATTAAGAACAGAATTACCATATGATCCAGGAATCCCTTTCCTGGGTATCTATCCAAAAAATCTGAAAACATTTATCCATAAAGACATATGTGCTCCGATATTCATTACTGCATTATTTACAGTGGCCAAGACATGGAAACAACAAAATGTCCTTAGATAGATGATTGGATAAAGAAGTTGTGGTATATATACACAATGGAATACTACTCTGCCATAAGAAAAAATGAAATACCATCATTTGTGACAACATGGATAGATCTTGAGATCATATGCTAAGTGAAATAAGTCAGA
Source organism: Rhinolophus hipposideros (assembly GCF_964194185.1). Lineage (NCBI taxonomy): Eukaryota > Metazoa > Chordata > Mammalia > Chiroptera > Rhinolophidae > Rhinolophus > Rhinolophus hipposideros. The sequence goes on along the minus strand of NC_138068.1, from coordinate 42,730,495 downwards.
CAAAATTTGAGAACCATAAGACTTCACTCATATGTGGGATATAAAACTGAAGGCAACAGAGGAACAAGACAAGCAAATAAAGAAACAAAACTTCATAGACACAGACAACAGTTCAGTGGTTACCAGAGGGAAAGGGGGGAGGGAGAATGGTAGAGAAGGGTAAAGGGGGTCAAACATATGGTGATGGAAGGAGAACTGACTCTAGGTGGTAAACACACAATGCAATATATAGATGATGTATTATAGAATTGTACACTTGAAACCTATGCAATTCTGTTGATCATTGTTACTCCAATAAATTTTAATAAAAAAAGAAAAAAAGTCAACTCAATTAACTCTCTGAATCTAAAGAGAATAATTGGTTATTGAAAACCCCTCATGGCATATATTCTGAACTGACATTGGATTCTTTTCCATAAGAATGCTTTTTTCTCATTTTCTGGCCTAAATTTAGGAAACACAAATATTAAGGTGTACAATTAAAAAGAGGGGAAAAGGTATATCAATAACATAATAGAACTAATAGAGTTAAATTATTTTAGAGATGTTTTCCTCTACCATTTCCTGGAGGAAAAGCAATACACAAAGAATCCTGAAACCCTTGAAACCCTTATTTCATGTCTGAAACCATGTGGTGTTTTTGTGTGTGTGTATGATGGAGATTAGAAGGGAGAGACAAAAAGAGCTAAGAATGATTTTACAAAATCTCTTTCCCATTCACACTAAAGTTTCATGTAAATTTTAAATCTTTAACCTCGAATAATTTGAGTTGTAAATATGAGAGAATCTCTATACAAATATTAAAATGTTGAAAGGCAAACTGAATTTTCTTTTCATATCTGATATGGACAGTGTGACACTCTCTTGCCCGATACAAACTTTTATTTATTTATTTATTTATTTATTTATTTATTTATTTATTTATTTATTTATTTATTTAGCTGACCAAAATTGTAAAAATGTCAAGTACAAATCTATTCATGTGATTTCACTATGCTACTTAACAAGTTGGCTTTTAAATGCCATATAATTCTTGGTCAAAATTCAAAAATACTAGAAATCTCCTATACATAGCATGTTCTCCAAAACAAGGTGTGGATCAAACTGTGGTGCATTTGTGGAGTGTTGTTTATATCCCTGATTTTTGTTAATGATGTCACATGTGTCAATTAAATAAGTAAATAAGTGGTTCCCAAAATTACTGTGGCATGCCACTGCACCCCTGGTATGGCATAGGGGAGGGGACTAGAAGCAATAAAGCAACCACAAATTAATCTGTCTGCCAAGACCACATACATGGTCAGGCAATTCCATAAAAATCTACTGAACCAGCACCTTGGAGGCCCAACTAGAGTCATTTCAGCTGGATTTGACTGTTCAGACACTAAAAAGCAATGTTCTGGGTTGTGTCAAAAATTCTGCCCTGGCTGAGAGTTTATGCTTACCAGGGACACTAAAATTAGAAACAAACAAATCAATAATCCATCAATAGACAAACAAATAAATAAATACCTCACAAGTCCTGTTTTTTCCAATCTTCATGTAATTATAATTGAACCAAAACAATTTTGGTTCTACCACTTTCAGTGCAACAGCAACTTAAATAAACTTTACATGATAACAAAATCTTTTTACATTTGAAAAATTATAGAACACACACACGCACACATACACTCACGGTCTGACAATTAAATTCGAGAACTTATTGCAGCAATGTTGCTAACCTTTTTTTGATATCAGAGGGATTATTCATTATGAATTTGTACCAACTGGACAAACAGTTAACCAAGTTTACTATTTGGAAGTGCTAAAAAGGCTGCATAAAAAAGTTAGATGACTTGAACTTTTCTCCAACAATCCATGACTCTTGCATCACAATGCACCTACTCACCTGACCTGGCCCCCAATGACCTCTTTCTTTAGCGGAAGATAAAGGAAATTTTGAAAGGAAGACATTTTGATGACATTCAGGACATCAAGGGTAATACGATGACAGCTTTGATGGCCATTCCGGAAAAGGAGTTTCTAAATTGCTTTGAAGGGTGGACTAGGCCCTGACATCGGTGCATAGCTTCCCAAGGGGAGGACTTCCAAGGTGACTGTAGTGATATTCAGCAATGAGGTATGTAACACTTTTTCTAGGATGAGTTTGCGAACTTAATTGTCTGATCTCGAGTGTGTGTGTGTGTGTGTGTGTGTGTGTGTGTGTGTGTGTGTGTTTCAGACCCCATATATAAACAGACTTGTGGAATCCACCAATGATTCTTTCCTTCTATAGGGACATTGACAACTAAGAAAAATATTTTTCACTTGAAGTAAGTGAAGTCAACACATTATTTCAAGACATGAAAGCCAAAGAAACTTGCTTTTTGTATAGAAGTATAGGCCTGTGCAAGTCTTTCTTGTTGGCTTCTAAAGCCTCTGTTCCACAGATACTGTAGTTCTCAAAATTTGGGTCATTTAAGAATGTTACAAGGAACCTGCTGAAAATGTAGAACCTGGTAGAATTGATTCAGGTGGACAGGCGTGCATTTTAACAAACATCCAAAAAGGTGTAGGTCCTGCTTTAATGAAAATGCTCTGTAAACAACACTCTCATAATTGATCATGCCTCATGTGCTTGTCACTTTCAAATTTACAAAGTGTTTTCAAGTGTACCTTGTGTCTTAAGGAGTCCCAAGCATTTCCAGCAGCTTCTCAGAAGACCTACTCTCGAATCCTCACACACTATTCAACAAGAGCAGCTTTGCCTTCATGAGTTTCATACATAAACAATATAAGAATCAGCTACTTTGAGGTCCAGTTCTGGCAGAGAATCAGAATCAAAGATAATCCAAGCACAAGACTATTTAAATCTGTACTTCAGTTTTTCAAGCAATATCCTAAGGGATATTTATATGTTTATATCTATATCATTATCTATATCTATATCAATGTATTATTTATATGTTTTTTTCATTAAAACTTATTTTTTTATCCTTTTCACTTCTTGTCTGCATAAAAATATTTCTCCTGAATTCAGAATAGATTCTTGTCTTTTCTTTCCTGCCTCTTTTACTTTCTTGATATATGCTTTTATTTTTACCAGTAATTTTATTTTTTTCTCATTAAATTACTTAGTCTCATCAGCTTCTGCAATTTTCTTTCCTCTGTTGTACTCAGCAATACTAATTTCCCTGATGCTTTTATACAACAAATTCCAAGAAGCTCTAAAAGATACAGACACCATAGCACGCATAAATCCGTCTATCATGAATACATACACTGAGCTTCCAGGGAAGAGGCATTTTCACAAAAGACCCTATAGCTAAGAAACATTTGAAAACATTACCATGTATTATTTAACTTAGTTTTTGTCACACTTTTATAAGTTGGATGTTATTAACCTCATTTTCTGAATGAGGAAATTAAAGTTCATGTAGATAAAATAAATTCAGCTGCCACAAAATGAAAGTTTTATCCCTCACAGACACATTATTCAGACATTTAAAAATTATGATATTATATAATATACTGAAAATTAATATTATTTTTGTGTGAGTTAGCCTATTAAAATTATTTCCAGAAAAATATGTAGTAAATCCTGAATTTTGTTTGATTTAATGCTATTTTATTTGATAGCGTGTTTCCCCAAAAATAAGACCTAGACGGACCATCAGCTCTAATGAGTCTTTTGAATCAAAAATTAATATAAGACCCAGTCTTACTTTAATATAAGACCAGGTATAATAATATAATATAATATAATATAATATAATATAATATAATATAATATAATACCGGGTCTTATATTAATTTTTGCTCCAAAAGATGCATTAAAGCTGATGGTCCGGCTAGGTCTTATTTTCGGGGAAACACGGTATTCAGGATTTCTAAAAAAATAGTTTTGATTCAACAAGATAACTTTCTTAATCTACTTTTAGTTCACGTTCCTTGGTATTTGCTCTTGCTTGAGTATTGGACTTCGTATCTTTCTCCGGTTCTACCAAATCATGACAGTGTCGCACTGCTGAAGTCTCGCTTTGAGTTTTCACAAGCAAGGCCTGAAGTTGTACAGTCGTGGGTATTTGGGGCCTGAGGTACGTAAAGTTTTCTTCCTAGGGTGAAGCTGTGGCTGCTCTTATGTGGCCCACTGTTCCTTTTTTGCTACAAAGGAAAACTCAACTGGAGTCTTTACTTAGAGATAGCTTTAGATTGAGAAGAGGGAGCAATGGCCTCTCGGAACCTATCGATTCAATGCAATTCTGTTCAAATTTCCAAAGGAACTTCAAAAGCTGATTCTAAAATGTATGCAGATCTATAAAAGAAAAAGAAGCCCAAACTATACATTCCTATGTTGAGGAAATCACCCATTTCAGAGAATAAGGCTTACTTAAGGCCATCAAAACGAAGATACTATTGTATCATTACAGGGCTAGACAGAAAAAAACAAACACAACCCAGAAACGCATAGAGGTCCTAGAAACATATCTATGCACAGATAGACAACCATGATTTGAGGCAGAGCTGCTTCTACAGGTCAGTGGGGACACAGACAGATGACTTTCAACAAATGGTGCGGGGCGATTGGTCATCTACAGGAAAATATGAAGTTAAAGCTTCCTCATACCACACCAAACACAAACAAACAAACAAAAAAGGTGGATTAAAGGCTCAAATGTGAAATGTAAAACCATAGGATTTGCAGCAGATAATATAAGGGAATATCTTTATGACCTTGGGTTAATAAGGAGTTCTTGATTTACAAGAAGCACAAATTGTAAGAAAAGAAAAGAGATAAGCAAATTAAATTATATTTTAATAAAGAACTAATGTTAATAAAAAATTGAAATAAAGAGAAGGAAAAGACAGAGTGGGAAAAGAGCCTTGCAGCACACATAACAGACAAAGGGTTGGTATACAGAATATATAAAGTACACCCAAAAATGTTAACAAAAAGTAAAAAGAAAAGAAAGCAATTCAACAGATGAATGGACAAAACATTATTTTAAACTCAAATGGTTAATAAACATATGAAAGATCTTCAGCCTAATTAGGAATAAGAGACTACAAATCATAAAATCATAAAATCAGATAGTGTTAAGAAGTAACTTTTCTTATGGCAGAATAGTATTCTGTTGTATATATATACCACTTCTTCTTTATCCAATCGTCTGTCAAAGGAGAACTGACTCTGGATGGTGAACACACATGTGATATATAGGTGATGTAATACAGAATTGTGCACCTGAAACCTATGTAACTTTACTAACAATTGTCACCCCAATACACTTTAATGTAAAAAAAAGACTGATAACAAACAAGGTGTGCATAAATGAGAACAATTTGTGGAGAGACTCAATTGCTACAACTTTCCTGAGAACAACTTGGTACTATCCAGGAATGTTAAAGATGTGGACACCCCATGACCCACCAATTCCATTATCTACAGATAGAGAAACACTTGCTCTTCTACTTGTAGGAGAGCATTTATAGCAGCTCTACTTGTGATAGTGTGTGCATACGTATGCATATACAAACATTCAAACAGGAAGCAACATGCATGTCCGTGAAAAGAAAATGGAAAAACAAATTGTGGGATATCCAGAAAAAGGGGAAATTGCCTATTAGTATCAAAGGATGAATGACAGCTGCATAAAAACCATGATTAAATCTTCAGTAACATAATATTGGGTTAAAAAAAGCAAATGGCAGCAAAGCACATACAGTATGATTCCATTTATATAAAGCTCAATAATACATGATAGTAAACACTGTATTTTAGGATGCAGTAAAATTATCAAGAAAACCTTGGAATAGGAAGAATAAGCTGAGATGAGATGAGAGAGAGGCCCATGGGAAATCTCTGAGTTAATTGTTGTTCTTTTTTATTTTTTTAAATCTGGGTGGTGAAAAGAGCCTTTTTAACTTATAACTTACTTTGTCATTCTGCGTCCACCATCCATGCTTGTTTTCATCATCACATTGAACCCAGCCTCCCTAGTAATTTATTTAATGTTAGTCCTTGCCCTTCCCAATGCATCATCCATATTTCTCCAAGTAAACCTGACACAGAAGTGTCCTTACTTTAGGATCCAGTGACTGATAAGGAGCTCTGCTGCCATTATGTGTTCCTTATTCCCCTCTGTCTTTGCTCAAGGGAAACCTGCAACCTAGACGATACTCTTGAATGGGATGTAGGGTGATCAATTTCTGTTATGTCATTCACTGAGTCATGCATTGTTTACCTTAGTGTTAAATAAGTAAAGCCCTTCTCACTTCCCCTTTATCCCAGACATGTTTTCAGGCGCTTCTGTGGGCAGCCACTGGCAGGCTCAGAAATATGGTGGGCAAATGTGTGTCTAAAGCAGAACAAAACAAACAGTAAGAGAGGAATTGTAAATGTGGGAATTAGACTCAAAGGTGATAGAGAGTAGTGGAGAATTTGCAAGAAGGAGGTTGGAAAGTTAAGAAGGATTTTATGGGGTGTATTTCTAAAATAGAGACCCATGTGCTAAGTAGAAGAAAATGGTCATTTAAATGTGTGGAATGAGCTACAGATGAACCTGAGGAATAAGAATTTAATTCCCTGGGAGAGCTCTGGAAATAGTATAAGCCATCCCAAAAGGTTGAGTAACTTAATGATGGTAGACACTCTCATGAGTGTCTACATGACACAATGGTATGCAGCCATGTGGTAGACAGTGTCCCCAGAAGAGATGAGACTTAGACCAAATTCTGATGCTTTGTGCTTTCTTTGTTTTTTTCTTCTTTAATTAATTTTACTAAAAATAATTTGCATACAATAGAGTGTACCTATTTTAAGACTCAGATCTATGACTCGTAAGAAATATACATACACTGTATAAATACCATCACAAAATCAAGATAGAAAAGAACATTTCCATCACTGTCAAAAGTTTCCTCAAGCCTCTTAAAATCAGCTCTACTTCCTCCTCTGGCTCCAGGAAACAACAGATCTGCTTCCTACCACTGTAGACTAATTTTTACTTTTCTAGAATTCCAGTTATTCACCATGTACTCTTTTGTGTCTGGCTTTGTTCACTTAGTATAATGTTTCTGAGATAATTGCATGTAAAAACATTGTCAGTAGATTGTTCCTTTATATTCCTGGGAGGTATTCCATTGTATGGATGTACCACAGTTTGTTGATTTTTTGACTTGTTGATGGACAGTTGAGTTATTTCCTGTTTATGGCTATTGTAAATAAAAATTTTCTGAACATTTTTATACAAATCTTTGTGTGAACATATGTTTTCATTTCTCTTGGGTATATTTTAGTTTTTAAAAGTTGAAAATAATTTTAAAAGAAAGTAGCTTGGTTGAGAAAAGGCATAGAGAGCTAAGAGTGGTAGGAGAGACTTGTATAAATGTTGCTGGGGACAGCACTCTTTGCGTGTTGGGTAGCACCTCAGTCTCATGAACACTGCTTGTAAGGAAACTGCAGACATGGGTGAAAATACAGGAGAGACAGAATAATGTGTGGGCTAAGATAACCACTTCTCTTCAGGGACACATTGCTCTTTATTTTTTCCCCACTTATTTTGCTTCAAGACCACATCCATCAGTGCATCCTTCCCATCCCAGCCCCTCAATCATTTCTGGGTTTACTGATGACATGATATGTGAATGCTGGTTCTAAATACAGAAAGTGTTTTTAAAAGAGATTTTTAAAGTGCTATGCTTGTACTAGTTCTAGAAATCATGCAATTGGTAAGATTTGATTAAAATACTTTAATTTAAAAATATAACTAGTTAAGAAAAATAATTAACTTCCTAACAATTTAGAAATGTTGTTTATCATCACCCTCTTGCTATAAGAATGCCTGTAAGATATTCCTCTAACATTTTGATGACAGCCCACAGATCAAACACTTACAGTCTGCTGCAGGAAAATCTTAACATTTCTTAGTGTGTAGGGGTAGAATTTGACATTCCTGGTTTACATTCCTGCCTTGTTTTTTACATCTTTTCCATTGTTTGTCCAGTTAAGATAGGCCTACCCCTTTAAAACCAGCCCCATTACACAGAGTGTATTTTAAAGGGCCATCCCATAAAACAATGTGTGACAGGATTAGAACACCTGCTTAAAAGCACTTCCTCCCTGTCATGTAAGACTTGATTTAGGATTGGTGCACAGGATTTCCCTGACTGCCTGAGCACCTTATGAGACTGAAGTACAGGTGCAAAACAGATCTTCCCAGAATTGTAAGCTGGTCTTTAAGCAGAGTACAATGAAGTGTCACGGACTGTGGCCATTCTCAGTAAAGAAATCACTGGGGAGGAGGAAGGATGGACCGATGTGGCCAAATTTTCAGGGCTGAGTGAAAGTTTCCCTCATTTGTACAACAGCAAATAAATATCTGTCTGGCCACGAAGGTCACTGTATATACAGGTGTCTACTTGGCGATCCCTTATTTTATTTGTGTACATGAAGGGGAGGCTCTGTAGAAACACAGATGTGCATTTGGGCTCATTGGCCATGCTCATTGTGAAAAATGTAGATCTCATGTCTTGACGGAAAAGAAGAAAGAGGAAGAAGGTCTCCTTCGACTCCAGTGGTTTTCAACCAAGGCCCATAATAAGCTCCTGAAAGGACCAGATGCCTAGGCTCAAATCACATGTGCCTGGCTGATATTTCTGAAACTAACCCTTGTGTGAATGTCCAGAATTATAGCAAAGACATATTTTTAATAGTGCTCTCCAAAGTTACTTGACCCTAGGATTGTTGAGCTGAAATTTGAGTCCATAGCATGGACTTTGAGGTCAACTTACCTGGCTCCATCCCTCCACTCAACTTGTTAACTGCACATATTTAGGAAAGCTATGTAACTTCTCTGAGCCTTGTTTCTTAATCTTTAAAATGGAGGTTACACTACCCAACAAGTTGACTGTGCAGATTACGTGAGATGATATCCATAAGTACATAGCAAGTGTTTGTTACATATTAATGACTTGATAATTAGCAGGGCTAATAGAATTACATACTTTGTAACAGTCTGACATTGTAGGAATTGACCAAGTTTGTCATGAGAATGTTATTCAATCCCATCCAGAATTTTAGGGAATCTCTGTATTTGGTAGAAAGGGTCTGAATTTAGCTTATACAAGCTGGTGAGGCAGGGGTAAATAATGCCATCTGCCTGTCCAAAAGTAAGCTCATGCTATACTGCTTCCATCTAAATGTCCATAGACTCATGAAATTTAATAGCTGAAAGATCTTTTGAGGCTAATTAGATGAGATGCCCTCAAACAGGAGTAGTGGTAACTCGGGGGTACCCAGTGTCCTTTAGTGGGGTGCATGGGCACGGAGAGTTTTAGGATGACCAATATCAAGTCCCTAACTTACATGTGTCCCCTTAGGTAAAAACTGATGACCCCAAGAACATGTCTGATTCTAAACAGCATGCTGGGTCTCCAGTCTCACATTTCCTTTCCCAGCTTTCTTTTTCCATGTCATTTATTCGTGCATTCATTCATTCAGTATTCACTGAGGAGTACTACCTGTGCTCCAGGCATTATTCTAAATGCTCAGGATACAACAGTGGAAAAAATAGACAAAAATCTCTGTGTGCATGAAAGGACAGAGAATAAATTAGATAAAACTAGGAGAATCAATAACAGTTTTCATGGCAATGTGTCAAGGAGAAAAATAAGGTAGGAAATGGGGACTGGAAGAGTTGGGATGTAAGCAATTGCAACCTGAGATAGAACATTCAGGAAAGATCTCTCTGTGAAGGGGAAATGAAATCGGGGAGCCAGGCTGCAGATTTCTGGGGAAAAGAACATCCTTGAAAAGCAACAGAACCCTTGTGTATTCAGGGATGAGCAAGGGTCTAACAAGAACTCATCAGAATGAGGTGAAGGGCTTGCTTGGAAGCAACATCCACTCTCAAGGAGCATCTTTTACATTGGGGTCTTATCTAATGGAGCCAACTGTGAGGCTGCCATGCATTTCACCAAGACTGCCATTGCCAGATAGACCACAGTAAGAAGACTGTCCGGCAAGTCTTCTCATCTTTGGGTTTGTGCTTTTTGGCCATTGAAATCAGTTGAAGACCCCTGGCTCTTTGTAGCTGCTTGTTATTAAGAGGATGAAAATTTTGAGAATGTGGAGAAATGAACCAGGGCCCATGAATGTTCCTTTGACAATAGGAAGCTTCCTATCACTGTGACACTGACTAGGAATAGAAAGAAGTTTCTCAGGAGGGTGAGGTGGACCTGAAGTCCTGAATGAGTAGAGGATTGTGATGCATGCTAGACAAACAAGGGGCCCTTGAGGTCATGGCAGAAGCAGAATGACCAAAGATGTGAACCCATTGCTCAGAAATGATAATGTAAAGCTGACAGACAACTTGAAGCAAAGAGAATTCTTCAAATTTTATTTTGCTTCAGAATGTACATTGGTTAGGGGAGCAGACACCTAAAATGTCTGTTGCAGGCAAGATTCTGGAATAGATTACTCATTCTGCTTCCTTTTTAAAAGAAATCTGATCACCGGAAGCTAACGTGAGTTTACTGAGAAACAGCAATTTTACACTGAACCTTATTTCCTTTTTTAAAGGAATACTGGATTCAACCACGTAGTGGGCATTATGTTTTAGGAAAATTTTTGACCAATGATCAGAGAATAACCCTCTTTGCTTACCATAACCTTAAATTGATCAATACCCTCTAATTACGAGGCAGTGAGTAGTAAAAAAAAAAAGAAAGAAAGAAAAAAAAAGAAACCACAATTTTAATAACAAACAGACAACATTAAAAAACCTTTCAATAGAATGTAAAGGAAGCATTAACAAATACACAGCCCTCTGCTAGATAGATTTTCATATCTGAAGAGTTTTAAAGGTGTGAGCAGCACTGAGGATCCACTTCATTTCCTGTCTTTACTCTTTTCCATGTTAAGAATGACAGGAAAAAAAGTTCACCTAAGGTGGTTCTCAAAGTGTGGCCTCTGGACAAGAAGCATCAGCATCACCTAGGAAACTGTCAGAAATGCAAATTTCCAGGGCTTACCCCAGACCTGCTACATGAGCTACTCTGCGGTTGAGGATTTATAATCTGTGTGTTGACAAGCCCCCAGGGGATTCTGGTGCCCACTCAGTTAGAGAACTCAGTTACACTCTATGGTAAAGAGAATAGACACCATGCGATGCTAATGCAAGTTACACAAATTGTCCCGGGCAATCGCCTGGTCTTGCAGAACTCTGCTTTTTTAGCAATAGTTTAGCAATCCCCTTTTGTCTACTGTTGAAGGCATTTTCACCTGGCAAATGGCCTAAAGGCCCCTGTAGCTTGCTAGACTGCAGTTAGACATTTGACAGGGTGTTTCATGATCCATTTTGGAAAATAAGGGGAAATGCAGAGATAATCTTACGACACTTGTATGGATCAGTAATTAGTTGAAATGCTATAGCCCACATATTCTCTTGAAGGAGCAGCACCAGCCCCTATGGAAGATTCCAGCAGTGTATCTCATGGCTCTCAATACTGCCCTTTCGATTTACATATCTTATTAGTAATTAGATGAACATTCTGATGGTGTGTCTTTTAGATTATCTAATGATACAATATGTTATTGATGACAGTGTCCAGCACTGTCATCAAAAAAGTGATAAACTGCTTCATACAATTGACAAGAATAAATAATTTTTTAACATTTGGGAGACAAATGTCAATGACACTAAGGAAAACTGGTGAAGAAGTGGTCCAGAGACTATATTTGTGAAGAATTCTTGATGGTGCCTATTACCATACGATCTTTAAGAAGATTCATGAGACATGGCAGACAAACATTTGACTTCAGTAGACCTTAAAAGAGTTACTGGGTCTTGAACAAAGATGGCCATAGGTCTGCTCCTTGCTGTCTTGATCAAATCACACACTTGCAGAATTATATTCAGTCCTGAGCACCATATTTTAATTGGTATAGACATCAATGGAAGCGCATTCAGGGGATGTCGACCAGGAAACAGAAAGTACTCAGAGCCATGTTTAAGGAAATATTGAGAAAGGCATTGGGGTATTTAACCTGGAGAAGAAAAGATTCAGGGACCTTGCCAGTCATCTTGCAGTACTGGAAACATTCTAGCATGGAAGTGGGACCATATTTTTTTGGTGTGGCCACCAGGAATAGAATCACAGTGAGGGAGAGAAAACTGTAAACACATAGGTTTCCACTCAATATATGAAAGTTTTTTTCCAAGAATCGTAAACATTTCCCCAGGTTGTAGTAAACTCTGTTGCTGGACTGTTAAAATCTGAAAGACCACTTAGGGGATGAGGCTGAGGGGATTCAAGCAGGGTAAAAATATAATACTATCCTTAAAGTCTATTTAATCCCCCAATGCTTATATACATACCAATAAGTGACCTGGTAGCATGATGAACACATCATAAAAATAGTTATATCTTGCAGCACACTTACTGTGCTAGGCACTATTCTAAGCACTTTGCATATATTCATTCATTTCATCATCATAATAATCCTATGAGAGAGGTACTAGTGGTATTCCCATTTTACAGATGAGCTATCAAGGCAGAGAAAATGAGTAATTTACCCATGACCAGACAGCTGTCACTCAGCAGAGCTGGAATTTAACCCAGGCAGTCTGACTCCAAGGCCACACTCTGACATCCTGCTCTCCATCATGCGGATGAGCTGTGACTTGCCCACAAAAGTCACTGGTCAAACAGGCCAAGCAAGTCATGTCATGGGAAAGACGTGTACATATATGTGCACATATACTTACATGTATGCATAAGCATATATGTATATGTAAGCATCTGACCCTTCATTAGATATGATCCAAAAATCCTTGTGATCACAAATGCCCTGAACAAGAAAAACTTGATAAAAATCATTATTATGTCTGGAAACTCAAGCTAAACAGAGGCATCCAACACTTTCCCCCCTTGCAGGTTTTGTATTTGCTGTTCCCTCTCCTGACATACTTTTCTTTGTGCAATTCCCAAGTCAAGCTCCTCATCATCATAGAGGTCAGTGCTGGTCTTCTAATTTAAAATAGCCCCTAATTTTCTCAGTCCTTCTCTGTGGTATTATCCTGATCTATTAATATTTCTTGTTTCTGTTAGATATCGTCTCATTTATTTACTTTTTTATTTTGCATCTTCTCCATCTAGCATGTACCTGGATGCACAAAACCTAGAGACTATTTGAATAAATAACTAATTAAAAAGCTGTAACAATAAGTGGGACCCTAAAATAAATATATAGTTGAGTATAGGGATGAATGAATCAATGAATGAATAATATCTGAAAGTTCCATATGATTAAAGATATCGCCTTCATACCATTTCACATTCATTAAGATGACTGCTATTACCAAAAAAAAAAAAGCCCAAAAAACAACAACAAAAACCTAAATTAAATTAAACTAAACCAGAAAATAGTGTTGACGAGAGGTAGAGAAGTTGGAACTTTTGTTCACTGTTGGTGGGAATGTAAAATGGGGTCGCTGTTATTGGAAAACAGTAGGATGGAACCTCAAAGTATTAAATAGAATTACCATATGATCCAGCAATTCCACTTTTGAGTTTATACTCAAAATAACTGAAAGCAAGATCGCAAAGAGATATTTGTACACATGTGTTCATAGCACCATTATTCACAATAGCCAAGAGGTGGGAACAAACCAAGTGTTCATTGTGGATGAATGGATAAACAAAATGTGGTAGATGCATACAGTGGAATAGTATTCAGCCTTACAAAGGAAGGAAATTCTGACACCTGCTATAACATGGATCGACGTTGAGGACATTATGCTGAGTGAAATAAGCCAGTCACAACATGATAAATACTGAATGATTCTACTTATAGAAGGTACCTAGAGTGTTCAGATTTAGAGACAGAAAGTATAATGGTGGTTTACAGGGGCTGGGAAAGGAAGAAATGGGGAGTTGTTTATTGGATAAAAAAATTTTCATTTTGTAGGATGAGAAGAGTTGTGGAGATGGATAACAGTGATGGTGGCAACAATTTGGATATACTTAATTCCACTCAACTGTACATTTAAAATGGTTAAGGTGATAACTTTTATGTGTATTTTATGTTTTTATTTTTATGTGTATTTTATCACAATTAATAATAATAATAACAATAATAATAGATATCTCCTTCATGAGCCTGTGAAAGTTTTACGTTTTTAATTTGGGTGAAGTTACCACTTTCTTCTTTAACCAAGTGCCACATACAAACTTCTTGGAAAACACATTCATCTGTCAGACTCTTAGTATCCTACACTCACCTCCTTCAAAATTCTGCACAAAGGTGTCCTTGGCCTCACCAATATACTGTATTTCCCCGAAAATAAGACCTAGCTGGACAATCAGCTCTAATGCGTCTTTTGGAGCAAAAATTAATATAAGACCCAGTCTTATTTTACTATAAGACCAGGTTCCATATAATATAATATAATATAATATAATATAATATAATACCAGGTCTTATATTAATTTTTGCTCCAAAAGACGCGTTAGAGCTGATTATCCAGCTAGGCCTTATTTTTGGGGAAACATGGTAAGTTCTTGGAAACTTTCTTGCCTAGAAAAGTGATGATGAAAACTCCAGAAAAAAATATGTTCCCACTACCTTTTTCTTGCTGGAAGACACAAATTTTTCCAGAATGGATTAAGACCAATTAGCTTGTCAACATTAAAGTCTTACATCTCTTCTGAATATCTTTTCAGCCTGCTAATTCGATTTAATTTTGAGGTCACATGATTTCTGCTGCCTATGCATATAGTCATTTATTTATTTTTTTTGTCTGAGTAATTTAGGCAGAATCTCATGTGGGGATTGATTTCTTCTTGGTTTGCTTGGGTAGAGTGAATGCTGTTTGAGTCACGGAAGATACATCAGTTAACATAAGTGCAGGCATTGCATCATTCATACAACACATGTGGCATCACACTGCCTGACGACATACTCCTGGTGTAGCCAGGATGCACTCATCACAGAATAAATGGCCAAACACCCTGGGAGCTCTGACTTCTGAGTCTCCGACTGTGTGTGCACGTGCTTTCACACCACACATGGTGTTACCTGGCTTCCTATAGCTGTACACCTGTGAAACAGCTAGAAGTGTGATTTCCTTTCGTCCCAGCTTTCTAGATCTTTCTTTGTTTCACCTTCTTTCCATCTGTTCATCTCTGCCTTTGGTGATCTGCTTTCCCTGACCTTGCTCCTGGCCCTGTCCCCACATGTCGTATGCAGATATCATGGGTTTTTTCTGCTGTCACTTCTCTTTAGTTATTTGCCATAGATGGGTCCCCAAGGCTGCATAGAAAGGACATCTGGCACACAGCTGCTGGGCAAGGGTCCACCTCACTGGCCCTCTCCTCAGGGCCCCTTAGCTCCCATCTTTACCATCTGTATCATCTGTATCACTCTCTCCCTTTCTACTGAGGACACTGTTGTTGCCTGAGTTATAAGTACATAGAAATTTAGAAAGAGGTTAGACTACTAGTACAACTTGGTCCTGTCAGCCTCAAGCCTTCTGGTTTGAGCTTCCCCATGAATGCTTAAGATGAACCACAGCTCGGGCAGATTTCACCATCCACCCATGGGCACACATCTCAATGTGTACGAGCAGGGTACCGAAAGCCCCGCAAAGAGCAAGCAAATAGTTCTTCCTAATGCAATGCTTCACGGGGCTTATCACATTCTCTCTCAGATCTGTGCATTTCCAGAAGAGAGTCTGAGTCAGGAGTATAGTAGCTGCCGCAGTTCTCTTTCATACTTGCTAATCTTCCTCTGCTCCCATCTTCACTCAAGCTTTGCATTGCTTTACAGGGGTGCACTTACCTTTGCATCTATTTTCAGAAACAATTGGCAAAAATTTCCTTCCAGATTCCACCTCTGACAGCTAGAGAGATAACACAGTTAGTTAGGTTCTTATTTCACAGTCAGTTGTTCTTCCCTAGAAATTACCCTTCTCAGGTTAAGTCTGTTTAATTGTCGAACTGAACAAGCAGAAGACATCCTCAGTCTAGGAGTCTCACTCTTTTCCTTGTCAACAGAGAAACTTTTTTAGCATCTGATCATCATGACTGAGTGACTGCGACTGTCCAGCTGGTTGTCTGGCTTTGTGCACAGCCACCAGGCCAGTGCCTGGACTCTGAAGAGCACGTGCACATTTCCTCCAACTTGCACTCTTTCGCCTTTTGTTGATTAAATTTGGGAAGAGTATAATTACTGTGACATAAATGTGTTCAACTGTGGAAATCCTGTCCTTAGAAGAATCTGGCATAGCCTCCTGTAGTCAATCAAGGGCTTCAAAGAAAGCAACTAGGGGCATCTAAAGTGACAACAGTTGCCTGACAAATTGCCATTTCAAACCCCTTTGAACTAGAAGAGTGAACTTAATAGCTTTCAGCCATTGATTGTTATTCTTTAGACAGGGCTTTTCCTCTCATCTTTTGGGTCATCTGCTGAGCCCTGCTTCTGCAGCCTTGGAAACTGTTCTTGCTCAGTTTAGGTTAAAACTGAGATATTTCATACTGTTTAGTGGCTGCCATTTCAATTTTGTCTTCTACTGGCTGAGTCACTTATGTGCTGGAAGAATGTCAAGAAAATCATCACTATCAGCGGGATTGCTGGCAGCAACCACATTGAAACCAAACATACTTCTGTTCAAGAGGTAATTTTAAATTACCATTGGATACAGAGACCTGGATTATGAAACCAGGAACTCACCACAGGGTGAATAGAGCTCAGTTCTGTGCCAGATGCTTCAAATATAAGGCTGAGTCTCATTTAATCCCTAAAACCATGCTCTAAAGCAGCACTGTCCAATGCGGCAGCCACTGGTCACCTGTGGTTATTTAAGTTTAAATTAAATAAAATGTAAAATTTAGTTCCTTAGTGTGAGTAGGCAGATTTTGTGTGCTCGATGGCCACAGATGACTTCTGTACTGGGGCAGCAGAGATATAGGACATTCCCATCATTCCAGAAGTTTCTATTGGACAGTGCTGCTCTAAAATATATATATATATATATATATATATATATATATATATATATATATATATATATATATATATATTTTTTTTTTTTTTTTTTTTTCACTGTTCAGATACAGAAGGGGAGATGCAGGTAAGCTAAATCTCTTGGCCAAGGTCAAACTGTTCATGTGTAACTTTAGGACTCTGAGTCAAAATTCCTGGAATAATGAGTTTTGTTGTTGGCTTCCTTCCACCCTTCCTCCTGCCCTGGGAGCTCTCACACATGACCTTTCTTCCACTTAAGATGTGTATGGCTCCCCTGCCTACCCTGCAACCCTCCACTCTTCACCTAGTTAACTGCCATGCATCTGTCAGCACTCAGGCCAATGCTACTTTCTCGAATGATGCCCCTTCACATGGGTCAGGACTCATCATCACCCTTTGTCATCCTTCTCAGTGTGCACTTCTCCATTTCTTGTAATAATTCTGGATAGTTTGATTAGTTTCTTGACTAAACTTCTGCAAGGAGCTTTTGTAATCATTGTGTTATGTGAATATACAAATACTATATAAACACACACACACACACACACACAGACACACACACACACACAAGCGGTCTGACAATTAAGTCCGTGAACTTCTTGCAACAATGTTGCTAACCCATATCAGAGGGATTATTCATTATGAATTTGTACCAACTGGACAAACAGTTAACCAACTTTACTCTTTGGAAGAGCTGAAAAGGCTGCATGAAAAAGTTACATGACCTGAACTTTTCACCAATTCATGGCTCTTGCGTCACGACAATGCACCAGCTCACACGGCACTGTCTGTGAGGGAGTTTTTAGGCAGTAAACAAATAACTGTATTGGAACACCCTCTCTACTCACCTGATCTGGCCCCCAATGACTTCTTTCTTTACCTGAAGAGAAAGGAAATATTAAAAGGAAGACATTTTGATGACATTCAGGACATCAAGGGTAATACAACGACAGTTCAGATGGCCATTCCAGAAAAAGAGTTCCAAAATTGCTTTGAAGGGTGGACTGGGCACTGGCATCAGTGCATAGCTTCCCAAGGGGAGTCCTTCGAAGGTGACTGTAGTGATATTCAATAATGAGGTATGTAGCTCTTTTTCTAGGATGAGTTCGCAAACTTAATTGTCCAACCTCGTATACATATGTAATTTTATATTATTGTACTATATATAGTTGAGCATACTGGGCTTCTAGAGAAGGCCTCCAGTTAGATTTAAGTGAGATCTTTGATGTAGTATTAAAACTTTGCCCCCCTTTTCTCAGCAAAAGCAGTCCACAAGTAACTCCATGCATTGCATAAAGGCCAATATTTACACTCAAACTTTTTGTTTTCAAGCCAATAATCATAATCTTTTTTTTCCCAGACCAAGGCCCTTGTAGCAGACGCTGTCAGTACCCACCCATTTCCCTTCAGCCTGGGAGAAATTTCAAGCAGCCAGTAGCTGCACCTCTTTACTTGGGTCTTTCCCTGAGAGGAGAACAGGCTGGAAGCGCACTGTCAAGCCCTTAACCAGTAAAGTTGGGGCTGGTGCACAAATACCCCAGCTCCCCGGCACCTCAGGCTGGAAAACTCTGAGATGCATGTTTCATGTCATTTTCCAGAGTTTCTTCATAGCATTCAGCTTTAATTACCCACTTATTTGACAATAACTTGCTTGATAATTCTCTTAAAGTTCCTTCCCCTCTCACTCTCACATCCCTACTCTCTTTCTGGGGCTTCCTGGGATCACCACTCAAGTGAGCTACGTGAACTTAGATCCTCTACTCCTAAGCAGCTTGCAATACAGTGGAAAACCACTACATGTATATCCCCCATATAAAAGAGAATGAGGCACATGAAGAATGCCAGGATGAGTGAGGAAATGTATGTACTCAGAGTCTACTTTGTTGGGTTTCCAAGATATTGTTTCATGGGATCCTCTCCCAGCCTCTAAAATATCAGGATCATGCAACTTAGGAAGAAATGGAGGCTCAGAGTCATAGCACATCGTGGGGACAGGTTCTGAACGAGTTCTGAGTTCTGTGAAACTATGTCAGCCCCATGTGCTTTCTCTATGTGATGTTGTTAAATACCAAATATGCAACAAAAGCAATAGGTGATTAGACAAGGAAGGGATGTTTGGAGTTCGAATGACCAGATGGTGTTTCTTGTAAGTCTTGATGTGGAGGGATACTTTGGTGAGGAGAGTAGACAGGGCATTCTGGGAAGCAAGTCCAGACTCAGAGGCCACAATGCACATTTTGGCTTCACATGTTTTCATTCATTTCTGAGCATATTTTGCCTTTGGCTTCTCAGATCTTAAGAATTTAAAAATAACATATGTCAAAATACTTATCTTTTCTGCTGTCGCTGGTGGGATCTGAATTAATACACATTAAAAGGAGATGCATCCTTGTAAATTCATGGACCAGTTTTGAATAAAACATAAAAGGGGATATTCGTTATTTTTAGAATCATATAAAGAAAACAAAGCTAATTGGTGTCATTCCTTCATTGCTGGCCCAGCATCTTTAAAACATCGAAGTGAAGGCAGAACCGTTGCCTCCATTGGGAGTGAAGGAGAGGCCCACATGAGTGAGCATTCTGCAACCAGTACCAACTGACAAATATTAGTGAGTATGCGCCACTGAGTAGTGTTCTGTTGTCAGACACTTATGAAGGCAGGTAGCAAAGCTAACATTGTTTAAAAGCTGTGGGAATGGTGTAATCACTAAGAATAAAAATTATTTTGTTAATATTGCACACCCAGTGTCTGTCTAAGAGATGAGGAACCCATTTTAACCTGTAGTCCACAGATCCCTTCTCTGCGCTTACGTGCAGGCACAGGTGTCAAAAACGCATGTCTCTAAATTAGGGCTCGTAGTAACATAAACTCCGAGCTCTCTGGTGCCATGGCTTTTTTCCAGGAGAGGATATCCTTCCCTACGCCAGGCCAGTATGAAGAAGTTTGGTCCTTTTTGCTTTTCTGTCAGTTCTTCCTCCAGATTCCTCCTCAGCACTGTGACCTCTGCTGCTGTGCCTGGATTCCCACGGACTGTCTCCCAACACCACCTGCCACTCTAGTAACAGGTTGGCATCTGTTTTGTATCATAGTGTGGGGAAGATGTGGGATCACTAATTCCCTTTTTGCCAAATTTTTCAGTATCCTCAAGATTGCCACATCCAGACCACGAGAATCTCCAACAGATTTAGAGTGATTTCAGAATGCAATTACGATGTCAGAGAGATGGCAGGGCCCATTTTGAAGTCTCAAAATGAAAAGCAGCCCTTCCTTGTGAGGGAGTCATCTTAAGCTGGGCTCCCAGGAAGAAAAATCTGAGGTGGAGAGTCTCACTTGGGTAATTGATTGAGGAGTTCCCTCAGGAGACACAGCCAAGGGAGTGAGGAGAGGATGGAGAAGAGGACACTAAGTGAAATTCCACAAGAGCCTGATTGCATGGGGAACTGCTCAGAGCATAAGTTTACGGAGAGTCTGTCCTGCCTGAAGGCTAGGGAGCTGGGCTGCCATACACCGCACAACCCATTGTTGGCTCTAGGTTGGTGAGGCATAACTCAGAGGCCCTCTGCAAAGCTGGCCCAATGGCAGACCTCTGGAGCAATTGCCATTCAGAGGCTTCACAGCTGCTCCCACTGCAGCTAGCAAAATGCATCCCTGGGCATCTGGGTCACCACTGACAGCATCTGTTCCAGGGTCTTTTGTAGAGACTTCCCCACAGCTCACTGGGCTCTGCAGCCCTTAGATTTGGTGGGGGTGGTGGAGGGTGGAAATGAGGGAGGTGGGAGAGTCTTTTTGTATTCCTTAATATTGAAGTCTGTCTTTGAGAGTCTACTCTTGGTCTCAGGAAACCTGACCACTCATCCAGGAAGTGATCTTCCTCTTCATTCTCCCCAAAATCTGAATCATGCCATCTTGAAGTGTGGCCAGGCCCAGCATGAGTACATGGTTACTGCTCTTCACTCTCACCATCATGGCTGGCAGGGAAGTTTTATTCATGTCAGTGAGGTTGGATGCATTTCCTTCATTTGAGTTTTCATTTTCCTCTGTCGCCCTAAAGAGAACTACAGGACTGCTGGGCCCTCTTTGCTCACAATTGAAGACAATACACCACCTATGAGCAAACCATGCAGAGGCAACAGAGCCTAAATCTATGTTGAGGGACACTAGGAGCGTAGTGAGCAAGGCATGCACAACTCTCCTGCAGTCAGAGGGCTGATTGCTGTGGTTGATTTCTTCCTTGCTCCTTCAGGGCACTCTGAGCATCCCGCAGGAGCTCTATAGGCCCCTATTTTTCACTTTGTCTCCTCTGGGATGGCACTGTTGTTGATGGAATTCTTGGTAATTCTGTAGTCCCCCTCCCACCAGATTAACAATAATAATGACAATCTCTGATAAAAGAACATTGCAAGTTTCTGTTCTTGCTAAGATGGCCCAGCAAGACTGATACTTTGTTCATTCAACAAATAAACATTAACTCTTTTAAGTGTATCTTTGGATGAGAAAGAGAGAGGGTAAAGGAGGCAGGAAGGGACATGTCACATACCAAAAGTTGGGGGTGAAGTGTAATAGGTGAGGTCCCAGAGTACTTTAAAAAACTTTCTAAAGATTTTGAAAAGTGTTGCTGTGGGTCATGAATTTGATCCCCTTAAAGGGTAAAATGGTACACATAAACAACAACTGGAGTTCCTTTTTGGTCACTCAGATAATAGGTTATTTTAATTTGTGTTCCGATATATACGAAAGGCTAACCAATTAAGTTCACAAACTTTCCACCGTGCCCTTACATGATGAAAAGTTCGCGAACTTCATTGTCCAACCTTTGTGTGTGTGTGTGTGTGTGTGTATACACATGCACATATATATGTGTGATATATGTATGTATATTGCCTTATTTACTCTTCAGCAAACCCTATGGTCTAGATGTTCCACTTTGCAGAAAACTGTGTGTTCCTGGTTTTAAAAATCTGTGCACATCATATCAAATTCCATGCTTTTCTTATCACAGCCTTCCAAAATCTCTTGCATTACTGAGAACCATCACTCTCCTTGAAGAACTTTGATCCAAATTGAGAATATATTCGATAAACCCTTCCAACAGTAAGGGGTAGACATCCCAACCTAAACTGACTTAAGCAAGGAGATAAATGTACTGAAACATGGAAATGGGGTGGCCGTAATGGGTCATTAGTAGGATTCAAGTGTTCAATGATGGCATTACTATGTGTTCATCCATTGCTTGGCCCTGACTCCCTTTATGTTGCTTTTATTCTTAGGCAGACTCTCAGCAAACATTGGTTGGAACACATGAAAGAATGAAAATGTTCAAACTCCTGATTTATCGGCCTTGGTAGCTACAACAGGAGGAGAAATCAGAGACATAGGTTGTACCCAGAGGCACCGCAGCCTGTAAGATTTGTCCCCTTTTATGCAAAATCCCAATGATTGTTCTTCATTATCTCACCTTCGCTCTGATATTTCACCTTGCACAAAACTCTAGACTTCTTTCGAAGCCTGAGAAAGGTTTGTCATGCCCCTCTGACTCTTCACTCCACCTACACGTGTTTCACTAATTAAAACATGTGGACAGAGTATCCAAGTAACCAGAAGTGTATCAGTAAAACTTTGTCTTTGATGAAGACTTAATTGTACTTGGTATAATACTAGCTACTTGGCTGTCTTAATACTAAGGGTCGTGGAAAGACAAAACAAGTCATCAGCTTACTGGCTTCTTCCCCAAGTAGGAACTATCATTCCCAATGCCTACTTTACTTGCACACTCTTGTCTACATTTACTAACTCAGCACACTTTTTTTTTGCAACTATCCTCAACACTTTCTCTCCCTTAACACAATGTCTTCCCCACCTGACTGATAGCGAGTGTCTATACTCAACAAAGTTCACTGTGACTCTGGACAGCAAGGAGGGGGGCTTCGGGCAGATCAGACTGTGAGAAAGCTCCAAAAGATGAAGCGCATATGGGACCATATTGAGAGAGAAACGCAAGTGATTTGTTATACAAGTGACTGCAGAGAAATCACTTTTTTTTTTTTTTTTTTCAGAGAAATGCAAGTGATTTGTATTCAAGTATATTGAGACAGAACCAAGTGACCTGCAGCCCTATACAGGAAAAGGAGCACACTTCCAAAGTGATTTTTACCTGCAACACTTCAGAGTAACCTCAAAGTCAGAGGCAGTGGGGCTGGGTGAAGTGGACTGTGGTCAGCAAAGCGTTGAAAGGTCAAACAGCTCCTCAGAGAAACTGAGACAATGGGGTCACATGTATGAAAGTGTTGACTAAATTTGCTTGGGATCACTCACCTCTCAAATAAACTACTTGCTCTAGAATCCTTGTCTCATTATCTCTTTTGGGGGGAGCCCAATCTGAAACAGCATCTGTAATACTCCATATTTCAGGCACCAAGAAAAGACTGAAAGAGCACTGATGACAATGAATCCCAGTTGAAGAGGGGCTCCAAGAAAAATTTCCCAGTGGCAGTGACATCAGAGCTGAGGGAAGAATGGTCACTGGAGGTTCTGGAGATGAGAAAAGGCAGGTACATAAAGCAGAGAAGCTGAGAAGCAGCTCCATGAGTTTTCTCTTCATATATATATATATATATATATATATATATATATATATATATATGTATGTATATATATATATACACACACATATATATGTATTATATATACATATATAGAGAGAGTATATGTGTGTACATGTATGTGTATACATGTACATGTGTATGTATATATGTGGGGGGGTATATGTGTGTGTATCTGATAATATTTAAACTATTAACTCCATTTGTTAATATTTGCAGTTTAACTGCCTTGCATTTAACTTTGGTTTGCATTAAACATTCAAACCAAAGAAGAAATATCACATGTTTCATGGCAAATGAAAATAGATTTGGACTTTTTTCCTCCTGGTTTTGTTTTGGCCATAGGAAATACAAGGAGAAAAAGAAGCACTTGTATTTATAACCTTCTAATTCTTAGGTATTTATGGTGTGTGGGCTGACATACGACTAAGGCTATGGGGAAAACCAAGCCTGTGGAGGGTGGAGAAGGACCAGAGGGGCACAAGGGCAGGGAAGATGGAAGCTGGAAGACTTGCCATTATGCTGGGTAGAGAAGAAAGGCTTAAAAGTGATCTATCTTCTGCATAGCAAAGAAGCGAGACCTAGAAAAAGTCATTTTATGGAGACACACACCAACTTCGGTGCCTTCACCTCTAACAAATCTTCAGTTTGAATCTATATCACTCACCACTGCTTCGTTGTAAGAGTGTTCTGCCTGGTGAATGGGAAGGGTGGTGTGGGGCAGAGCAGAGACGGAATGAGGGGATACTCAGGAACAATCCCTAAGTGTGGAGAGGAGGCTTGGGGCACTACTACATATGAACCAGCCCCTCTGAGAAGACATATTTCAGATTTTACTCTTTATGTGCATGTTCCACCCTCTCCCCACATTAGCACTACCTAGATTCTCATTTGCTTTGGCTGTAGTTCTGTAGTTATGGGGTCAGGTTCTGACACAAAGTGAAGTGGGGAGCAGTGGGATAGATTAACATCTTGGGCAACACTCCCCTTATTTACATGGAGCCCAAGGCAGAAGGCAGCAGGCTGTTAATGTCCTGGGTGGCAGAGTTCATGGAAACCAAATCTCCATTATATGTAATTCCTACAAAAAAAGAAGTACTGTGACCTTCATCCTGGGGGATGGTATAAGTTAGGAGATACCTGAAGTTCCAGTAAAGCACAGAATGTTATACTGGAACATCAAAATTTCTCACAGAAATGTACAAACAATGGTTAATAATTTTAATGTGTAATTTAAATGTTTAAAAATACTGAAAGTAATGCAGATGCACTATGGAACAGAATGCAATTCAGAAAATTTTAAGAAACAAACTTTAAAGAAATGTTTAGTTGATGACAGACTACTTTGGACTAAGTGCCTCAACACTCCAGGGAATATACATTCAAACTCCTCTGATGTTAAAATAGAGATAATTTCACTGAAAATACTGAAAAATCCTTTAGTAAAACATTGAGTCAAGATTCCAGCTTCAGGATCTCCATCTGCCCCTTAGTTCTGTGAGGTTATTAATTACTCGTAATTTTCAAGTTCAATTAAAGTAAGCAGTATGCCTGTTATGGGGCATACCTTGCGGATGCTGAGATAAATACAATCCAGGCTCGGATTCTTGGGGAACACAGACAAGTGAGCACTGTCAGCTACTGGCCCAGGCTAGAGGTCCCTCACAGACAGTTTCAGGTCTCTCTGCCTGAGAGCTTTACTGGCTGAGCGTGTGTTTTGCCCAAATTTTGAGGGAGCCTAGAAATGCCAAAGAGTTCATGTTCCAGGACCAACCCCCCAAAATGAGGCACCAAAGTTGGTAGATCAAGACATCAGCTCTCTTGCTCTTTAGTGGGACAACTCCCGGAGGTGTGTTCTTCACAATGAGCTCCCACTTTCCACAGGCAGAACCTGCTCAATACTTTATCCTTTTAGGTTTTCCTTCCTTCCCTTCTCTCACGAGTGATTCCCAGTGTTGACTCCCAAATTAAGTGTTGGCATTAGAATCCTTGTCTCAGGGTCTGTTTTTATTTGGGGTGGAGGATGAGGAACAAATTAAGACAGCATCTTTGTCATACACTGTGAGAATCCATAATGTCATTGCCATGCAAAATTTGAAAGTCCAAAGAGAAAATAATGAATTCCAGGGCAGAGGGGCCGAGTTAGGGGGTAGGGAGGAATAGAAAATTTCTCAGAGGTAGTGCCATTATAATGTAGTGAAGCATAGTGAGCATACTGAGCTCACTAGAAACAATGAGAAAGGGTGTACAAAAGAAGAATACAAGGACAGGCAAGACCATGAGGCGTGAGGACCCTGAGTTGATCTGGGGGCAATAGGATCCTTTTGGGGCCTCATTTGTTTCATCTGTGCAGTAGGGGGATGGGGCCAGACACCCTTATGGAACCTGTTTAACTCCAATATTCTGCAATTCCAGTTTTAACTCTCATTCACGGAAGTAAGTAGAGGCCAGAATTGTGGATAATAGACTCCGTCAAGAGCCGTTCTCATAGAATTCTGTTCAGCAGCGTGAGGTGGAAACAAAGGAAAAAGAGAGAAGGCAGGCAGCAGCACCCCTCCAAAGGGTCTGCTTTTAATTTAAGCTACTTTGAGTGATGAGTCTTGGTAGACCAGAATACACAGGGAGGGGTAAACAGGGTGGGCACGGCTGTGTCTTTGAAGGGAAAACTGAGTTCAGAAGATGGAGAGAAGGGACCTGGGGGCAAGAGAAAGAGAGGGCCCTTTTCCAAATGGAAATCTAGACTTAAAAAATGAGTGAACTAAATGGAATTATTAGCAGAAGGAGCCTAGACGACAGCTTTCTTTGGAGGCTTTAGGATGCAGGGTGGGTGGAGATGGCTTCATGCTGCTCTTCTTGGAGTGGTCCTCCGTCTTGAAGGAAATACTGTCATGCTTGTTGGAGTTCTTACCACAGTGGGTTTAATAAGCCATGAGTCAAGGTGCAGAATTTATACAATATTGAAAAGGAAACTTCTTGGATTTATTCAGGTGCACACCAGATGTTGCACTGGCACTGGCCCTGCAAGGAGTGACTCTTGGAAATCAATTGCAGGCCCTGGAATCCCCCACTCCTTTCCTCAGTTAACCCTTATGAGACCACAGCTGCCAACCCTGAGACCATTCATAGTCAAGAGGGGCTGGGAGTCATAGTAGGGAGTCAGCAACATTTATTCAGTGTTGCTAAACGCAGACCTGTACCCAAGGCACAACAGATTGTATGTGATAAGTAGCATGAGGTGTCTCTAGGTGAAGAATTTATTTAGTCAGTGCAGTAGGATCTACATACAGGCTAGATGTTGACAACTTACGTGTTGAAAATAATTATCTAATTGCAAGGTCCTCTATTAGGAAAAAAAGTCAAATGTTCTCCTGCATTTTCAGAGTGTGTGTGTGTGTGTGTGTGTGTGTGTGTGTGTGTGTGGTTGGGGAAGCTAACCTGAAAGCTCATAAATGGAAGGGACCATTTTTTAGGCTTCTTTATACTGCTTGTCTTACCCAAAGGCCCTGGCGATACACAAAATAGTCAACTAATAGAGGTCGCCTGCTATGAATCTACTTAGGGATCTCCGGTCCACTGCTTGTGAGCTGCACAGCTCTGTCTATGTCATGTGACATCTCAGGGCCTCAGTTTCCTCATCTGTAAAATGAGAGACTTTCCTGAAATGAAGTCTTTCCTTTTCTCTCCATGAAACACACATTAAGTTTAAATTTGTCCTAGGAAGGCAGCAGACACTAAATCCAGGTGGGAGGCAGCTGTGAATTTGGTTGTAGAGTTGGATTTGCTATGAAAAGCATGTCCCCTTGTCAGCATAGCCTATCTAAGAATGTTCTCTCAGTGTTTTCCCCCATCTTGTTTGGATATAAGTCATGTGGCATGGTCCCGTTTCTGCAAGGTAAGAAAGTACTTGAAAATTTGTTCCACAGAGAGGAAAGGGCAATGTGGCCTCACATAGCCCTTGGGCTTTAGTGATTTGGGTGATGTTTAGATTAACTGCTTTCCTAAAAGAGACTCCTAGACCTGAAGAAATTCCAGAGCAAATTCAATTATTGAAAATAACAAGAGAAGTGATCATTGGAATCGGAAGACCAAAAAGGATTCTGGAATGAAAGAAAAATATTTTCTATGCAGCATTGGTTCAAGGCAAAGCTATCTGAAGCTGAAAAGTTCTGGCATGTTCTGGCATAAGGCTCTTCTGGCAAAATCAAAATGTGTCACCACGAAAAGTGGGCATCTATGATTTTTGTCTGTCCAGAACAGCACTTCCTTTTATTCAGGTGACATATTTATTTCTCCCACTCAGCCATTGCTTCTGGTCATGAGACCCTGATACCCTGGACACAGGTGCGCTGAACTACCCAGGCTGAGCCAATCAGAGTTCTATGTAAGAATTTCTTTTTTAACTGGAATTGATGTAGAGGGTCTTATTTCCTTTTTGGTCCCAGTATTATGAAGAGGCAAATCTCAGAGTTCCAGGAGAAGTCATAACTCCAGCTTCACTCTGACAGCCAGCCAAGGAAAGAGACAAGCGCATACAGAGAAGCAGGGACAAGAGGCAGAGTTCTAGTCCCTGGTGGTCCTCAAGGCCAGCTCCACCCACCTCACAACAGCTTTCTTGAGATTTTGGCTTCTTTTTCCCCCCTCTCTTCTGTTAAACTGTCCTTCTTTCATTTGCAAATGTAAGAATTTAGAATGAATTTGCAAATGAAATAATCCCTGCCCTGTGTGTGTAGGCATACACTTCCTCAGAGGTGTGAGAGTAATAATTTACCATTTATTGTCATCCTGAAGGTCTGGATTGCTGTGCCTCTGGAACTACCTGTGACTGCCACCTAGGGAGGTTAGAAGAAACAAGTAAGTGGGTTTACCCTTTGAGAGAAGGTGCTGAACATTCCTTTTAAGGGAACAGAGGACTATCTCTAGGATACTCCAAGGAAGGTGAACAAGCCCAGGTATCCAGAAACTGTATTTCATTCCTGTTCTAAGAGCCATCCTTCAAGACGGCTGTCAGAAGACAGAGCAGAAGTGCAACTTCAGAAGTTTAGATTTGCTTTTGCCCAGAACAATGAGCCACTTTTGGGATAAAAAGGAAGAAATGATGGCAAGAGAGACAGAAAATATTATCTGCATTGTATTGAATTAGCTAAAGACATACATTTTAATCTACTTTGGTGGCTTCTCCATGGACTTAGATGGTGCTGGACATCGTCCTTTTTGTTGGACATGTAACAGTTCTTATAAGATTTCTGACTGATGTTGGAGGGAAAAGAATATTCAGCAAATTATCCCCAGAAACCCAAAGGCAGGAAAGGGTTCACAAACACCTGATTCTTGGCATTCCCAAGATCTGAATCAATAAATATTTGAGGCTATGGCCTCTTTTTAGGACTCTTGCTTAAGCAATTCGTTTTAAAAAGAATGAAAAAGAATAGTCACCTGTTAGCCATAGGGCATATTAGGGATCTTGAAGATTTCCATTGCTTACATAAAGCCAGAACTCCCAGAGGGACCTGAAGGGCTTCCGTGGTGGGGACCTTTTACACATTTCCAGCTGCATCTTCCTTTTATTTTTTACTTTTTGTTTCATGTTTGTTACGTGACTCCTTTTGAGGATTTGCTCTTTAGGATACAGAGAAACAGGAAATTTCTCTGCTGATGGTTGAAGTGTAAAATGGTGTAAGCACTTTAGAAGACAATTTGACAATTTTCTAGTGAAGTTGAACTTTACTAGCTACCTAATGACCTACACATTTCCCTTCTGATGAGGCAGAAAAAGAGTTAATAAAAAGTGAGCCCAAGGGGGATTAGCAGAAGGTGATTTGACCAGTATTATGCACCACCTGTGTCTACTTCAGGGGACTGCCCAGGCCTACATCGACTCCCCAGAGATCGCATGGCTCAGCTCCCAGAGATAATTTTTTCTGTTGAAAACACCCCTGGAAAAAAGAGATAAGACCCCGACCAGAGTTATCTGGTTTTAGGTGCCTGCACAGACTGTTGGCGTCTACCCCGAGTTTGAACTTTGGCCTCATTATAATACAATTAGAATAAAATGAACATTATGGCTTATTGCCTCCAGTGGGTTTTTCTGGTGGGCATTCTGAGTAAGAGCATGCACAGAAAGAGACCAGTTATATAACCTGTGCATGTCAATCAAATGACCTCCGTCTATATGTCACATTCTCTGATATAAGAAAATTACCTATGCTTTCCTACATAAGAAAAGCTAACCTGAAGATTGGCTCAGCTGTCTGCTCCATCTAGAGTCTACCCCCGGAGGCTATTCTGCAGGCACTTTTCTTCTTGAATAAACTTTCTAATTTATATTCCTTTGTGCCTTGTGTATTCTTTCACTTCACAACCCTCCAGCAGCCACGACATTTTGGTGGCCCCTACAGGAAACGGAAAGTTCTCGCCTTTCCCCACCGGGGTTTTTCCCCAATGGCTCTGTCCCCTCTAAGACGTATTTTCCAATGTGTGGCGCAGTTAGCAGCAGCAGCTCGTCCAGGACGAATCCACACATGCTAGTAGGTCTCAGCCCTCTCTTTCTTTCACTGTCTGGCTCCCTGTCTCTTTTACTTTCATTCTAAATCCGATCCTCCGTGAGGCACCTCCAGTGATCTAGCCAGGACATCAGTCAGTAAGTGGGTATGCGTGGGGATGTCCATGGGGCACCGGGAATTCCACAGGCGGGGTCTACTACCCCTGAACTTAGTAATGCTGGGGACACCATAACAGCTAACGGTCAGTCTCACTCTCTCTTTTTCTCTGAAGTACGTGGTAATAAGTGCACTCATTCTGTAACTCCAGAATTAGAGACTCTGGTGGAGAATTAGGGGGACACCCCGCAACCTTCTGGCCCAGCTGTCATGAACCACTACCCCCACAGCCATGGGAGGTGGCCCCTCTATTCCACAAGCTGGGAACTTGTCAAACTGGGAAGTGCATAGTACACTGGAACTCCCTTGGCTTTGCCGTGGGAGTCCTGGCACCAGTTCTAGGCTTATATGCTGTCTGGGCTATTTGCCAATCTGGACCTCTCTGAGGCCAAGCTGTAGTGCTGGGTTGGTTCGAGAACAGGTTTTATCCCCAAGCTCCTCATTTCAGGAGGATTTGGTTCTGTAAGTACTCATCTGGTTTTAGTTCTGGTTCGTTTGCAACTTATTGTTTTATTTTGTTCACCTCTAGTCTGTCCTTTCTTTTTTCTCCTCCTTCTCCATTTCCCTTTTCTATTTGTGTCTTAAGCTGAAAATAGGAGGCCCTATATTTATACCATCGGAGAGCCCCCTACGTCATATATTAGCAAACTGGTCAACTTAGAGTTATAAGCCAGTAACAAAGAAAAGGATAATGGTTTATTATAACACTGCATGGTCCATATACATTCTAACTTCTAAGGAAAAGTGGCCTTTTAATGGGCCTTTAAATTATTATACTATTTTTGCAGTTAAAATTGTTTTGTCAAAGGTCAGGAAAAATGGGACAACGTCCCTTATACGCAAGCTTTTATGATGTTACGCAATAAAAAGTGGACACTAACTCTATGTTCAGAAACTTGGCAAAAGTGAAAGTCTTGAAAGGTTTTTCTAAGTCTCAATAACTTTCAAGATCTTGAAAGTAACTTTCAGATAACCTGAAATATAAACACTGCTGCTGCATGACGCTGACATAACTTCTAAGAAAAAAAAAGTGGAACTTTTAAAACCAAGTGGCTGATTCTCAAGTCAGCCATCCCCACCCCTAGTTTCAGCCTCTTTAAAATTGTAGGGGCAATTATAAGATATTAGGTCCACTCTACAATTGTTGGTAGTTCTGTTTATATATATGGTTTCTGATATCTGTGCTTGCCTGTGTTTTTGCCTCTGGATAGTACAACCAGTTTATAATGTATGATTGGTTTAAAATAAAAGATTAAGTGCGTATATTAACATAATAAAAACTAACCCAAGTACTTTTCAGGATCACATGATCTAAGAAAATATTTGATACTAAGACTGGTTTAACTTTTGGTTAAATAGACATGTCGTTTAAGGTTGTTAACATTAAATACAGTATCTTTTGTGTTACCTAAGTTTGCAGAAATAAATTCATGTTATCTCTGTTACAAGATTTGTAAAAATAAAATAGCTTGGATAATAATTAACTTTGAAATCTCACAGAGTTAAGAACTAATAAAATATTAACTGAAATAAGGTTTTAGATAAAACTTTCCAGTAATAACTATATGATGTGGATGCTTGGATGTAGTTTCTCACCATCTGTTGGCAACTTAAATTTTAGTTTTGCTAAGTTGTGTTAAGTGATAAAAATTAACTACCTAGACATTTCAAAATAATGAAATGCTGAAATATTAATTACTAGATAGGTCTGAGTTCATCTATTTCTGGCTTCTTATCACAGGAACATTAAAAGATAAATTAAGATCTATTAATAAATGTCTTATATTTTATTATAAAAGGCTATGCTTTTGAAGTTTGCAAAATATATTCCTGTATTTGCCAATAGAAATGCTAATTGTTTGCTTTTAGTTGTGGTAAAAATTAAGGTTCTTAAGATTATAGATTCTAATTAATATAAAAGGAAATGATGTATACTTTCATGGAAGTTATAATGCTTGGAAACACATTTTTGAAGGAACTAAAAGAAAGCAGTTTGTCCTAAGGATGGTTATTTCTGAATAAGCAAGAAGAGACAAACTAACAGGGACTGGGGAATTTATAGAGGAGCTGTGAAGAAAAATCTTGAATTTTATATGCGGTTAAGCTAAGGTTCTTAGCTTAACCTTATGATTAGTTCTTAGCTTAGAACTTAGCTTAGTTCTTATGATTAACTAAGTAAATTTAAATATCAAAAGTAAGCTAGTACAAAATTAGAGTTAAGTTTTCTCTCTCTACTACCATGTTTCCCCAAAAATAAGACCTAGCTAGACCATCATCTCTAACGCGTCTTTTGGAGCAAAAATTAATACAAGATCCAGTCTTATTTTAATATAATATAAGACCAGGTCTATAATATAATGTAATATAATAAATATAATACAATATAATACTGGGTCTTATATTAATTTTTGCTCCAAAAGATGCATTAGAGCTGATGATATGGCTAGGTCTTATTTTCGGGGCAACACAATAAGTAAGACAAAGTTTGTTAGACTATTGCTCTGCTACGAATATTATAAAAAAGTTTTCTGCCTGAAAAGCAAAAATAATATATGTTATCAATAATTGTCTTAATTATGTCTTTAGTTACCCAAGAAAACTACATCTAAGAACTAAGTTTGGCTAGTAGTTATGTAAACTTCTGTATTTTAGGACTGCTAGAGTTCATATACCCTCCTTGGTGGCAGATACAGGCTAATATAAGGAAGCGTGGCTTCGCTGACCTATTAGGATATTATAATAATTCTGACTTACTGTTACATCCCTGATAAAAAGGCTCTGATCCTAGAGAAGTCCAGGAAATTTATTTAAATATCTTTAACAACCGAGACAGGGAAAATGAGGAATAAAGGAACAGTGAGACTAGAGAAATGAGATGAGAGACAGGCCAGACTTTTGGCTTATAGCCACCTCAGGGCCACCCCAGCAGCCCCAGAACAGGCCCACCAGATAAAGGAGCTTGCTTTGGATGTGGAAGCCCAGACCACTGGAGTCAGGAGTGTTCTAATCCTTCAAAGCAGCCATGCCCCCTGTGCAAACTGAAAGGGCACTAGAGGAAGGATTGCCCCCTGCTCTGAAGGGAGCAGGGAACAACTCCCTCCCCACAAATGGCTATAATCGACTGAGAAGCTTTAGGTTCCCAATGGCCCCTCAGAAGATTTTCATCACAGGAGCAAAACTACGGGTAACCTTGATGTGGCAGGTAAGCCTGTTAATTTCCTGATTGATATGGAAGCCAATTACTCTTTCTTGACCGCTCACTCTAGATCTATTTCCTCTAAAACCTGCTTGCTTATAAGGATAAAGAAAGCCCCTGGATTTGGGTTGATTTTACTCAACCTATTCCTTACCATTGATCTATACCTTAGAGGAAATATAAAACTAGCAAATCAGGACTCTGGAAAAGTTTTGTCAAGAGACCTCTAAGTCCTGTCTCTAATTGCTGCCCATTGCTTTGGATTCTGACTTTAATCCTGTCGTTTCCTATATTATTAACTTGGGAGAGGTTCAGCAGACACTCAAAAAATAGAGGGACTATCGCATCCCCAGGCCAACCCCTGTACACTCTGTAGCCCTGGAAAGCCAGGGGACCAAATACTATTAGAAGCCTAGAGGGGGAGGGGACCAATTAGCTCCTAAATAAAAGGGACCCTTTGCAGTTCTTCCAAGCACCCCAACTGTTGTCAGGCTACAGAGAGTCAGTGGCTGGGTCCCCTTCCTTCCAATCAAACCTATTTCATTTAAGTCTCCACAGGACTTCTCCAGGAGAAAGACTATTGCTTATATTCGAGCCAATTGAAGACCTTACACTCCTCTTCAAACAGACAAACAAATCAATCTCCCAAGACTACTAAGTACTAATAACTAATCCCAGACTCTTGGAACTACTCTTTATTACCTTTCTCTTAAGAGCTCTTATTCTCCTCTTTATGTACACTCTACCTAGGATCCCCTTCTCACTCTTAGGGATCCTAATTATAGTCCCTTCTCTCACCTTTACTAGTTCTTCTTCTCATTATCTTTGGGCTACTCCACTTTGGACCTTGTCTTTTTAACCTTCTTGTCAAGTTTGTTTCTTCAAGAATTGAGTCTATTAAGCTAGAGATGGCTCTTATGCAAAGCTTCCAGCCCATCTCCGCAAGTGACCCTGTAACCTTCAACCCTCGGATCAAAACTCTAACTTCCTGCTCAAAGCCCCTAACTTACTTCAGTCCATAGATGAAGCTGTTCAGATTCTTGGGGGGCCAGTTGTTTCACCATCCCTGACTGGCAATTTCATAGGTAGGGACAGCTCTACGCCCCTATCCAGCCTAAAGCAGCTACAGAAGACTGACCTTTGTCCATTTCCCAAAGATTTTCATTGCTGATCAGAAATGGGAGAATGATGAGACAGAAAAAGAGTTAACGAGAAGTGAGCCTGAGGAGGATTAGCAGAAGGTGATCTGATAGTACTTTTCACCACCCCATTGACTCCAGGGGACCAACCAGGCCTGCGTCCACTTCCCTGGGACCACTTTGGCTCAGTCCCTAGAGATAAAGTTTTCTGTAAAAACACCCCTATAAAAAAAGAGATAAGAACTTGACCAGAATTATCTGGTTTTGGGCACCTGCGCAGGCTGCTGGAGTCTACCCTTAGCCTAAACTCTGGCCTCATTATAATACAATTAGAATAAAATGAACATTATGGCCTGCCACCCCCATGGGTTTTTCCGTATGCATTCTGGGTAAGAGCACGCACAGAGAAAAACCAGTTATATAACCTGTGCATGTCAATCAAATGACCTCAGTCTATATGTCACATCCTCTGTTATAAGAAAATTACCTGTGCTTTCCTACATAAGAAAAGCTAACCTGAAGATCGGTGCAGTTGCCTGCTCTATGTAGACTCATTTTACTCAGCCTGTTCCTTACCATTGGTCTACACCTTAGAGGAAATATAAAACTAGCAAATCAGACTTAAAAAGGACTCTGGAAAAGGTTTGTCAAGAGACCTCTAAGTCCTGTCTCTAATTGCTGCCTATTGCTTTGGCCCCGGTGGCTTCTCTGCTAGGGCTTTTTTTCTTAAATACATTTTCTAACTTCTATTCCTTTGTGCTTCGGGAACAGGCACACAACCCGTGAGCAGCCATGACACCTTCCAGGCATAAGCCCTAGGGAAATCACCACACTGCATAAGGAGGAATGCTCACTGAAGTGCTTTTCACTTTTGAATACTCTAAAACAACCTAAATATCCATCCATTGATAATCATTAAAAAAATTGGAGATATATTTTAATTTCTACATTGTTGTTAACATGAATAAACTAGATCTACTTATTTTGACATAGATGGTTGTCTAAAATTTAATCTTGAGAAATAAGGCAAGTTGCAAAATGTTTTGTATAAAATAATAACCCACACATGTAAATTAAAAAGAAAAAAACATCATATATTATGTATGGGTATGTGGGGATAGAGTCCCAGAGAACAGTTTCCAAGCTCTCTGCCTCACTGGGGAGGTGCTGGCTCTGGTAGTGAATGACCATCAACTGTGATTGGTTGGCCATCAGCTGTAACCAGTTAGCCAATTGGCTACTGATGTAACTGCAGGGCTTCGTTGATTTGTTGGTTGGTTGGCAGGCAGAGAAGTGAATGGTGGACTGTGGATCACGTGGCTACTACTGCGTGTGTCTCGCCAGGCCTCCAGAGAGAATATAGTGGTATGACTCCCCTATCTATGGCTCCATGGGTGTTCCTTTTTGGCCTAGCCATATCCTGCGCTCTTATGTGGGGAGCGGGACTACAGGAACTGCAGGCTGCCCCGCACGACAAATGGCGCAGCGAGCAGGGTGTGGTGCCGGCCAAAACCTACCGAAGCATGGTGGAGCAGTTTGTGCATGTAAAAGTTCAGTTTCACAAGGCCTGAGAGGAGTAGCTCTGGGAATGGGAGGCGCGGTCTGCCTGGGAGACTCGAGCTTCCAGATGGTACACCTCCCTCCTGGCCATAGAAGGCATCACCTTCCTTTTGGTAATGTGCTGCTGCTGTAGGCTCTGAGGGTTGTGGACATCTTGCACTGAGGCCTCCACCCAATCGGATGCCTGGCATGGTGAGCAAAATTCCGGCCAGGTAGGAATGGAGTCTGACTCTTGGCAGAAGGACGTGTGGCCCCCACACAGTGTGTGGTGCCCGATGGCCACTGTTCTCAGGAGTTGGACCCCCAAGGAGGGGTGGGAGGACATGGACGGCTCTCCAGCCAGTGTGGAGAGGGCCCTGCAGACTCTGGCTGAGTTGTTGTGGGAGGAGGCGAAGGCTACAGCCGGCCACGTGGACTGGATGTTCCTCAGGGCCTTGAGTTTCAACATGGAAAATGCGCTTAATGAAATGGCCCAGGTGCCGGACCAGGTGTCCCGGTTGGAAGCGCTGGAAGCTCGGGTCTGCCTGTGAGAAGAGGGGCCCCACAGTGGAGATTCTGAGGCAGAGGCGGAGGAAGCGAGTGGAGACAACGTAGCTCCCAACCCCCAAGCCCGGCCAATCTTGAAGCAAAGGGTAAAACTGAGCAACCTTTGGGCCCCGAGGGCATTGCTGCCGGCAACCAGCTGTGACTGAGTTCATGACCTACACCCCTTATACTCCCACTGAGTTGCAGGAGCTGGGGAGGCGGTACAGACAGCACCCTGGAAAGCCAGTCTTGGCTTGGCTACTACGTTTATGGGATGGGGAAGCAGACAACATTCTCTGCTCCCCAGGTGAGATGGAAAAGCTAGCCTTTGTGACAGTGCATCCATCCCTGCGACAGAGGTTACAGAACTGCCATAGGTTGGCCCAAGACGAGGGCAACCACTCTCTAATGGAGTGGCTCACTGCTGTGGTACACACAGTATGGGGACAGGCTGGCGAGCTGCCAGACACTGTGAGTCAGTGGCAGTCATATACGGAACTTACTCAAATCATCTGTGAAATGGGTATGAGACATGCTATGTTCAACCCTAATATGCGGGGGCCGGATGACGAGCTTTTTACAGCCAGCATGAGAGATCTGGTTTTGGATACTGCACCTGCGAGGGCTTTTGGATCCTTGGTTGCCATTCTTATGCCTTATGTGGGACAGTGGATCCATGAAGTTACAACTGCCATGGCCACCCTAGGGGATGTTGAAAGCTGGAGGTGAAGGAAGTTAAGACAGGAGGTTCAAACAGTTGAGGCCTGGAAGCCCAAATCAAAAGTAAAGGGGCGAGCTCGCAGGCCTCAGAGAGTAACATGCACACAGATGTGGCGTGATCTCGTGGCAGCAGGGGTCGATCAGGGAAAAAACAGACCGACAACCCAATGCACTCTTACTGGAACTTTGGAAACAGTTGCGTCCGGAACAGCAATTCTGGAGAAGCCTAAAGGAGAAGTCTGGGAAAGCACGACCCTGCCCCTCCAGGACTTCCTGCGGCCGCCTGAGGCAGACTCCTTTCAGCTTGATTAGGGGTGGGGCCAAGGTACCCGATCAGAGGGGACGAGCAGGGACCGGAGACCCCGTGTGGAACTCTTCATACATTGGTCCCCTTCTAATGTGGAGAGGGTTTTGGCCCTAGTTGACACTGGCGCAGACTGCAGTCTTGTTTATGGGAACCCAGAACTGTTTCCCAGACCAGCAATCTGCATTGATGGCTACAGGGGAAAGACTGTGACTGTGAAAGCCGTTTCCTTACCACTGGGTATAGGAAGGCTTCCCCCTAATACCTACAAGGTTTATGTCTCCCCCGTTCTGGAGTATATTCTAGGGGTGGACATGCTACATGGCCTCAGCTTACAGACGTCGGTAGGAGAGTTCCGTCTCCGGATCCGGGTGGTGAAAGCGGTGACACGCGGGCATGCTCATCACCCTCCTGAAGTGTTGCCACAGCCCCGGCACGTGGTTACAGTACGACAGTACCACCTGCCAGGCGGGCAGGAGGAGATTGGTCGTACAATATTGGAATTGGAGAAGGCACATATTGTGAGGCCAACACACAGTCCATTTAACTCCCCAGTATGGCCTGTGAAGACGCCAGTTGGGACCTGGCAAATGACTGTGGACTACAGTGATTTAAATAAGGTGACACTACCTTTGCACGCGGCAGTACCTTCAATACACGATTTGATGGATCGTCTGACCGTCCACCTGGGAACATATCACTATGTAGTGGACTTGGCCGATGCTTTTTTCTATGCTTGTCATGTAGATTGTTAGGCGAGACCCTGGAGGGGTGGAGTGTGGGGCCAGAGTCCCAGAGAGCAGTTTCCAGGCTCTTTGCCTCACGTGGAGAGGTGCTGGCTTGGGTAGTGAATGACCGTCAACTGTGATTGGTTGGCCATCAGCTGTAACCGGTTAGCCATTTGGCTACTGATGTAAATGCGGGGCTGTGTTGATTGGTTGGTTGGTTGGCAGGCAGAGAAGTGAATGGTGGACTGTGGATCATGTGATTACTACTGCGTGTGTCTCGCCTGGCCGCCAGAGAGAATATAGTGGTATGACTCCCCTATTTATGGCTCCGTGGATGTTCCTTTTTGGCCTAGCCATACCCTGCGTTCTTGTGTGTGAAGCAGGACCAGAGGCCCCGCAGGCTGCCTTGCACGAGAAACTGTGGAGCGAGCAGGGTCCCTCACACAACAATTAGTTTGAAAAATGTGGGTTATGTGTACATGAGTGTTTGTAACATTCATCAAAAGTGGGTAGAATTAGGTATTTTCTTGTATTTGTTTTTATTTTAAGCAGCTCTTCACCTGTATAATTTCAATTTTCCCTATTAAGGTAAGCGCATCATAATTTCCAAAAACTTCAGACTTTCTTTTCAGTCCTTAAATTTGTGACTGGGATAAGTCTCAGGAAAATTCTGTCCAAGAACCGGTGGAGACCAAACTGGATACGGGAAGACACAACAGCTAAATTAATTGTAACTGTGTCCTCACTTTAAGCCATTATAGTTTACAAAAGTTTTCATAGGAACACTCTGCCCTCAAATAGTGGGGGAAACCTGTATGGGGTTATGATTGTTTTTTCCCCATGGGACTCAAGTCAACATCTCTTTAGCAGAGATTTGGATAGACAATGTCAAGTATTAAAACATTCTGGGTACTCATTTAGCTAGCAGTTCTCACTCAGATTGAAAGCTGATCAGAAAAGAAAGGCAGAAGCACATTCAGTTAGCATAAACACAAACTAGAAATGTAACAATTTGAAATCATCTGATGGACATGGGCAACTGAATGTGACAAGATCTGGCACATTGGCCAAAATGTCAGTCTTACTGGAGAAACTCCTATCTGGAATTCAAGGGAGACTTTTACCTGAATAAGGTAAGTAATACTTTTATGATTATCACTTAACCACATTAGTTTTACCAACTGACCTTAGGTGATTTGATCACACAGAACTCTTAGGGTTTTTGTTTTGTTTGTTTGTTTGTTTTAGAAAATGGTAGCCTCCAAAGAAGTCAGACGTGGGAGAGTATTGACTTCTTCCCCTCCCCCTACAACCTGGCTCTTCAGCAACAAGAAACGACAGTTACAGATAAAATTTGGACACACCTGCAGACCATTTAAATTAAACAGTTATTATCAAGGAAGCACAGAAGCAGCCCATATAACTTGTTCTGTGAGCTCAATGAAGTTTCGTGTTATTGTGCAAAAGGTCCGGCTGCTAGCCAAATGAAAGACAAAACTCGAGAGGAGTGGTTAATGAAAAGAAAATCAGGTTTATTCCAAAATGCCAGCATTAAGGGAAGACAGTGGTCTTCCTGTCACAAGCCTGCCTTCCCACTTTTAATACCACCAAAAGGTTTTATAGGCATTGTGGGGACAGAGGCAGGAGTGCAGTTTCCAGGCTCTTGACGTCACGTGGAAAGGTGCTGGCTCAAGTAGTAAATGGCCATCAATTGTGATTGGATGGCCATCAGCTGTGGCTAGTTGGCCGTCCGCTGTAACCAGTGAACCATTGGACATTAATATAACTTCCGTGGCTACGTTAGCAGAAAATGGGGGCTAGCAAGAACATGGTGGCTGAGCTAGCAAGAGCGGATGGCAGTTAGCAAGGTGGATTGCAGCTAGCAAGTGGGGTTGGTTGGTTGGCAGAGCAGTGGAGGGGGGGGGATTGAGGATAGTGTGGCTCCTGCTTCCTGTGTCTCCAGCCAAGCCACCACGAGAATATAGTCGTATGACTCCCCCATCTATGGCTCTGTGGGTGTTCCTTTTTGGCCTCACCATATCCTGTGTTCTTATGTGGGAAGCGGGAGCTGAGACCCAGTATGCCACCCTGTATGACAGGCATGCAGGAAGAGGCAGAAAAAAAGGAGAAGTTTGCTAGGCAACCCCAGGAAAAAGTGCTTCCCAGAGGCTGGTCTGCCTCAGGGTCCAGAGAGGATCCCATACAGATGCAAAAACCTCTCCCAAATCACGAGGCCAGGCAAGCACTCACTCTGCTGGAAATAAACAGAACCATTGAAACTCGTGGGTGTGCATAGTAAACAGTCATTAAGCTTTGGGGGGAGGAGAGCAAAGAAAATAAAAAAAAACTTCCAAAAAGTCCAAAGTCAACCCATACTGTGAAATTGAATTACACCAGAGGTTTAGATCTCAAAATAGAAGATCAGGTCACCGTTACCCTAGCTTTCTGTTCTTGTAGGTGCTCTAGCTACTGCCTTGCTCAGAAGGTAGGCTAGAGGAAGCAGGCTCACATTGTGGCCAGCTTCAGGCAGACGGAACCCTCTGGATTCCTGGCTGAATATGAAACCAGAAAAAGATCAAGCCTCAGGCAAAATCACTCAGGATCTGGTATTCTCTGGTTGCTTACCTCCATTCATGCTGGGGAAAGTCTCCACAATACTTTAGCCAATCTGCTTACTTTGATTACCTTCAATTTCACCAAAAGAGAACCCATTTTCAATCTGTATCAGCTTATTAACAAGACACAAACTTCAGTTCAAATACACATGCTACTTAACCAAGCCTTAGATAGTGATTGCCATATTGTTACCGTAGGGGGAGGGCCCTGCTGGGCTTGGTTTTCATACCAGGGTAGAATCCAGCCCTCAGCAAGGAAACCTGGGAATCCTAACCACTATGTTGCCTGGCGTGGGACCTTCCTCCGTATGATGTCCAGGTTCTTAGCACCTCAAGCAAAGAATTGAACAAAACACAGAGATAAAGTGGTGAAAGAGTAGCTTATTAGCAGATACAGTACACTCCAAAGAAATAGGAGAAAACCTGAGCAGTAGAGAATGGCTCAAAGGTCCTGACTAAGGAGGCCTTGGTTGTTTTTATCCCTTTTTTACTTTAGAATGGGCTGTTCCTTTCTGGGAGTGGGACCACTTGATTGACACCTCTGATTGACAAGAGGCTATTACCTCATCTTTTTAGACTGTGCATGTTCCTTCCTAGAATTCAGTCTGTTATAATAATATTAATGAACTCCTGGGCATATGCATGATATTATAATGATGACATAATAAGGCCCAGGTGAAATGAAGGTCGTTTCGGCCTTTACTGCACAGGTGTGAGTGGCTGGTTTAATCTAGTTGGGTATTTTGTACCCATTTTTTCCTCACGGGGGTAGATAATTATAGTGAAAGGGGGGAGATTTGGGCGGAGAGGGGAGGTCTTTTGGGCGATCCCATTCTGTGGGTTATGCAGAAATGAAGAGACCTGATGCCTATCTCTAACTGCCTGCCTTGTTATCCCCTTGAGAGATGTGATCCCCATAAAATCTCTATGGGAAACTGAGGGACAGGAGGTTTTTTCTTCTGTATCTGCTTCCTGATGGGCAGGGGCGTAGAGCTGTCCCTACCTACTGGGAATCATAGAACTCGGAATTCTCACTCTATCTGAATCTTAGATGAGAAGAAGGCGTCTCGAGATCCACCTGGAAGACCGTGTTGGCTTCTTTGGTTGGGACTGGTAATCCTGCTGGGATATCATCTGTATCCCCAAGGCCCCTAAATGAAGACAAATAGATTTTTATTGTGGAGCCAGTGGCCATGTAACTGGTCATTCAGGTGGCGTTAATTATCCAGGAGCTGGGCACAGAATAGGTTGGAAAAAATATTAGGCTTCAATGATTACAATTAACAAGTATAAATCACAAGTTTTATGGTAATTATCTAAAGCAGATGGTAGGAGATTTCTATGATTCAGGTTAAAAACAATCTATTGTTGTTGTGGGGACAGAGTCCTAGAGAGCAGTTTCCAGGCTCTCGGACTCACCTGGAGGGGTGCTAACTTGGGTGGTAGATGGCTGTCAGCTATGGCTAATTGACCCTCAGCTGTTACCAGTTAGCCAATTAGCCCCTGATATAACTGCCATGGCTGCGCTGGTTGGTGACTGGAGTCCAGAGTCAAGTCAGTCGGTTGGTTGGCAGGCAGAGAAGCAGACAGCAGGTTGCAGGTCTTGTGGCTCCAGCCTCCATTGAGACCATAGTGCCACCAGCGAGACTATGGTGGTATGACTCCCCTACCTATGGCTCCATGGGTGTTCCTTTTTGGTCTAGCCATATCCTGCATTCTTATGCAGGGAGCAGGACCAGAGACCCAGCAGTCCACCTCTCATGACAAATGGCGCTGCGAGCAGAGTACGGTACCTGCCAAAGCTCTCTGAAAGGCGGTGGAGCAATTTGTGCGTATGAACACTCAGACTCAGAAAGACCAGGAGGAGCAGCTGCTGGAGAGCTGGACACCCATGGATGGGTGGGAAGACGTGGACGGTACCCCAACCAGCATAGGCTGGAGAAAGAAAGTTCATTGCTGCCCTGTGACTGGAAAGTTCTTGCCCGGATGTTGGACTTACAGTCCCAGGAGGAAACGCTTGCTGAGTCCTCCGTGGAAGATGAGGGTGAGGTCAAGATCGTCCCTCACCCGACAGCCCTGGTGAATGACTGTGGACTATGGGAATTGCCTTCCATCCCTAATTTAATGGACCGCTTGACTGTTTGCTTGGGAACATACCACCATGTAGTAGAACTGGCAGATATTTGCTTTTGTGTCTTGACTGGCCGCTGTGGAAAATATGTGAGAAACCATGGAGAAAGAGTGGTGGTTCCCTGAGAGGCGCTGGCTGTGTCCAGGAAGTCTGGCTGTGCCCAGAGAGAGTGGCAGTGCCCTGAGAGCCCTGGCTGAGTCCAG
The DNA here is from genome assembly GCF_964194185.1 of Rhinolophus hipposideros. Taxonomy (NCBI): domain Eukaryota; kingdom Metazoa; phylum Chordata; class Mammalia; order Chiroptera; family Rhinolophidae; genus Rhinolophus; species Rhinolophus hipposideros. The sequence goes on along the minus strand of NC_138068.1, from coordinate 42,687,107 downwards.
GAAGTCTGGCTGTGTCCAGAGAGAGTGGCAGTGCCCTGAGAGCCCTGGCTGAGTCCAGGAAGTCTGGCTGTGTCCAGAGAGAGTGGCAGTGCCCTGAGAGACCCTGGCTGTGCCCGGAGAGACTGGTGGTACCCTAAGAAGCCCAGGAAGTCTGGCTGTGCCTAGAAGGACTGGTGGTGCCCTGAGAAACCCTGGCTGTGTCAGGGGAGACTGGTGGTACCCTAAGAAGCCCAGGAAGTCTGGCTGTGCCCAGAAGAACTGGTAGTACCCTGAGAAACCCTAGCTGTGTCCAGAAATTCTGGCTGTCCAGGATATTGCATTCACCTCCAGACTCCTTGCACAGGGCCCCTCGCAGAAGACGCTTGTCACATAGATTGTGAGGCGAGACCCTATAGGGGTGGAGTGTGGGGACAGAGCCAGGAGTGCAGTTTCCAGGCTCTCGGCCTCACATGGAAAGGTGCTGGCTCATCAACTGTGATTGGATGGCCATCAGCTGTGGCTAGTTGGCCGTCAGCTGTAACCAATGAGCCATTGGCCACTAATATAACTGCTGTGGCTATGCTAGCAGCAAAATAAGACTAGCAAGAAGATGGTGGCTGAGCTAGCAAGCTCGGATTGCAGTTAGCACGGTAGATTGCAGCTAGCAGGTCGGTTAGTTGGCAGGCAGAAAAGAGAACAGCAGATCACACATCGTGTGGCTCCAGCCTCCAGTGAGACTATAGTGGTATGACTCCCCTACCTATGGCTCCGTGGGTGTCCCTTTTTGGCCTCACCCTATCCTGTGTTCTTAATTGGAGAGCAGGACCAGAGACCCCACGTGAGTCCCTGTATGACAATTGTTTATGATTAAGAAATTGATTTATATAATAATTAAGAAGCAGGGGGATAGGAGCTAAGGAAAAGGAAACTTAAAATCTCTATAAGAAAGAAAACTAAAAGTTTTTCAGTGGGGGAGCTACTCACTTGGCCCATATCAATATGAATAACAGAAGCTCTTGCAATTGCTGTCTTCGGAGCGATGCTCTTTCTGATTGAAGGCAAGTGTGGCTGCCTGGCTGGAATACCATGAGTACTTCAGTTGTAGCTCAACCCTTGTAACAGGCACGTAATCTCACACTGTCTGTGCCTGAGTATTTTAAAGTAACTGCAGGTGACACAACAATAACGGAGCACTCTATGTTTTTAACAATTCCTTCACATAATTACTGAGAATTTGGGGAAAATGGCTATTTTTTAAACTAGAAGTAAGAAGGTAGAGCATATTGGTAACCACATCCAACAAAATAACTATCAAGATGCTTCTCTCCCCCCCACACAGGTGGATGATAGAAGGAAGATAGATAGATAGATAGATTGATAGATAGATAGATAGATGATAGATAGAACCTATTAACTCGAATAAATATAGGTTCTAGGAAGAGCAGTTTGCAGTGGTTGTATTAAAAGGGGCACAGCATAGACTATTAGTATAGGCATCATCTTCACAGGTCTACTGTGAACAATGGCAAAATCTGAACCTAAAACCAAGTAGTCCATCTTGTGCCCTATAGCAAAATCTGAGAAAGCACAAAGCAATAATGTAGTAAATGCTTTCTCTGTGCTAAATGCTTTACCTCCACCACCACGTTAATCCTCTGCACAAGTCCATGTGGTCAGGACTGTGATGTCCATCAAGGAGATGGGCAGATATGAAGCACCCTGCCCACTGTCACCCAGTTAGTTGCTGAGCTGTAAGTGGCTGAGCTGGATTCTAGCCTGGTCTGAGTGACCCCGAGCCCATGGCCTTTCTATTCTATTACATCAAGCTTCCAGTTCCCTGCAAGTAAGGGGACATTTGAGCTTACTCAGCTGTTCTGAAGTATTGTATGGGTGTTGACCATGATGTACCTGCTTATATGGTGTACATTTGCTCATTAGATTGTTCTAGGTGTGTCCGTAGTCCTGTCATTGTGTGAGTTGGTTAAGGCTAACCAAGTTGATTGCCACTCAGAGGCACAGACATCTTAACTTATGAAATTTGTCAGTGCTCAATATTTTGTGAAATCAATTTAAAAATTTGCCATGGATCATATTTTCTACTTCCCTTAAGTCGCCTTTTTTAAGCCCTTTCTCACAGAGGATGAGTTCATTATTTCTGGGAAGCTTGGAATTTATATTTTTATTATGAACTTTCTCAATTTCTCTTATTTGCAGTTCAGGTTATTTCTGTCCTTACTGATCCTTTAGTTCTCTGCCATATTTAAGAAATATTCTTTTTTTTTTTCTTGTCGAAGAAAGTAATTTGCCTTTGAACTCAACTTTCTGTCCTCGCTATGAACATGATCCATTCCTTATCAGCATTTGTTCTTCAATCTCTGTTTTTCTCTTGGATTCTTCTCCTTGACCAACAAAAGATGATACCTCTGACACAAAGCAGAATCCCTTGTACCTTATGACTTGTTTCTCTTCCTTTGCCTTCCCCTAATTTTTCTGTCCCTAAATATTTTGAGACTTAGGCCGTCAGAGGGCTGGTCTGTATCTCAGTCACTCATCGATCTTTCAATCTTCCCCACCCACCCCACTCACCCCAGATCATCTAATCTAGACTTAAACCGCAAGATAGGCAACATTTGCTTTTGTGCTTGTCTGGGTTTTGCTTGTGTGGTGTACTGACATTTAAAAATTGGTCTGGACAGCTCCAAATGATAGAAGATATGTATGATTCAGCATATAGTCAATGTGCAATAAACATTTGTTGAATGAAAGACTGGATGAGAAATGCAATGAAAAATCATCAATATAAGACAGAAAAAAACTAAAATGTTACCCAATATTTAAATATTTGGTATAGTTGAAATCACATTGTCAGGTTGTGTTTTCCATTTCATTTGGTCATTAATGATGATGAATACACAGCCCTAAAGTGATTTCTGTTGAGGCAGAAAAAGGTTAATAAAAGTGAACCTGAAGGGGGACTGCCCAGGCCTGCATCCCCTCCCCAGGAACCACCCAGTTTCATCCCCTAGAAATAAACCAAAGATGTCCAAACACTCCTAAAAAGAAGAGAGAAAACCCAACTGGTATTAACTGGTTCCTCACACGTGCACAAACTGTTAAAACCTGTCTGTTAGCTGAACTCTAGCCTCACTATAATACAATTAAAATAAAATGATCATTAAGGCTTGCCCCCGCCCATGGGTTTTTCTGCACGCATTCTGGTTAAGAGCATGTGCAGAAAGAAACTAGTTATATAACCAACAGATGTCAATCAAATGACCTCAGTTTATACGTCACATCTCTTATTGTAAGGAAATTTACCTACCCTTTCCTATATAAGAAAAAGCTAACCTTAAGTTAGGTGCAGTTGTGCCTTGGCGACTTCTATGCTGGCATCTTTCTTCTTGAATAAACTTACTTCCTTGCTCTGAGTTTCAGGCTGAGGCTGTGAATTTCTTCACCTTTTGCTAATGACCAGAAGTTAAGTCCAATGACATAACAGTTTCCTTACTATTCCAGGAGGTTAGAGAATATAGGCGCCATGAGAGCAGGACTTACTTGCTTTTTCTTCCTACTGGATTCCCAATGCCTAGCACAGTGCTTGACATGTAGTAGACACTCAATAAATATTTACTCAATGAATGAATTAATAAAGGAGAATAATAGGAAAGTTTGTCCCTCTCCTCACCCTCTCTAAGTACTAGATTGGACTCTGAGAATCACATAACAAAGAAAGTCAGACTTCTTATTTTGTGCATTTAAAGCAGTGTATAAACTTCCAATGTGGCCGACTGCTATTCCCTGCAGCCAGCTCAAGCTATGAGTCAGTATTATCACAGGATAAACTGCTTCTATGTGTGTGGCTGTGCCTGCGTTTGAACTCAACCTGGAACAATGCCTGCTGGGGCACTTTGTATAAATTTTAAAAAATATAAATAAAAGTAAAAAAAAAAGTCTAAATGTACTATAAATTAAAAACAAACAAACAAAACAACCCAATAATTTGCACACCAGACAAGATAGACGCAATCTGTCATGGGTATTTATAGACACAAGAAAGCTGTGTGCTATAAGCATTATGTATTTGGGTACTATAATAAATCTGTGTGTTATGGGAACACACAGGAGAAGAAAAGCTAAGGTTGATCCCAGCAACATGGCCTGGTACACAGTAGATGATGTACACGGGCACGTGGGCACATGGGCATATACACACATGCATGTGCATATACACACATGCATGTGCATGCACACACAACAATCAATGGTTAACCAAGGGATGGTTAGATGGGTTGTGCCTAGATAAGAAGAGGAGAACCAGTACAGTCCTCAGTCTCAAAGGCAGATAGTCATATTTTTGTTGTTGTTGTTGTTGCTTTTTAATTTTAGAATTTATTAAGTAAGCTGTCAACTTGAACAGGAGGAAAAAATTTTTAAAATAACATCTGTAGGATAACAGCCAAAAAGGCACAGAGTGAGTGTTATGCCTCTCTATGTCAGAAAGTGGTTGGAAAGTTGCCCTGGGAGACGTGCTAACACCAGGAAGCTTGGCACATCCTCTGAATTCCTGAATTCTAAACTTCATTGTACAAAAGGCCACTTGACATATATCAAAACCTTCCAGCCAAAATCAGGTTTTCAAAACTGAAGGCCCCTAAAGAGGTTCATTTAGAGGCTTCACAATGTGGAATCCCTGTGCCCATCTCCCTCCCTATGGCAGGATAGCGTCCACCATGTGGAGCGTCCACACTCAGGCCACTAACCACAAGCGCCAGCCCTGTGAAGGCCAAAGGAGTGACTGCGAGCTGGAGGGGGCAGTGAGAAATGGCAAAAAAGCATAAGTCCCTGTCCAAGGCAACCTTTTGGCTCATTTAAGCCAAGGCAAAATTCTGGCTCATTCAGTGTTTTTCTTGACTTGTAAAATGAAGGATGATCAACCGAAATAATCTTACAATGAATGTTCTGGAACGAGAATGGAAACCACGCATCACAGAACTGCTTTTTCCATGTTCTGTAACTTAAAAAAAAATTAGTGGCTTTTATAAAAATGCTTTGCAATAGCTCATTAGTCTATAAAAGAGCAGGGGTTCACCAGAAGCCCTGCGTCGGTTTATAGGTGCAACTCTGACCTGTGGGAGCAAGAGCAGATAGTCTTGATGTGCACGCTTTTACAGTCCTCTCTCAAACGGAAGTTAAACATTGCACTGCTAGTCTAAGTCAGTAGACAGAGATTGAAATTTCAGTGGTGTCGTTTCCACTCCCAATACCACCAAGCATATCCGGACAGCCATGTTCACGGCCACATGACTGAAAATTCATCCATGTACCCCACAGCACAGCAGGTATGTGGAGTGGGGTGGATGACTGTCAACCCCACCAACCCCACCAGCCCTACTTAATTCTGTCTGCTCCTCTGTGCCTCTGGTTCCAGATTTCTTGCTTCTGCCACGTTGGGCAGCCCCACTTGGATTCTGAAGGGATGGGAATGAGAGGGGGGCAGTCACGTTGTCACAGCAGGCAGAGCTTCTGGAGAAATTTGGGGTTGACTCCTTCTGTGAGTTCCCATCCCACTCTGTGTGATGATTATTCATTGGTGCTTATTTGCAAAGGAGCATGGGTCTTTATTTCTCTCTTTAATTGGATATGACTTTCAGTTCCTGTTACTGAGCTAATGTGGACGTCTGAGAGCCTCAGAGGGGACTTACTGGCTGTGAGGTAAGATTGTAGACCAGGCCCTCAAGCACCATGGCTATGTTTGTGTTTCTCATTTGGCATGGTTCTGGGCTCCTATAGGCAGAACAGAGTGTATTTCAAGTGAAGGGTGTCAAATATGAGTAGAATATTAGGAGATTAGAGGAGAAAAGGAAACAGGTCTTATCTTCTACCAGATCAATCAGAGCAGATGATACTATAGGCAGCCACTTCACATCCCTGCTTAATTTATTTTTCAAGTTACGTAACTGAATAAAATATTCACCTTAAATCTTCCAAAGCATGTCAGAAAAAGCTGCAAAGAAATCTGGTCTGGAAAGTGTCTTGAGTTAGAAATGGGAGTATATGTCCCAAGCAGATTTAAAATGCATTATGAGAAGTGAACCTCTGGAAAATCTTCACACTACCCAACCAGTGCTCCTGAGCACAACTTGTGATGGTGGCCCTGCTGATTGTCAATCTCCCTCCTGGCAGAGTACAGATTCTGGAATGTCATTGGGGGATCACTTGCATGAATGCTCAAAGGGTAGGGAAGTAGTGCCAGTGACAGAGACCAGCAAATGGGGGAGTGCCCTTGATCAAGGAGCTCATAACACAGGATAAAGTGTCAGGAATGCAGAGGGGGAAGCAGAAGGCAGGAGTTATGTGAGAAAGGGAGTTGTGGAAATGAGCTCAGGAGTGGAGCAAGATTCTGAAAAACTCCGTGTGTGCTGTTGATGGAAATAAGGCTGCTAGAGGATGGCAGGCCTTGTCAGAGTCAGAGTTGTGGAATGTAGTCTTGGCAAATTCAACTCTAAGTCACTGTCACACATACTTTGGGAATACCCACACAGGTAAAGGGAGGGCAAGGCCTCAAGGGCATTATTAGGTCATGATGATTTGTCTCTATCAAGCTGGTAATAACAAACATCCATTAGGAAGACGATGGAGGTACAACACCAAACTAAGTGCATACCTCGTGAAGTCCTCCCCAGGGTCCAAGTACCCACTCATTCATTTATTCACTTAACAAATTTGTGTCAGACACACTTTGGGACACAGAAGAATTAGCTGTGACAAAATAGAAAAACACCTTGCTCCCATGGATTCTACATTCCAGTAACAGGAAAAGGACAATAAATAAAATATGCATATTAGAAAGTAAAAGGTGCTATGAATGAAAGCAAAGCAAGGGAAGGAAAAAGGAGTATGGATATTCTACATGTTGGGTTATTGGGAAAGAGACAAGGCAAGGCCGTTTGAGCAGAGACCTGAATAAAATGGGAGATTGGATTGGGGAGATATCTGGGGATGGAGCACTAGGACAGAGAGAACACCTAGTGCAGAGGCCCTGAGGGGAGTGTACTTAATGCACCCCAGGGATAGAAAGACCATTAGGGTGTTGGAGGTGGGGAAAGGAGAGCTGAAAGGTTGATATGGCCCAGAATTTTCAGGACTTGGAGGTCACAGGAATGACATTGCATTTTATTTTTTGTGAGATTGTGAGTCATTGAAAACTTTGGGCAGCAATGTCACACATCCTACTTGTTTAAAAAGGAGTTCTTTAAAAAAAGTTTTTAAAAAATATATAAGAAGGAGCTCTTCGATTGCTGCATGGCCATCAGAGTGAGGCTAGAGGGGCAATATGAACAGGAGGGGGCTGAGGCAGGAGAAAGTGGTGGCATCAGATGTAATGAAAACTGATCAAATCCAGGCAGAATTTTCTGCTTAATTTTGAATGTAGGGTGTGAGAGTTAAGGATCACTGTAAGGAATAGAAGCATCTTTTACTGAGATGAATAAACCTGAGGGAGTGACAGGTTTAGCATTTGGCAGTTACACCCTTAAGTGAGCAGTTAAGTGGAACACTTCTTTCCAAGGCTTTCCTTGTATTATTCCAATATAAAGAAAGGGGGCAGATTACAGTTTCCTTCCATCTGTGTCTCTGTAATTAGAGCCCTGGTTCCAAAGCATTATCGTACATATGACTCATTTAGAGAAATAGTTAAAAATGTAAATTCCAGAGTGCAGCAGAAATCCTGATTTAGTACCTGGGAGAGGGATCTAAAAGTGGAATCATTTTTAGCAACCACCCAGGAGATGCCAATGCAGGGAGTCCATGGGCCATACTCTGAAACCCCTATTATAGAGGAGATGCACTTGATGGTTTTGCTGTTATCAAAAAAAAAAAAAAACCTGAGAAAAATACATTTCTCACAAGTGAACATTGGCCAGACAATCTCTCCTTGATCACCCATGACAAAGATTCCATGCTTTTGACCTGGATAATTCAAAACCCACCTGGTAAAGGAAACAATATCTTCTGTGAGAAGAATGAATACAGTAACAGGGCCAACATCTGGAACACATCCTTCCAAGCCTTATTCAAGTACAAAGGGTTGGTTGAAGCAGGCCTTGAGACATCTCCCATTGTCACCTTCCCAGAAGATGCACTGGTTTGTGAAGTCCAAAGTGAGGTAGTGAGAGATGAGCAAGCTCTTGGGGCTTGCTGATGATATACACTAAGACTATCCTTCAGGATCTCTTAGGCACCTGCTCTAAGTTGTACGGCCAGCATTTATTTGAAGGTTGTGGAGAATAATAATAAAAATAGCTCTACTAGGCCTTTTCTTTGCAATCCTTATACAACCTAAGATAAGTGCAGTAGTGATCAAAGCTAGTAAACTATGTGTGACTAGTGATTTTACCCAGGACAGTCACAAATGCAATGGCCGCTTCAACTGTAACCAAGTGAGGCAACTCTGCATCGTTTACAATCGTTTCAGACCACAGACATTCTTCCTCTGGTTTGATACTATGTACTAGAAGATCCGACATATTCAATGTGGATTCTATAGAAATGCACAAGCAATGCTGCTTAAAAATACAGATTCCTGGGATCCAGGCCAGATGTTTTGAAGTGGAAACTCCAGAAGCTCTATATTTTTAACAAGATTTCCCATGTGATTCTGATATGCAGCCAAGCTCAGGAAACACTGATGAAGACAGTTCTTCCAGGAAGAACTTTAAAGATGTTCTGCTTGAGGTCTGACTTGGAAAACATACCAGTTGGATTTAGAAACACAAATGCAATTGTCTCATCTTTTACAAGCAAGTTATGCATGGTGGGGGATGACTCAAACTCACCCAGCAATTTCTCTATGCGTATTAGCTACTGCTTCTACATTGAGTTATGACAGAGGCCAGTGTCGAATGATACATGGTTCATTCTACACTTTAATCATCAGAAAGAGGTAGATAAACATTTGCATCAAGATGGAAGACTTTAATGGTAGTAGTAGAGCATGATATGGAATCTCCAGATAAGACAATGGGGTAGAGAGCATCATCTTCAGTGTAATTCTCCAGGCTTGTAGATGTGTGTGCATCATAAACTTAAACTATAAGAGGCCAACATTGAATGATCTGCAGCAGTACTGATAGGTCAGTACCTTAGAAGAGATAGGGCTGAAATTGTGAGTAAATGAAGGCAAAGATGTCTTTGGACCATTATGAACTGTGGATATTAGCAATAGTTTCTTGTTCAACCTGTATAACTTTTTTTGTGTGTACATGGTTCTAGAATAAAAGCCACTGTGACTCAGAGGCACCTGGCATTTAATATACAAGCACACTTGCACAATGTGAAATTGTCATGGTAAGGAAACTGTGGTTTATGCTCTTGATAACATACTGGTTGAGGCTGAGAATGTACCTGCTAGAATTTCTGGAGTATGAACTTCCTGCTGTTGACCTCCAAAGCCTCTGAATGCCTTTTCTGGGAGGTTATACAAATGATTAGAAACGTGTGCTGCTTCTATTTACTCATCTGTGGGATATAAAACTGAAAGCAACAAAGGAACAAGACAAACAAAGAAACAAAAACTCATACACACAGACAATAGTTCAGTGGTTACCAGAGGGTAAGCGGGGAGGGGGGTGGGAGATGAGGGTAAGGGGGATCAAATATATGGTGATGGAAGGAGAACTGACTCTGTGTGGTGAACACACAGTGGGATTTATAGATGATGTAATATAGAATCGTACACCTGAAATCTATGTAATTTTACTAACCATTGTCACCCCAATAAATTTTAATTAAAAAAAATACTGGGGTGATATTGGTTAGTAAAATTATATAGGTTTCAAGTGTACATTTCTATAATACATCGTCTATATATCACATTGTGGATTCACCACCTAGAGTCAGTTCTTCCATCACCATATATTTGACCCATTTACCATCATCTACCACCCTCCTCCCACTTTACCCTCTGGTAACCATTAAACTATTGTCTGTGTGTATGAGTTTTTGTTTCTTTGTTTGTCTTGTTCCTTTGTTGCTTTCAGTTTTATATCCCACATGTCAGTGAAATCAAATGGTTCTCGACCTTTTCTGTCTGACTTATTTCACTTAGCATAATAATTCAAGATCCATCCATGTTGTTGCAAATGGCTCTATTTCATCTTTTCTTATGGCTGAGTGGTATATACCACATCTTTTTTATCCATTCATTGATCGAAGGACACTTTTTGGTTGTTTCCATGTCTTGGCCACCGTAAATAAAGCTGCAATGAACATCGGAACTCATATGTCTTCACAGATAAATGTTCTCAGGTTTTTTGGGTACATACCCAGAGAGGGATTGCTGGGTCATATGGTAATTCTATTCTTAATTTTTTTGAGGAATCGCCATACTGCCTTCCATAGTAGCTGTACCAATTTGTCACTTTTTGCAAAAGAAGTTAAATAAGTGTAATAAAAATTAAAAAAAAAAAGACATGTGCTTCTTCTAGAAGTGAAACATGGCTTGAAGCTCTCACTTTGCCTTCTGGAGGTGACCAGTCATGAATTGCATACTATACCCTGGGCAGCAGAACATTAAAGACCTTAACCTATGGAGGGTATTGGGAATTTAAGTTCACATTTTCCTTTCCACTCTACCCATTTCTCCTGTCAACTCATTCAATATCTGATGCCAGACTTGCTGAAGTCTCTCTGAAGTTCTTATTCCACTGACCTATTATAGACAATAGGTCAATATCTGATCTTTTGAGGCACTATCTGCCTGGAGGCAATATCTGACATTTTAGAGATTTTTGAGTTGTATTTCATACCTCGATAAACCACCTTCTTGCACTCTAAATCTTGGAGACCCTTGCAACTCAGTCCTGACCCGCCTTTTCTCTGTTCTCTTGCTAGGTAACCTCATCCATACTCATGGCTTCCATTACCAGTTATGCAAATCTTTCCAGAATTTTCTTCTAACTGCCAACCTAACACTTCCACTTTTCCAGGCTTCTTAAATTTAACATGTCTTTTTACAAGGATGGCTGCAGATTTTTCTTCAGAGAAGTTGTGGTTCATGGCCATGCCAGAAGTTCCAGGGACATCCCTGGGTGATTTTTGTCCTAATAAAGAATAACAGAATCCTAGGAGAAAGTTTTTGGATTGAGATGCTCCTGATGATACATGCTCTGATCATGAGTGTGCTGCCCCAGAGTTAACCTCCATCCTTTAATCAAGCTGCATTTTGGTGCCTGTGGAAATATTAGGATATCTTGAGGCATAATTTGTTCAAAATATCCACACTTATTTTGTCTCTAGCATAATTCACAACAATGGCAATAAAATTGAGAGCATGGATGCGTAAAGAGAAACAAATTCTGGGCAGAGTTTCAGTTACCTTGTGTGGAAACAGCTAGGTAAGCAGAGATTTTGAGGCATTCGCACATCTCATTTGGACAGCAGTGGGAGTTCTGAAAGAATTCGTCTTTTATACTCCAAGAGAAGCCAGATCAAACCTTTGGTAAAGGACAGGAGTCTAGTGTAGTGTTGTGGACGCATTCTGCCTCACCCATATTTCTGTGTAGGACCAAAGGTCTGCTCTACTCTTTCTTAACTAACGTCTAAAGGAAACTTCAACAATTTTTCAACTTGTCTAATATGAATGACTTTTTTCTGGAAGAACTTTTCTTTCTACATATTTGACATCATGGAAACATGGAGTTCAGTTTCAAATGGCCCAATCAATTTCATATTCAAATGGCCCAATCTCACTCTATGGAGAGAGTTATAATCAACACATTCCTAAGTCATTGATGAGCTAGATATTTTTCAGAACATATCTTAGAGCTTGGAAGCCTCACCAGAATTCAGTTCTAAGGATTCATATTTTTTCAGTTAGAAAGTCATTAAGAAATACAAAAGTGCAGTTTTTCCACAGCACTGCCTTAGGAAAGGTGATGGCCATGCTGGGGAAGAGTGAATTAGAGTAGGGAGGGAAGGAAGGGCTAGGACAATGCTGTGGAGAGTTTTATTTGGAAATAAATTTCAACCAAATGACAGGATTATTAACTATTTGAAGATCATTCTTTTCTTCAGATCCATTCAAATTAAACAAATAACATTCTTCTGTACCTCCTTTTTGTATGCAGCAAAGCTGTGCTTGGTGTCTCTGATTTTAAATATTTTACCAAAAAATATGAATATGTTAATTTTTTTCTCTTCAATGGGTTGCATGTTTACATAAGACTTGGAAAATAAGACATAGTTTGGGGATACCAGGGCAAATAAAGACATTTGAGTTATTCCTCTTTTCTCTACTTCTCAAAACAGACAGTTCTTTCTACCCCACTGTGTAATACCTAACTAAACTTGTACCTTGCCCATGATTCCAGGACACTCTAGTGACAGTGACCATTGGCATCTATCATGTGATTTACAGAGTGCCAAACATAGTACACTCATCTCATTTAATGCTCACTATAATCAATAAGGCAGATTCCACATTATCCTCACTTTTCAGATGTGTAAACTGAAGCTCAGCTTCCAGAAGTTGCACATAGGCCATACAGTTAGTAAGTGACAAAGCCAGGGTCTGAACCCCAGACCAATGGAATCAGCTCTTCAACTCTCTCCAGTGTGTCTGTCCATTCCACTAACCTAACTCAGTATTCTTTTAATGCTCCTGTTTTTGTGTCTGTTTTTTAAATCTCCAACTAGATCATGAACTCCTGGATGACAGTTCTTGTCTTGGGCTTTCTTCACAATAGGATGCCATGTCACAAGGATATGTGCAGGAATGTATCAGAAATTCCAGCTGATTGACATTAAAGGCTCATGAGGATATATAAAACCAGAGATTCAAAAAATAGAAAAGTAAACCTTAAAAGAAAGGTAATAATTCTATGTCTTGTTAGTTCTAGTTTATATTAATAGTTGTTAAAATCATGTTATTTTTAAGCAAGTATCAAAATAAGTAAAGAAAAGAAAACGACCAAGTAACACAGATTAGCTTTTGTGAATGTATTGGGATCAGTTTTATTTATGACCAAACTGTAGGAGGATATGGGGGGATGACTGTCCTACACTCTAACACAAGTAGTGTGAAAACAGTCTCATCTCTACCCTGCATTTCTGTGTTGGATCTCACCCAACAATCACTGTAAATGCCCCAACTAAGGATGTGAAATGATCTTTTTCCAGAACCTACCTGTCCCAGAAAAGTCCTTTAGTTTCCCACAGGGTCTGCCAGTCTAGAAAGTCCCAGGGCATGCTCCTCCCCCAAGATGGGCACTGTGGGTTTAAAGATGAGGAGGGAACCACAGCCACTGTTTGTATATGTGGAATAGGCCACTACTCATCTGGGAAAATTCAAGAAGAGTTTGAAAAAGGCTCTCCAGATCTAATTATTACTATCTAGTCAAGCAGGCAAAACTGGCCTTAGAATTAATCCACTGCATCAACTGTCACAAGAGAGTTTCAGAGGAGATTACACAGAGAAGAAGTGAGCTTTGCCTAGGTCTGTGGTGAGTGAGCTGAGAGACAGGAAGGTGAGCAGTGCAAGGTGGGTGTAGGGGCAATGGAGAGAGACAAAGGAGAGGGTCCCTGAAGAGAGATGACACCAGGCCAAACCACACTTTGCCTATTGGGACCCTACCTGGGGCACAGCCTGAGGAGGAGTTGTGGCCAGGGGAGCCAGTGTCCAGGTTTTAGTAAAGCTGCCTTGACAGGTAGGGAACATCGACTTTCCATAGAGTAATGCTCTGTTCACCACTTGTCCAAATACTAATAAATCACCAGTAAATTCCTGGTGCTGTTGGGAAGGTTTGGACTTCAAAGCCTAAAATTTACAAACAGGAACCTTTCATTAACTCTGGAAAAGAATTTCACTTTATTTCAATTTGTGTATTTTGGTTATTTAGTGGGAGCATGTATTGCTGAGCAACGTGACATACTGTTTTGAATCAAATGTCTTTTGTTATATAACCATCAGACACTGACATTATTTGCTTAGCCTTCATCCATACCAAATGTTTGAACTTGCTTTGTTAAAAGATGAGACAACTTTGCTTTTTAATTTTTTAAAGCTAGTTTTATTCACTGGATACTGTGAGACAAAAACAAACAAACAAAAAACAACAAAGGGAGCACTTAAGTCTGTGTAACATTTTAATTTTCCTGGAGTTCAAAGTACTACCTTTCTCCATTAAATAGTTTAAAGCATCTTTCTTGAGAAAAGGGAATAAAAGCGAGATATAATCTGGAATTAAATGCCTGTGGTGTGTTATTTTGCTGGGGTAAATCACCTACCGTGTTTCCCCGAAAATAAAACCTAGCCAGACTATCAGCTCTAATGTGTCTTTTGGAGCAAAAATTAATATAAGACTCGATATTTTACTATAAGACTGGGTATAATATAGTATAATATAATAATATGATATGATATGATATGATATAATATAATATAATATAATATAATATAATATAATATAATATAATTAATATAATATAATATAATATAATGTAATAATACCGGGTAATATAATATAATACTGGGTCTTATATTAATTTTTGCTCCTAAAGATGCATTAGAGCTGATTGTCTGGCTATGTCTTATTTTTGGGGAAACATGGTAGTATTTCTTCATTTCTCCACTTTTCGTCCCATTTCAGCTGTGCTTAGGTATTCAATGTCCGAATTATTTCTTTCATCAAACATATGCAAATGAAACAATATTCTTCTCTTCATTGAACATTGCTGCCTGGACCTTTTAACGTTCAGGTCAACCATCTCTTTTTGTTTTTGTTATGAAGCACTGCATCACACAAAGAAAAGATTAAACATTGATCTTGAGCAAGAGCATTAAAAAGTAAATTGGGATCTATGTGATTTTCAGCTGGGACAGCCATTTCCTTCAGGCTTGACATGAGTATCAGATGTTTGCCCTTTTCAGATATCAAGGTGAAGAAGGATAAACATACAAGTTTTTTGGGGAAAAAGGGCAATCCAACTTGCATTTTCCTTAATCCAGAAGCAAAACATTTAACTGCCAGCCACTGACAGGGTTTGGAAAAGTCATCAGTGGAAAAGTAACCAAAACACTGCTGAAGCATGGGTGGTCACCAACAGTAAAAGGGGAAACAGTGAGAGAGAGAGAGAGAGAGAGAGAGAGAGAGAGAGAGAGAGAGAGAGAGAGAGACAGAGAGAGAGAGAGAGAGGCAGAGACTTGATACAAATGCTTTCACGTGATGTTCTAGCTATCTGCTTTTCTATATGGCTAAGACAGCACAACTGTCACCATCCTGCTGAAAGCTCAAATTAAAGTGATACCACAACGAAGCATTTCATGTAAACCAAATAAAACACAGCTGACACTATCATCCATGTAGGCTTGAGTGGGCTGGTGTGTGCTCCATGCTTCCTTATTTCAAGAATAAAATTACCATGTTGCATTGTATATTGTGTCTACAAAAGCTCATGGTCAAATGGATTTGAATACCAATCTGGGGTAACAGTCTTTTCCACTATTAAAGTGTTTTTTTTAATTGTTATTTTTTTCAGTTGCATTTGACATTCAATATTATTTTATATTAGTTTCAGGTATACAGCATAGTGGTTAGGCTTTTTAAATATAATTTACACAGTGATTCCCCCGATTAGCCTAGTACCCACCTGGCACTATACATAGTTGTTGCAACATTATTGACTATATTCTCTAGAGGGTATCATGCTAAGTGAAATAAGTCAGACCGAGAAAGACAAATACTATATGATCTCATTTACATGTTTTTGTTGTTGTTGTTGTTTACTGTTAACATGGCTGTGTATAAATAAAGAGACCAAAACACCAATAAGCAGTAGAAATGTCAGCCAAATCAACAATGAAAACAGCTAAACCTAATATTCTTTAGAAGCACATATATCAGCAAGTCAAAAATTTTGAGAAAAAGAAAGTACATTTTTTAGGTAAAAAAAAAGAGTTCACTGTACGTTAATCATGATGATAGCATGGATAAACATCAGGCCTTTGATTTTCTTTTGTTTGTTTTAAGTGTAAGTAGTCTCCATATGACATTCCTCGTTGTTCGATTAGTAAGTTATTTTATTAGTGAGATGGACATTCACAAAAAAATAGGTGCAGGTCTTGTTTGTCTTCCTGGAGAAATGTCCTGATTGCCCTTGCCAAGCTGGCCAGTTCCAATGTGACCCGGATTTCCGGCTCTGTGCTTCAATTGTATCAGGGGACAGCCCCATTTCGTGGCAGAATCTCGCTTTTTGTTTCAGTGAAAGCATCAGAAACAAAGTTTGAAGGCCACAACTCCCAAGTGAAAGTTTACATTTGAACTAAAAAAAGCATTTTTTTTCTTATTGAGAGCTGCATTGAAGGCTTTTTTTTTTTAACGAAGCCCTATGCTACCTTTGCCTCTAAGACCCAAATCGAGGATTCTCTGACAAGTTTCATGCTTGTAGTGATTTCTATTCATTCTGTAATGCATCTGTGCTTTCATGACCCAACCTACACCTTTCAGTGTGCCTTGCCCATTTATAGGGAAACAACACAACACCTCGCTTCTTTATTTAGAGGGCAGCAGGGCTAACACTTTTCTTCATACCACCAGCAGCTGCTAGCTTTGTGAGGTTGCTTGCTGTACCAGTCCTGGGCAGGTTGCAGAACAGGTTTACCGGGATTCCTCTCATCTTTTTTGCTGTCTGCAAAATCACAATATTCAAACTTGAAAAGTAACGGCCCATATTTTTGGATGCTCTTCATGGTAACATTTAATTGATTTTACTGGATTTGTACAACATACTAACCAGTAGTGTGACTGAATTGGTCACACCTTTAGCCTAGATGTGGATTCTGGAAACTTACAGTATTTTTGAGTCATTCTGTTGCTTTGTTTGGGTGCTAACCATTTTGAGAAATAAATATTGCACAAATCAAGAATTGTAATTGTTATCACCTGATCACAGCTCTGATATCAATTTCAAGCATTCATTGGGGCAAGTATTGTATGTTTTTAACATGAAGCATTGCTTCACCATCAAAGTCCCACCCCAATATTGGCTCAATAATGGTATATTGATTTTATATTGGAAGACGCACAAGTTCTAGTTTAAGTCACATGGTAGGGACTGGCTTTAATTTTTTAATTATATAATCCAAGTTCATAGCAAATCTCCTATTTATGTATGTGTCTATGAGTGTGTACATAATGATTAATATTACACATTATAGCCATATTGTTAGGTAGACCATTGTCCATGTCATGGTGGAGAAAAAAAGAAAACATTACAAGCATAGAGGTTGTCAGGGAATCCTGCATTTTGGCACTAGCTTGGGCATTTGTCAGCTGTATAATCTAGAAAAGTTACCTTGCCTACCTTATATGGTTGCATTAAGGATTGAATGAAATAATCTATATTAACATTTAGTCCAGTGTGACAGTGAAATATTGAGAAGTGGTAGCTAATGTTAACATATGTTACATAATTATTATTGTTATAAAGAATTCTCATTCATTTATTTGGATGTGAACATTTCCAAATATTCAGAAAAACCATATCTCAATTCAAACTTCTTTTTTGGACTACCAGTTTGGGATTCTTGAAATGATACTAAGGCAAAATATTTTGCTTTTATGTATTCTGCCATTTTTTAATGCAATATAAAAATATCAGTAAAAATCAGTTAAATAAAGTCTTCTTCAACACATCCTCTCCAAAACGATAAAATTACTAATTAAACACTTTGATAAACTTTTAAGTTGAATGAGACTGATGTTCTTGTCGCGCAAACAGAAACAAGAGCATTGAGTCACAGAAGAAAGTATTCTGTCTAAACACTAGAAAAATTAGTTCAAGCTTTTTGTTTACCCTTAGCTAGTTGTATGATTTGAGGCTTATTAATTCTCCAAGCCATTTTTTCTTTATTTGAAAAATAAAAAAGAAAAACCCATATCCTAATATGTCTGTGAGGGCTGAGATAAGAATTATGCACAATTTCCCTTCCCATAATGTGGAGAAAAAGAATTGCTGAAATTAAAGATGATTTCAGATGGTTTATTCCAAAATATTTGTGATGGTCTCATCTTTCGAATACATACACCCTCGTAGGGTGATAACAAAGAATGGATGACAGTGTGGGTGAACTCAAGCTGACATGGTTTAGGGAAAAACCTTGCATGACTTTATTACTTTTAACTAAAACCTTTCTTGACTGTATTACTTTTTACAATCTCTACCCCTCAAACCCCAGGACAGTTGTTAGTAATTATTAAACCTTATACCTTTTCTTTTTTCATCTCTTTGGATTTCAAAAAATATTTAGTATTATGATTTATATTCAGCATTCTTTTGATTACAAATAGATAACATGGTGGGGAGCTTTGGGAGTTTGCTATCAGGACATCAGAGCTTTTGGAACCCCTCAACAAGTGTGCTCCTGGGTCCCTGGACTATAATAAACCACAATCCATGGCTTTAATTGTAGTCCAGACATTCTCTCTGTGTATTTCTTAGCCACATTTCCCTGTATGGGGCTTATCATTTTATTCTTTTTATTTTTGATGAGCCTTTGATTTCCCACTTTGCAATGAACAAAACAGTTCCTGGCAACTTCTTCCTAAATCATGTAGCCCTGCAGAAAAATGCAGCCAGTTCCAGACTGCACTCTTTTAGTCTTAATTCTTGCTGGTTTCAAATGGAAGAGGCTCGTTGGCCCCGCTTGGGTCAGGTGCTTCTGTCTGGTCCAATGGAGTGGCCAAAAGATGGACAAGGATCTCATTTAATGAACATGGCTGCTCCCACTGTAACCAGGTGGTTGAAAATCTGGAATTTGGAGTTAGATTCTGGAACTTTGCTTTCTCCACCTCAAGTAGAGATGTTCCATGCACGTTATAGCTGTGAAAAGATAATCAATCAATCAACCAGACTTCCTGTGATTCTTGCAATTTGTTGTTACAAAGCAAAGCCCCACATTCAGCACTGAGATAAGAAGAGTTTATTTAGGTTTTGTAGTTCACCATCACATGTATTGGAGTTAACTTTTTTTCATACAGAAGTTTATTTGCTGTCCCAAAGCAATGCACTGGGGTTAATACTTCGAATGACACAAGAAAGGTTTTTCCAATAAATAATATTCTTCTGTTAGATAACTCTCAAATTTAAAAGGATTGTACCAGCTTACAGTTTGCTATGTACAAACTATAAACAATTTCACACATACAAAAAAGTTAGTTTTGCCATGTAAGCATGTTATTTTTGTGAGAAAAAATGAAAATGTTTTTCATTATTGAGGAAAAAGATGCAATTTCTTTCATACATGTACAGTAGACTGCCTGGTAGAGTTCAGTAGAAAATTATAATTTTGGATAAGGAAAAATAAAAGTACAATGTTTGGATAATAATAAAGAGCATAAAATATAAAATCATCTGATTAAAAATTACGTGGATATTAGAGAAACTGGTGCATAAGTTTAAGCAGAAAATTAAGCTCCATGTCATACTTGCAGTATGCAAGCAAGCCCTAATATACAGTAAAATTGAATGATTATTTGCGAACATAATTTGTTTTCAGACATGTATTAAAGCTACTTATGGAGTAATTTTATGTCACTTTGCCCAGTTTTTGATTGGATTAAGTCAACTACTTAATATTTTGGTTAAATCTTAATGAATCTTTTCTAATTGTTTGCTCAAATAAAAGAAAAAAATGAATCCTCTGACCCAGGTGTGAATGTAGACATATACTTTTTACTGGCTTTATCTCCCCATATAGAAGCTGAGATGACAATTTCTACAAGTGATATCTCATTCTCTGGAGATGCTTCTGGAAAAATGCAGTTACCTTGAATGCCCCCCCCCCATTGTTTTGGAAATTATGTACAATAAGTTCACTACCAGAAATAAAACAGAAATTTACTTGTGAGGATGAGTTTTGCTGTTAAGTGCCGCTGATCCACATCTCTCAACAATCCAAGCCCAAAGGTTTGGATTAGTTTTTAGACAGAATGTTATCCTGTTGTAAGGTCACCATCATTCTCCATTAAAACAAAACAAAACAAAACAAAACAAAACAAAATTCACAAGGTTTGATGTCTTCAGTTCCAAAATGTTTCTTAATCCTGCAGACCTTCAGGTAACATGGAAGGAGCTCTTGAAGCAGGGATAGTATATACCTCCATTGCCAGAGGAAATAGTAGATGAATACAGACAGGTCTATGTTTGAACCAATGGTCAAAGAGTCACAGCTTGATTAATCTCCTTCAGCACGCCAAATGAAGAATGAAAGACTGTGGTAGTACCATAATGACAGGATCCTGGGCTAGCCAGAAATGTTGCCATTTTCTGCCCACTCAAGAGTTGGAGACTTGTGTAGAAACCTTGTAGCTGACCGTTGCTGCTCCATAGCTACGAGAATTGCATCTTCACCCACTCTAGATTGGATTAAGTACATAGGTGTTCTCAACCCCACCAGGGAATACCAGAGTGGATTATATTTTCAAATCCCCTGGGGAATTTCCAAATCCCCTGGGGAATTTCCAAATTCCCCAGTGAGGGGAAAATGCAGTTGTCTTCTCTGTCATAATATCCTGACTATCAAGTTGTTAATAAGGATAATAATTACATATGATGTACTGTGTAACACTGTCCACACATCTTACCAAGTACTGTTACAACAGTCCTACAAAGTAGGTGCTGTTATTTCCACATTGCAGAATGTGAAACTGAAGCTAATGGACGTTATATAATTTGCCAACAGTACCAGCGAGTAAATAGTAGAGTCAGGATTGAACCCAAATCCATTTGAATTTAAAGTTTATATTTTTCTTACTATGCTATTATATATTTATGTGTAATAATAAACATGTTTATTTTAATGAAATAAATATTATATTTCAGGGACTAGA
Organism: Rhinolophus hipposideros; assembly: GCF_964194185.1. Lineage (NCBI taxonomy): Eukaryota > Metazoa > Chordata > Mammalia > Chiroptera > Rhinolophidae > Rhinolophus > Rhinolophus hipposideros. The sequence goes on along the minus strand of NC_138068.1, from coordinate 42,666,243 downwards.
ATCTAGTTTTCAATTCAGAAAATATTTATTCACAACAAAAAACACACAGCTAAGCATCACAGGTCACAAGCAGAAGAAATAAAAAGGCCTCTGAACTCCATTATGTCCTGCCCTCTCATGTCATATTTTTAAGTGGCAGGCATGTAGATGCCTCACTTCTTATTTTTCCATAATTGAGAAATAAAGCTTGAAATATTTAAATAAGTATAAAATTGGCTTATCAACCATGATTTGAAAGTTACCAAATTGGGGTGCAAATTGGGGTGCAATTCTGATACAATTTTGTCAAAGTGATCTGAATCAAATTCTAACATTAATTACATGGGCCTTTACCCATGAAAAAGGCTATCTTCATCCATAGTAAACAGAAAAATTAAATTTTATTAGGAGATTAATAATTTGTGTTTTATTACTTTTTTGGCAGTAATTCAGTTCAATAATTTATGCATTCATTCAATATTATAAATGGCACTGTGCTAGATGCTGGAGGTTAATAGTGGAAAAAGAGCCCTAGTGTCCCTATTGTCTCAGAGCTTTAAGTTTAAACGGAGAAGCAGTCAAATAAATAATAAACTGCAATGGAGTGTGATAGAGGCTATGGTAGGGATATACAAGATGTTATTGGAGCCCAGAGAAGAAGACACTTACCTAGAGTTGGGGACACATGGAGGGGTTCCTAAAGGAATGATGCCCAAGCTAACACCTGAGGAATGAATTAGTTTAGCAAATAATTTGTAGGACACGTGAACAGTGTTTCAAGGAGAATGAAAACACATCTATGCAGGCCTGAACATTTGTTAAACTGAAGAAACTTTAGTATGACCAAAGATTGTCAGGGTCTGATGGCAAGAAATGAGCCAGAAATGAGATTATTAAAATGTGTTGAGAATGCTGGAATTTTTTACTAAGGGATTTAGGAAGCAGCCATAGTGAATTATATGCAGTGAGGTAAGGCTATCAGATTTGCCTTTGGCTACAATCTGGATAATAATTGGACTGTAGGCATAAGGACAAGTTAAGAGCCTGTTGCACTAAGCTATAAATGAGTAAGCGTGGCCTGAACCAGGGAGTTGGAGATGGATATGGGGAGCATTTGACTGATATCTGCTATATAGGGAGCAGAATCTGCCAGACAGGGCGGTTGATTAAAATAGCTGGAAGGCATGGAAGAGGGAGAAGGAGAAGTCAAAGACGGCCCCCAGATTTCTGTATAGCTTTCGTATTCTCTTTGCCCTTATCATTTGGTTCATGTCAGCCCAATTCTGACTACCAGCATTTGCATGTCTTTGCCTGAGTGGGCTTCCATGTGGCAAGCCAGCAATTCCGGAAATGAGCATCTCCTCAGAGGAGCTCTCAAGAGATGACTAGTGAGAGTTTGTGGGCAAATCCCCACACCCTCACTGTTTGGGTAGGATAACTCTGAGGCATGTTCTACATGGAGGTCCCAGCAGGGTGAAGCCCAACTTGTTCATAGAAGGGACTGGTTTGATCATGTGTTTTTCAATGGCTCTTTGCCCTCTTATTTATTTACTTCTTTACTGGTATTCTCTAGAATCATATTCCAAGTAAACTATTTGTATGCACATCCTTGTCTAAGGCTCCATTTCTGAGGGCACCCAACTTAAGGCATCTGAATTGTACATGTGGATAGAAGACTACCTAGAGAGTCAGGAAACACCCAGGAAGAGACCCATGTGTCTGTTGGAGTTAAGTGAAGAAAAATATCAAAAAACCAGTTCTAGAAACTTTGAGGCTGAGATTCAAGGGAAATGGAAGTGAAGAGTCCTCTGGGCAGTTGCTTAGTGGGTTTAAAGTGTAGAAGAGCACTCAACTGGAGGTAAAGACTAGAGAGTGTGTGGGAAAACAGAAAGAAAGTGGTAGGTGAGGCAAGGACATACCCTTGAGAAAAGCCACCACTCCAGGCGGGTAAGGCAAGTGCTCACTAAGGAGATTCAATATTAATAATAGTGAATAATGCAAAGTGTACCACAGAATCTTTTCCTGCCCTGATTTGAGATGCAACCTTGATCATCGTCATGGTTCTTATCTTCACTTCTCTTTGCTTCATCAACTTTCTTTGCAGCACTATCAAAATTACTTACATTTCATGGTGTGTTATGATTCCTGATGCAATGAGTACTCTTCTTTTTTTAACCACTTAAGAAAGACAGACAATTTCCTGTGCATTCATTTTCCAAAGGAAAGGTAGAATAATTCTGTGCAAAGTGAAACCAGCTCTCAGTGAGGTCTGTGAATGTGACTGATTACAGAGGAGTGAAGGCTGCTCAAATGATGAGCTCAATCAAATAGGAAACTGAAGCTAACTCTTGTTAAATTAGGTTGTTTTCGGAAAGGATCAGATCTTGAGATTTAAATGAGGATCAAAGTAGAGACTTACATATTATATGACAATAAAAAGACAGATAAATACGCAAACAGTACAATTGCTTAAGGGCATGTTATGTAAGAAAGGAGCACCAGAGAGAGGATTTGGATGGGGAGTAAGTGAGTAAGTCTCTGTCTCTCTCTCAGGACTTTTTAGCCAAAACTTGAAGTCTGGACAGGTGAGTAATGGAAGGCAGTCTCAACCAGAGGAAATATCCTTTACACAGATCCTGAAGTGACCAAGGAACAGAAATTCTTTTGAGGGCAAGGACATGGTGAGTATGTGCTGGGGTCTTGAGGCCACGAGATGGGTTCTGGATGACATTGGGCAGCCTTGAAGGGTTATGAGAAGAAAGTTTAGATGACCTGACTCAGGCTTTAAGTCCCAGTTCTTCCTCACTTAGAAGGTTTGCTTGGTCCCCAGTGTTGTGATGTGTGCCCAGAACTCCCTCCCTCGAGGGGTTGTTGCCCAGCTGTTGACCCCTTCAGGGAAGTCTCGGTGGCAAAGAGTGTCTAGGTCACACCCCTTCCAAAGCGACCCATATCCAGTGACTCCTCTTTAATGCAGAAGTATAAAGGCTCAGGCAATTTTGCCCATCCTGGGGCCACCATGAGAGTTGGCCAAAACTGTTGTGCAGATTACATTACAGCTCATCTTCTCCTTCTGGCCATTCCTGTCCTCTTCCTCTACTCCTTCTCCTTCCTCCACTCTTCCCCCCATTCCCCACTAGCTCCTTCTCTTTATTCCTTCTCTCCCTCTTCCACTCTTCTTGCCCTCCTACACTCATCTCCCTCTTCTACACTCCTTCTCGCCCCTCCTCTCCTCCCAAAGATACTGAGCCCAAGGGTGCTTCATTAAATCTTGCAAACTAGATTCCATCTCTCTTTGGTTCCTGGAAAAACCACTAGTTCTCAGATTCCTTATCTGGCAAAATAAATTCACAACAGACTCCTTGGCATGTTGTAAGGATGGCATGAATTGCGAAAGGCCTCCAACTGTAATGTGGGCTCCTCCCTTTCAATCTGGACCTCATCACAACCTCAGGTGGAACCTGAACTTCTCAATTTCAGAATCAACAGGGAGACAGGACACTGTCCAAGACCAGGCAAGTGGGAGCATGGGGGAAAGCTTTCTCATTTCCTTATTGACTATTTTATACGATCATGTTTGAAATTGTTTTTTCATAAACAATTGTTGATTTGTTCTGTGTCTTCTCAGGAAAGGCACTCATTGTCTTTGAACCTAAACATCTTCATCCATTGACTAAAGCAATCAGGCAGCCCTTCAATCTTTGTGTATTCATTGATTCTGATTTATTAGTAAATTGAAAAACAAATAAGTAAACAAAGGAAATCTTATTGGATGTTTGTTACAGCAGTATTTTCAGTAATAAAACAATGAAAGCAATTTAAACGACAGGCAAATTGTGGTAGATTTATGATGGAATATTGTGCATTCTTATTTTATAAGGCTATGTAATAGACATCTTTACCAATTTTAAACAAAATAAATGTAACTTTACTAACAATTGTCACCCCAATAAACTTTAATTTAAAAAATAATCTGCTTTACAAAACCACTACAGACTATTTGATTCCCAACTCTGTAGATATAGATCTAGATAAAGAAATAAAGATGTGAAAATAAATAAATAGTTGTTAAAAGAACTGTAAGAATAGACATCAAAATATTGTATGTTATCATTGTTGTATAGTAGAACTGAGTGATTTAATTATTTCTTTATATTTTTATATATTTCCTAAATTTTCTATAGTGAATCTGTATTTCAGCACATATATATATATATATATATATATATATATATATATATAATTTAAAAATACATAGAAACAAAGGCAGCCATAAATCATGAAGGATTTGTCTTGTTTGTTTTCAAACATCAGACCTAATTATTTGGTTGCATCGCAGCCATGCTCTCGTTTTCTCAGGGGATGAAATGGTGCCAATGGGTTAAGCGAACTCATTGAAATTGGAGAAAAAGATCTCAGCACCTTATTCAACCCCATAAAGTGGTGCTTATTAAAGACCAGAACCTCATTTTTCTGGAATCCAAATGTGGCACATACTGCTGAAGTATTGAAATCCATCCACTTTTCCCTCTGCTAACGATAAAAAATACAGAAACTCAAAACACAGTTCAGGTAGTCTCACCCTGAAGTTTTAGAGCAGAAAACTTAGAGTTCTCACATCACTAAAATGTGATCACATTTTATGAATGTGATCGTAAAATCACATAGTTACGCCTATGTAGTTACGCCTTCTTTTCCCCACCTAAGCAGTTTCCTTTGGCTGCACATTCGTGATGGCCTCGGTCTTGCTTCTCCACCTTTCTTTGGTTCCTATGCACCCCTGCCACTGAGTATGATGCAGCCCCAAGGTTTGCCTATTTCTATTTGCCTAACGTCTTTAGTCAGGTGCAGATTGCATCCCGGCATATCACCCACACCATCCTTGATGGAAAATAAACACAACCAAAAGAGGAGCATTTGGGTGATTTCTTGTCTTACAAAAATAGCCAGCTGAGGACTTTGCAGCTACTTTGGCTCCAATATCGGAGACCAAGTTCAGATATTCACCAGAAGTCATTTGGCATCCACAAGCTCCTTTTTGCTGACTTCCTTCCAAAGAGAGAGAAGCTACCTGATTGGAATGAGGGTTTCTTGGGCTTTTGAACCTGGGGATATGATGCAAAGGATGTCTGACTCAAACGTCAGTTTGGCATTTATTGGGGGCCTAGAGCCCTCTTCCAGACTCCCTATCAGAATGGAAAATTAATTGGACACGCAATGAACGGTCACAGGCATTTCTGGACTGCAGTTGGTAATGTGCTAAAAAAATAGTGGTCTCTTTAAAGCCATAGGATGAATATGACCCCTGATATGTAACTAATGGGTGGGTTAATGTGAACCTTTCAATGTTGTGTATCTTTATCCGATGTACAACATTATGGATCTATGAAAATGGTCATCATTTGTTCCAGCTCCCAAAAAATCAATGGTACAATTTGAAGAAGACTCACTCTATTAAGCCCCTCTAATCATGAGACTAGCTGGCACACTTTCAAAGACTTGGGGAATTCACAACTGCAATTGGATCAACCACAGATTGTAGAACTAGTTCCTAGCTTGCAGGGCTTTTTGGTACAGTACCTCACGCTGACATTAGAGGTCAGCAGTAGTTAACTCCCTGAGAGGCTGCTCCCACTTGGCCAATAATTAGAAGTCTAGAACATTCTTCAGGAAAATGTATCTCTGGTTTCGTTGTCCTCGTCTATAGCACTAGTAGGGCTATTGATAACTTGAGATTGCCCAGTGTTTACACGTCAAGTTTGCGTGTCAAGGAGACAATATATGCCTGAATCCAACAATCTATGTTAGATTTTCATTTAGAGACATTTAGTGTTGATAAAAGAAACTGTGAACAAAATAACAGCTCAAGGTGAGCTATCTGATAGGCCAGAAGGGGAGTCTGGCCATATAACCCATAATACAATATTGATCTGAAATAAAAGCATGGGTGATAGCTTAGATATTTCATGGACCACCTGTCATGTAGACTACTCTACAGCCACTAAAATAATTTTTAAAAGAGGCCAAAAATCTATTGACATGAAAAGATGTTCATGCCATATTGTAGAGTGGGAAAACCAGTTTAGTGAAAAGTCTGTAAAGCATAACTTCATTCTCAATATACATACACATATATCCTTTAAATATAAAATTTTAAACTCTAAAACATAATAGTATTATTTTGGGGAAGCCAGGTTGCAATGGGTTTCTGAGGTTGCTTTATGTTTCTATATGGTTTAGAGTTTTTGTAACTTTGTATTTCTTTCATAATTAAAAATGTTTCTCTTTCAGACAACAGAGAAAACTCACCTTTCTGAAGATTTTCTGTGGTCCCAATACTTCTCCATTTATCTGGATGATAAGGTGCATCTCTGCTACATCACTACTCATGCCGCATTCTGGTTGTTCTCTAATTTTATCTCTCCAGCTGAAGTGCAAGTACCTCAAAGCCAGGGACTGAGTCCTGTCTGCAACTGTGGATCCAGTTGCCCACACAGGTAGTTTTTCTCATGGTGTCCACTGAATGGAGGAATAGAAGACAGGGTGTGCTCAAGTTCAGCTGCCTATGCCAGGTCTACAGTGTGAACTGACCAGGGAGCTCCCAGTGGGGGAGCTTCCATTGGATATTCATTAATAGGCAGCCACCAAATGACCTGTGGGAGTGAGTGGTCAGCCTGGGGCCAAATCTGAGCACAGCAGATGTAGGAGCCACAGTGGGCTGTGTGGGCAGGATAGAGTCCAAGTCAACATAGGGCATTGCTGAAGTTGGTATTCATCTCTGGGCTCCACAGCTGTCGACTAACGCCCTTATCTCAATAGCCTCCAGCTTACGCTAGTCATCCTCTGGGTCTTCTGAGCATAATAAAAGTTTAAAACATCATGGTGCCTGCTGGGGGGTAGGTGTGGGTAGGCACATCAGTGCTCTAGCTCCAGAGGGCAATGGGCAACAGGTGTAAAAAAGCCTAAGTGTATCTAGGATCCCATCAACTTGCAATCCCACATTCAGGAATTTGTCCAAAGAACATAATGTATAAACATGTGTGTGTATTGATATGTATGGCATCACTGAGGACAAAATCAGAAATTGCCTAAATGCTTATAAATAGGAATTCACTAAGTAAATCATGCCCTGGATATATACTGGAGTAGTTATGTATATCTAGCCGTTGTAAATTTGACCTATCAGTATTTCCAAGTGATCAACACAGCACAGAAAAAGAGCACACCTACCAGGTTCTCTGACACCTGAACAATTTGAGAAACACGGGTATGAAAGAAACAGTGCAAGCTTTGGAAACCAAAATCGAACATGATTTTGTCTCACTGACATGGGAACAGAAGTGAACCAAATCTTTCTGTTTTCCCTCCATACACAAGGATAATTACATCAACGAAAGATGTTTATCAGAATGACATGGGTACAGTATCTGATCCTGAATGAAGAACTCAGTAACTGTCCACTCTTCATCCCCCTAGGTGGATACCTCCCCCACAAGGCCAAAACTCTGTTGTGCTAAAGCTTGCCTCAATGACACACACGCTCTGTTCAGCCAGCTGTGTACTGTACGCAGCAATGCCACTGCCACACGCTCTTCACCTGGCAGCAGTCCACATCCTCACCATCGTTCTTACATGTTTTATTTTCATTTCATCTCCTCCTATTGATCCAGTCTGGGAAACTTCCTCAATTAAGGATTCTGTTCTCCACACCTTCTTTTTCTCAGCCTCAGCTTGTTATTTATTGAACAGGGAAAGAAAAGCAAGTACTTCCACGTGGGTCTCTTTTGGAACATTTTAATGTTCAGTGTAGGGAAAAACATGTCATTCCTGATTTTACCAGAGAATAGGCCTGCATGGAAACACATCTTCCTGTCTGGCAGAGTGCTGGGCACGTGGGGACAAGTCAGTAACTCCTAGGGGTGTCTCTAGCACTGTGCCCTGAACACTGCAGGCTCAGCGCTCCCTTCAGTGGATTTAAGTGCCAGGGAAGAGAGATGCTAAATACCACAGCACCAGCAGAAAGTACAGGACATGATTAAGAGCCACATTGGTTACTAAGGTGGTTTTCCTTCATGTCAAAATACCTTTCGTTACCAAAAACGGTTAGAGAAAAGAGGAGTTGTGACCCACTTTTTTGTGGGAGCTGCAGGCATTTTTGTACCATTGTCACCAAACTGACAAAGGTGGACAGGGACTCAGAGCATCGAGGGTGACTTTAAGGAAAGTGTCTGGTTAGAGAGGATTAAGAAATGGGCTGGATGAAGGTGTTGAATCAGAAATCTATGGACTGCCCCCCCGAAGGAGGGGATTTGGCCTAAATTTGGAAGGTTATGGAGAGCTTATGAGATATTACAGCAGTGCCCCAAAGTATGGATATTGGGAGAAATGCTTCAAGCATGGCTACTTGACCTTGAGATTGCCAGTTTTGCCACAAGAATTGAAATCTGCCTTATGAAAGTAGATTATGATTATTAATTATTATTATTTAACACAGAGTAAAGGATCTTTACAAAAAAGTTAATTCATTGGTCCAGAAATCAAACCTGTCAAAACCTGCGTGCATTATAAAGTACCCACAGATTGATAATCCGTGGAGCACTGATGAATATTTTTGCCTTATTTGGACATTAATGCTAAGTATTAGTCAGTCTGTACTTTAATATTGAATAGAAACTCACTGCAGGCTTTCCTCTGTCATGTTATTAAACATCCTGCCATTTGCTTTTATTCCAGTTTTTTGTTCGGTTTTTCTAAGGAGGCAGAGCTTATCTGCACCAAATAAACCCACTAAAGTTCACCCTAAACATGTCACAGACTGAAATCTGAAGACAACAGAAGCAACAAATCACAGATCAGGTTTTTATAAATGGCTTCAATCTGGTCAGGAGTTTATTGAAGTTGGGGGAAGCTGGCTGTCGCCCACAGGATGGACTCCAAGCACAGCTGTCACCAGAAGAGCCAGGATTCCTGCCCTCCCCTCACATGTGTGATTCTTTGAGCCCTTCTTCAGGGCTTGGGGAAATATGCCAAAGCAATTCATATCAAGATATAAGTATCCTTTCTATTAATAATGCCACTACTTGGTTGAAGCAAAATTTGTAACATATAAGTGTATCAAATCAGCACATTGAACACCTTAAACTTATACAATGTTATGTCAATTTTATCTTAATGAAGTTGGAACAAACAAATAAACAAACAAAAGCAGAGGGGATACCATCAAGGTTTGTTATCCCTAGGGAAAACCACTGCCACCTGTCTTGCCACCTGTCTCAAGGGCATCCCATGGTCAGGTTGTCATGTTCAGGGTTGGCCCTCAGGTAGCTTCTCATTACCAAGGTCACGAGAAGCTTGTATGTACTAGATAATGTTGTCCATTTATTCCTCAACAGATGCATGTCAAACGACCAAAGTCTTCCCACCTCCCACCTTTTCAGCGGAAGGGTGGAGTGGGCTCTGCCCCAAAGCTTCCTCGGTGACAGCAGTAGGCAGATGTCTGAGGGGGGCCATACCTGCCGGATTCATATGCACTCTCTCAAATGGCATCTATATCTTGTGTCTTCCACTGCTGTAATTGCAGCTTTCCGTCCATACATTCTTTCTTATATCTTAATAATTCTGATTTGGCTCCAGTCCTCTGAGTCTTGGCTAGAGAATCAAGTTAGCTTTTTAAGGTTGCTGATGGTGCCCACTGGGGTTTTATATAACTGGTCAAACATTCAGAGTTTTAAAGTTGCTAAAGGGGACTATTCTGACTGAAGGAGCTCTGGGAGCATCATTTCAGAACCTGGGCCATTCAGGAGGGGGTGTCATGAATCTTGCACTGCCGGGAGCAGGATGCCTACAAAACAATGGGAATCTGTGGTTTTCATGGCTTTTTTCACATCTTGTCCGTGTGTAATAGTGCACAGGGCAGTCAACAAACCATCGTAATGGAAAATGTTATTGCTACAACAATGAAAGGAAGCAAAAAATCTCACTTACTGTGCTCCTATTAAATGCTAGGCTCTGTGCTATGTCTTTACATGCACTGTCTCAATCATCATTATGCATTTATTTGTATTTAAAAGGTAAAGAGACTGAGGCACAGAAAGTTTCTGCAATTTACCCAACATCACACAGCACTCAAGGATTGGCTTTAGGATTTAAACCAGCCTATCTGACTTCAAAGCCTTTGAACTTTAGCCACTGTGCTCTGTTTTCTTTGAAAGGCAGATTCATAAAAGTCATTAGAGCCAAAGATGAAGAACATGAATTCTCAGAGGATTTAGTGACTTACCCAAAGTCACATGACTAGGTCTTCTAAAGTTAATTTTCATCCATACCCTGGAAAACTGGAATAAATCACATTTAAAAATTCCCATGGTTTTTCATACTGCTAGATGCCAGATAGGAAGTGCAACAACTTGCCCAGCTGCTGCTTTCTATGCTCTCTATGAAGGCAGAGATAGGAATTGCCCCATGCAAGGGGATAAGAGCAGTAAAAAAAAATTCAATATGGAACTTCTTTGCCTATTAATTCTCCTTGTGAGTTTGTTATCTGTCCTCTCGAGATACTCTTTAGACACTATAAAATTACATATATATGTGTCATTAGAAGAACAAGTAAAACTAAGCACAATAATATAATATTTCAGGCATTGAATGAATTGAATATGACTCCTATCTGATCATTATCTTACTTAAAAAACTTGTTTTTAAACAGTGCTTTTTCTTTAGCTTTGGAGACTAAGTCTCATAATTATGCTGGTCTAGCCTACATACAACATGGGATGACAAGGTCTTCAGATGTATATGCTTGCAATTGCAATGCTTACTATGCCCATTGCTTTATTCTCATCTTATTACATTTTTCAGTAATTTTAGCCTAATAGGTATGTTCTGTCAAATTCCTTTATGATGCTATTTAAGAAAGATTTTTATTATAATTCAATTGTTCGTTGCCTTCCCTAGAACTAAAAGAAGAAACTTTTATCCATTATGTACCTTTAAAAAGTGGATATCTAATTTTGAATTGTCATTCATTTTTTATTTTTTTCTACTTCAGAGAACATTAAATAAACTACTGCAAAAAAAAAAAAGGAATTAAGTAAGATTTCAGTTGGTGCCTCTAAATGATCCTGAAATCAAATCTTGAATTGACCTATTCTTGAAGACAGGGAAGGCAATATTTTGGCTTACCCATGAATTCTCCTGGGTTTCTTTCCACAAAACAGCTGGAGGATTCCCATATTGTCCTGTCACATGGCAGATTTGCAGAGTTATTCAGCTATTGCCCTCCTTCATTACCTGTTTCCAAGAGAGTGAGAACTGTCTGGTTCTGTAGAGGTTATAAAGGAAGTAATGAAGTACACTTTAGGTTGCCTGGGCTTTATCATGCTTTGTAAGCCCGTTGTCCAGATACCTTTGTGTAGTGTTCTTTCTGTATTTTCCCCTCTTCTCCAGGTCAAGGAGATAGCCCAAGTCCTTGAACTTTCCTGATTCAAGAGAAGGTGTGAATGCAGGGCTACAATTAAGTGTGCAAATTGAAACTGAGAAAAGAATGATACCCAGGGTTTTAGAAGTAGTGGGGACCTGTTGTCCACTCTCTTGTAGAGCCTGAAGAGGGTGACAACACCCCTGGTGGCCAGCATATAATTGTGGGGAACACTTGAGGAGGCTAGACCTAGGCACTGGAGTTCAGGATGACCAAGCTCCCAGCATGGTAGGACCTCCAGAGGTTAAAAGACCATGGGCACTGTACAGTGGAATCACAAAGATTACCAGCCTATCCTGAAGATGGACTAAGATTCATACTCACCCCATTCATGCTCATGTATGGTCAGTCTTTGTATTAGTCTGGGTCTTGGTAGGAAGCTATTTTTACTCAAAAAGTTCTAACTGAAGAGAATTTAATTTCGTGGCTCTTCACCAAAGTGTGGGCAGAGTTCAGGGAAAAAAGAAGGAAAGTTGAACCATCCAAAAAACAAGCAGCATGGGTAAATCAGTACTACCCATGGCCTTAAGAGTAAGGGGAGGGTGTGGTGCTTGCTGGAGCCCGTGTGAGCTGGATTAGTGGAGGAAACTGCAGTAAGAAGGAACTCAGCTATTGTTACACTCATTGTATGAAAGCAAGGAGAGGGCGGGGTGTGGGGGAGAAATACCCCATTCTCTCTTTCTTCCCACCCTCTGGTCTCTTGGTAGGGCCTCTTGTTGACTGAGTTCATGCAGCAGCCAGTGGATAAGGAAACCCCAGGGGTGTCAGGCCCATGGCACGGGGCACAGCAGAGAAGGGTAGACAGAAATTTGGGGGCTGTGGGGAGGGCCAGAGAGAATAACAACCAGCAAAGTACAGTGCAACACATTTGTTGAGATGGTTTTCTCAGTTGTCATTGGCAGAACAAGCCCTCTTGGAATACGTTTGAAAATCCTGTGCTTTGTCCCGGAAATTCCAACATGGATCAAATTCCAGCTCTGTCACTTTCAAGACATGACTTAAAATTCTTCCACCTCCTGATCTCCAATTATTATTCGTCTATAAAATTTCAGAGGATTAAATGAGTTAATATAGGTAAAGGGCGAGACACATTACTGTCAGGAAACATTAATTCTCTTTCCTAAGCACTGAGAGGAAAGTCAGAAAACTGGGTTTACATCCTCTAGCTGTGTGCTGAGTTGTTTCTCTCTGTTGAATGTATTCATTGAAAAATGGAGCCGGGCAGGGGGTGTTATGGTGTTTACTTATTTCTTAATGTGTTGCCTTTTTTTTCTCTTTAAATTAAAGTTTATTGGGGCAACAATTGTTAGTAAAGTTACATAGATTTCAGGTGTACAATTCTGTATTACATTATCCACATATCACATCGTGTGTTCACCACCCAGAGTCAGTTCTCTTCCCACCACCGTATATTAAACCCCACTTACCCTCTTCTAGAAAAGCAGTGGAGGGGTGTTTATGGTAGATTGCCTTTACTGTGCCTCCTGGTCCCTTCATTCTAGTGTTCTGGGAAACCAAAGAAAAAGTTTTACCCTGAACAAATTTTCAAGAATATTTATCTACATTATAATACAGCAGCAAACCTTTTCTGAGTTTCAATTTCTTAAATCATAAAAGGAGAATAATAAACTTCCGTAAATCCTTTCATATTAACTCTTGGAGATGTGAGGATTCTTCATATCACGACTGGTATACAGCAAGTCAAAATTACAGCTAAATCAAAATCACCCTAGGAGTGATTTTTTTTTTCTTTTTTACCTTGTCATTGTGAAATAAAACACAAATACAGTAAATTACACAAAAATATACAACTTATCCCTCAGTGAGCTGAGGGAACACTCTTGTAACCGTTACTCAGGTGAAAAAATAAAACTTTGCCAGAGCCCTCCATGCTCAGTCTCAGCCTCCTCTTTCCCACCAAATGTCCACAGCACCCTTCTTAGATAGTAATTTCTTTATTACATCATTCTAAATTTGAAATGTTGTTTAAGTCTCTTAATGTATAAGTCCCTTCCCCATATCTTTCTTTTTTTTTTTTTTACCTTTTTTCTTTTTTTTTAATTTATTAGTTTCAGGTGTACAAGACAAGGTAATACTTAGACGTTCATCATTTATATCCCTTACTCTGTGGACCCCCCCCTACCCCCATCCACTATCCCTCCGACCTCGCACTGAGCCATCACATTATATATATAAAATTATAGTTGGCATTCATTAATGTTTAGCTTCTGGAGTACAAAGCCATGATCAGGCATCCACAGTCCCATATCTTTCTTTTCCTTTCAGTTTTTCCATTGAAGAACTAGGCTGTTTGATCTATAGAGCGTCCACACTCCGGGTTTTGCAGACTGCACCCCGGTGATGAATTCAATGCATTCCTCTGTACTTCCGGCAAATTGGCAGCTGAATTCAAACAGCAGATTCAACTCATGTTCAATTCCTTTGGCAAAATTAGAGGTGTTTTTATAAGGAGGTAATCAAAGACCTGATTACCAAGGGTCTACATGACTCATTGAATAATAATCATATTTTAAAATAAATCCACAAGCGGTTCTAGAGTGTGGTCATGGTAGAAAGCCACCATAAAGACGTTCCAAAAGTTAGTTCCTTCCTTCTTGAACAATGTCCAAAAGGGAAGTGATGGGTCACGAGAAGACCCTACTGGCCCCACCTTCCTTCATCTCAGGATTCTAGGGTACTATAAAGAATTTTACAATTGCCATACTTTTCTCTCCTAATATTTCCCCCAAGATAGTTTATTACTCTCATCTTCTCATATTTTGTACTGGGGCTTTCCCCCTTTTTTATTTTATTTTATTAAAGCATATATGGCATACAATATTATATTAATTTCTGGTATACAGCACAGTGATTAAAAATTTATATGCCTTTACGATGTGATCACCACAAGTTTATTAACTATCTGCCACCGTGCAAAGTTAATATAATATTATTGACATACTCATATTTCCTGTGCTGTACACTACATACCCATGGCTTATTTATTTTATAACTAGAAGTATCTATCTCTTATTTCCCTTCACCTTTTTCATCTACGTCCCCATCCTCCTCCCCTCTGGCAATCGTTGGTTTGTTCACTGTATCTATGGGTTTCTTATCATTTTTTTTGTTTATTCATTTGTTTTGTGATTTTTTTTAGATTCCATATATAAATATATATATATATATATATATATGAGATCATATGCTATTTGCCTTTCTCTGTCTGATGCATTTCACTTAGTATAATGCCCTCTAGGTTCATCTCTGCTACTACAAATGTCAAGATTTTATTCCTTTTCATGACTGAGTAATATTCTATTGTATATGGTATATGTAACACATCATCTTTATCCATTTGTCTATCGATGGACACCTAGGTTGCTTCCATATCGTGGCTATTGTAAATAATGCTGCAATGAACATAGGGGTGCATATATGTTTTAGAATTAGTGTGTTTTTCCCCACTTTGGATAAATACCCAGAAGTGGTATCAATGGATCATATGGCAGTTCTATTTTTAATTTTTTGAAGAGTCTCCATACAGTTTTCCATAGTGGCTGCACCAATTTACAATCCCACCAACAGTATATAAGGGTTCCCTTTTCTCAACATCCTCTCTAACACTTGTTGTCTGATGCCTCTTTGATGATGGACATTCTGACAGGTGTGAGGTAGTAGCTCATTGTTTTGATTTGCATTTCCCTGATAATTAGTGGTGTTGAGCATCTTTTCATATCTCTTGGTCATCTGTATGTCCTCTTTGGACATATCTTCAAGTCCTCTGCCCACTTTTTAATCAGATTGTTTTTTTGATGTTACATTGTATGAGTTCCTTATATATTTTGGATATTAACCACTTATTGGATATAGCATCTGTGACTATCTTCTCCCATTCAGTAGGTTCTTTTCATTTTGTTGATGGTTTCCTTCGCCATGCAGAAACTTTTTAGTTTGATATAGCCCCATTTTTTTTATTTTTGCTTATGTTGCCCTTGCCTAAGGAAACATAGCCAAGAAAATACTACTAAGACTAATGTTAAAGAGTTTACTGCCTATGGTTTCTTCTGTATTGGGTTTTTGTTTAATCAAATTAAAACTTAGTATAATAAAACATAACTCTAAAACAGCTGTTGAAGCACAAGGCCCATCTCCAAGACACACATGCCACCTGTCTAGTGAGAGGCCCAGTACACTGCAGGGAAAGAATATTGACCCAGGTCCCCACTGGAAGATCTGAGGTCTGTTGTTGTACCTGTCCAACTCTCATTTTCTTATCAGTGGAATGTGGAGCTGGACTCTCTTACCTCTAAATTCTGTTCTAATTCAAACAATCTTTGAATCCAGAATTCTGTTTCTTTTTAACATCGAGCAGCTAGCACAGTGACAATAGGGACTCAGTTCATAAACAGAGCAAAATAGAAATCTAGTATGCCCACCAGTATCTCTGCATGCCAGCACAATGTCTGTCACCATCCATGTTCAATAAATAATGAATGATGTCCCCATCTGCACTCAATTAGCACAGATTCACATTGTTTTACAGCTTGAAATCTCAAGGTTATTTTCATTTGTTTCAGCCCAAATATTCTATATATCAGGCCTATCTTATACTACGTATTTTATTATCCTCCTCCAGAGGGGATCATCAAAAGTTTTTGAATAATGATAAAATGTACCTTGAATATTTTATTTTACTGGAGTTTATAATTCCTTTATTAGGTTGCTTAGTTTTCTACATACCAGTTCATCTCCCAAACTTTTTCTATGATTGAAAAATGAAGAAAATCAATTTGTATAAATTTAAGAGAGAAAGTGGAATTTCCCACTTATGGAATTGGGAGTGAGAGTGTTTTAATTTTCTATTGCTGTGCAACAAATTACCACAAACCTTAATAGCTTAGGGAAACGTATTTGTATTAACTCACATGTCCCTGGATTAGGAGTCTGGGTGCTCAGGGCCCCCTTAGGCTGAAATCAAGGTGTCAGCCAAGGCTATGTTCTCATCTGGAGCTCCAGTTCCTCTTCCAGTCTCATTTAGGTCGTTGGTTAAACCTAGTTCCATGTGCTTGTAGGACTGAGGTCCATATTTTCTTGATGGCTGTATGCTGGGACCATCCTCATCAACTAGTGGTTACCTTCACTTGGGTGTCCCTCTCCATATCATGGCAGTTTGTTTTTTCAAGGCTAACACAAGACTCTGCAATCTGCTAGGTTGGAGTCTTATATAACATAACATAATCGCAGGTGTGACCATCCCATCACCCTTGCCCTATAATATAACCTAACCACAGAAGTAACATCCCATAATATTCACAGGTCCCACTACACTAGGGGGCAGGGGGTTCATACAGAGTTTGTATACCAGATGGTAGGAATCTTGTGAGTTACCTTAGAATTCCACCCATTTTGGACAATGACAACGATGGCTTGAAAGTCAGACAGACACAGCAAGATCCACTCATCTGGGCTTCCCCTAGGATTTCTCTGTATGTTCTTCATTCTCACTCTTCCACAATGGCTTGCCATGGTGACAAGTGACATGGCCCCTAGAAAATTCGGACTTCAGCAGTTTCAGGACCAGAGGAAACAATGACTTTTTCTCTCCAGTTAGGAAATCCAGTGAAGGATTCTGATTGGTTCAGATCACAAGGATAAGGCTGGGAATCCAGTCTGACCCAATCTGTGACCATGGGGACAGAATTCTTGCAAAAAGTGAGATAAAACCAATTGTGTCTATGTTAGGGGATACCGAAT
The DNA here is from genome assembly GCF_964194185.1 of Rhinolophus hipposideros. Classification (NCBI taxonomy): domain Eukaryota; kingdom Metazoa; phylum Chordata; class Mammalia; order Chiroptera; family Rhinolophidae; genus Rhinolophus; species Rhinolophus hipposideros. Next base: position 42,649,034 of record NC_138068.1, on the reverse strand, counting down.
CACATAGATCGTTTGGATTTTTAGAGTTAAACTCAACAAGTCTGTAATAAAATATCAAATCCCCTCAAAATCAGCTTCTGAAACTTTATGGCTGGATTTGGTTGATAGGACCATTCATTTAGAAAGTCTTACAGTTATCCTGGAAACCAACTCTTTTCTTCTTGGTCTTCCAAATGCAAGTGATCACCTGGGCTTTATCCCTGCCCCCCTACCCCTCTATATTCTTTCTGTTGCAGGTTAGGTTCACAAGAGGCAGAATTTGAGGTGGAGTTTCACATGTAAGGGGTTTATTATTAAAAATAGTCCTTGGGATCAACACCTGTGGAAGTAGGAAAGGAAGCAGGAAGAGGCAGAGGGAGAAGTTAAGCTTTAATGACATCCAATGTCAGCCTTGGCCATTGGAATGGGCATCCCTGAATTTAGAATGACCCAACAGAGCTGATCCAAGTTGGGCTGAAATGGCCAGTCCTTTACACTCCCAGATTGACTAGTCACTGCACATGGACCATTGGAAAAGTAGGTGTCCTTGGGTGAGGAGGTTCTCTGAGCCATTCTGAAGCGACAGCCCTCCCAGCACCTGGAGCCACAAGATCTTCCATAATGGGAGATCTGCATGGTACATTGCAGTCTCTACCACATTCCTTACATTTATCCCTCCTGTCTGTTCCCAGACTCCCTGCCCCTTCCCCAATGCAGGCTTTTATGGTCTGATTCTTTAGTCGCTTGTCTACTGGGCTCCTTCCTTCCCATTCAAACACTAAATCTCTTCTGTTATCATGTCAAAACACCATTCAAACACTGTTAATGGCTTTCAATTTCCTATGGGTTCAACTTCCTAAATCTTAGTTAGCTAAGTTCTGAGATTCTTCACAACCTGACCTCAACCAATATTTCCAGAATTTTCATGTATTTTATATGTCAACTTTGTCATCATCACAATATCAAATTTCTTTTCCCTAAGTTCACTTTTCCTCATCTTCTCTCCTTCCTGACATTTCTCCACTCTCTCTCATCCTCCTCTATCTTATTCTATGATGAAAATCCTACCAACCCTTTAAGGTTTTGCCATAGAAACTTTCCTATTTTGATGATCATGGGCCAGAATAACCTCATCTTCCCCAGAAATATTAAATTTTTATTTTGGGCAACATTAATTCTATGATTTAATGTCACATATTCTAGATTATCAATTACTGTGTATGTTCTTAAATTTAGGTCTCCCTTAACAGCAGGCCCTGAGACAAGGATTTGGGGGCAGGTGGCCTACCTGAAAGGGATCGCAGTGAGCAGGGGTAGGGAATGAGGAGAATGAGACAGAACAGAGGGAAAACCCTATGATGTGAGTGTTAGCAAGCAAGTTACTTCTTGGGCATCTGGGGCTCAGTGTCACTCAGGAACCTCTGAGGAGCTGCATAAACCCGTCTCAGAGTTGCCCACTGGAGGACAGGGAGCCTTGAGCCCTGACCCAGTGACTCACATCTGCCATGAGAGCTGACCCTGTTGTTCCTGGGAGTGTTGGCTCCCCTGAACTGCCAAATTGTATGTGTCTGTGAAGGAACAAGTCAGGGAAAACCTTCAGGCAGATAAAACAGACGGTATTTATTGTAGGAAGTGGTCAGTGTGCTGGTAATTGTGGACCGCAGAGCAAGTGGACAGAGAGGGCATAAGAGTGTCCACTCTACTACCCACCTAGATGATAAACAGTGAATTCATTCTATGTTCCCCACAGTACTCAGTTTTACATATAATGGGCATTTAACCATACCCACTGATGCTGAATAGTGTCTGGGAAAAAGGAACTCTCCTGTTTTCCTTTTCCTTTACACAATCACAACTTCTATGATGAGACGTGTGGGTATTTTTTCCACAACAGGCAGTTCTGCAACATCAGCTGGATGTCATACAATTCAATTCAGTTCTGGTACTAAACAGAGTTAGTACAGACCCCACAGGTCAAGGCTCAGTCCCAGAAGACTGCCCCCACTTCAGATGCTAATAACAGGTCCAGGTTGTCACCTGTGTTTCTCACCAAAAGGCTATAACTTTGGGTTTCCACGACTCCATCTTCAGGTTCGATAACTTTACAGAATGGCTCATAGAACTCAGGGAAACACTTACTTGTGTTTACTGGTTTATTATAAAGGATACAATGAAGGATACAATAAATAGCCAGATGAAGAGGTTCATAAGGCAAGGTATGAAAGGGTCTTGAGTGCAGAAACTTCTGGCTCCATGGAGTTGGGGTATGCCATCTTCCCTGCATGTGGATATGTTCACCAACCCAGAAGCTCCTTGAACCCCGTACTTTGGTGATATTTATGGAGGCCTCATCATATAGGCATGATAGTTGATTAGCTCCACTTCCAGCCCTTCTCCCCTTCCCAGAGGATGGGAGGTGTGGCTGAAATTTCCAAGCTTCTAATCATTCCTTGGTCTTCCTGATGACTGGCCCCCATCCAGGAACCCACTAAGATTTGCTTCTCTAGAACAAGAGATACTCCTAGTATCACCCAGGAAATTACAAAGGATTTAAGAGCTCTGTATCAGGAATTGGGGTCAAAGACCAAATATTAGTACAAAAAATGCTCTTAGTGCTCTTATCACTTAGGAATTTACAAGGGTTTTAGGAGCTCTTGCCAAGACCTGGGGACAGAGACATATATATATATATATATATATATATATATATATATATATATATATATATACACACATATATATATACATATATATATACACATATATATATATACATATATATATACATATACAAATACATATACATATACAAATACATATACATATACAAAGATATATACATATACAAATATATATACATATATATCTATATCTATATCTATATCTATATATATATTTCTAGCTTTTTCTCAAATGGATATCTGAGGGCTGGAATAAGGCTTCTTAAGTCAGAGGCCTCTTGACTCTGCCACATAGTGCTGTCCTTCAGTCTCCCTTCATTCAGATCCCATGATACAACCTTTCATTAACTTACCTCCTAACTCTCTGAGCATCCTTTTCACTTCTCTATTGCAAGATTTTATTCCTTTTCTGTACCATACTTGTTGCCATTCCCTGCCTTTATCCTAGCCTCTTTCTTTTCTCTAAATGTTGCTATTGATTGAATTATTATTATTATGAATTATTATTCATCCATTAAACTTGCCTTTACAAGATTGGCCTTGTTCCAGGGAATGCGGGAATGCAACACTCAAGGAGTTTATCTTTTATTGTTAACAAATCTACAAATAGATATACAGTGAAGTTTCTTCATTTGTTTGACTTGTTCCTTTGATGTTTTCAGTTTTATATACCACATATCAGTGAAATCATATGGTTTTCTACTTTTTCTTTCTGACTTGTTTTGCTTAGTATAATAATCACAAGATCCATCCATGTTGTTGCAATTGGCATTATTTTGTCCTTCTTATGGCAGAATAGTATTCCACTGTGTATATATACCACATCTTTATCCAAAAATTTATAGACACAGACAATATTTTAGTGGTTACTAGAATGTAAGGGGATGGGTGAGGTGATAGATCAGGGTAAAAGGGATCAAATATATGATGATGGAAGGAGAACTGACTCTGGGTGGTGAACACACAATGTGATATATAGATGATGTAATACAGAGTTGTACACCTAAAATCTATGTAACTTTATTAACAATTGTCAACCAAATAAACTTTAATTTTTAAAAAAGAAAGAAATACAGTAAAGTGTTGGTGATTAAAAATGAAACAGGTTAAAGAGGTTTTTTGTTTGTTTGTTTGTGTGTTTTTAAGGGAGGCATGAGGTCATTGATGTGGTGGCTAAGTCAGGTATCTACAAGTGGATAATATTTGAGTAGAGACTTATCACCATTATAAGTGGGAAAAAAATGAGGTTTAAGGAGTGACTCATCTAAGGTCACACACCATGCCTTTTCACCAATATCCCAACCTAAAAAAACTATCCCAAGCCCTTGGAGGGTGGACAGGGACAGAGGTTGGACTACGTAGAGGTTCGAGTTTTGTCTTCTGATGAAGGAAAGGGAGAATTTTCTCCATTGGCTTCAAAGAACATAATGTCTCTTAATAATTAACTACTCATGTTTAATTGTGATCAAGAAGCATTTACAAGCTCCAAATGATAAAATAACTGATCATTTCACACTGAGTCTACCTGCCACTAATAAAAATGTGAATGAGAAGGAGCAGCAGCTGAAGTCAATCACATTAGGCCTCACAATCGAGCTGATGGAAGAACTGTTACACTTGGACAAGGTAACCTGGGTGTAATATGAACTCTGACTTCCTTTCCATATGCCATATTCTGGTATCTGGGGCCTCAAATGTAGCACATGAGAAGTACTTCACATTGCCAAGCTTCCTGGTTATATGATATTGATTAGTTTTTTTTTTCTATTTTATGTTCTGTAATTTCATTTTCAGGCTCATAAACTATATAACACCAAACCTAGGCTGTTTCAAATGTAATAAGACTTTTCAAAACCCTAGAAATGCTTCTGGTTTTCTTCAGCATCATTTTATAATAGTTATACCATATAATATTTAAACACTTTTTTACAGTGGTTCTTGTTGGGTGATTTCTTCGGCTAGTATGCGCAGTATACATTTCAAATATCAATAGCACTTTGTGATTCCCATCCCATCACCCAGTAATGAGTTAGAACACGCTAGGTCTTGTCTCAGTTTACAAAGATGATTTTGTGTGTAGCGAGTCAATTCATTAACATCTTGTACTGAGTTTTATTTTAATGTCATGGGAATCGGATGTTTCATTTGAATTTCCGTATGAGGTAGACTCACACCTAAAAGAAGTGAGGAAGAGAGAGAAATCAGGCTTTGGAGCTCAGCTCTGCCTGAGTTAAACAGGCTGTGCTCTTCACAGGAGCTTTCACCAGCCCCACAAATTTTAACTCAAGCCACTCTGAGAGAGGACTCAGCAGACAAGTTTACAAGGAGAACTAGGTTAGGAGAGACTATTGCCGCAGGAGGAGGGGAATTAATTTTCCTGCATGCATTTTTATTTATTGTTAGCACCTAAATCCATACTGATCAAGGCAAATACTCTGGGTTCTCCCAACTTGGCCGACTGAGACCCCAGGCTGTCAGTGGAGATCATGTGAGATCCAGACGTGGGCTTCAAGTGCCATAGTTACACACTTCACTAGGTGTGCAGAGAGACATCTGTGTCACGGAGAGAGGGGGAGAGAGTGAAAGACCTGGCCTGGACTTTTCTGCCAAGGAACAGAGCACAGAAGCAGAGGCAGAGTTCTATATTTCAGATTCTTTTCCCGGAGTTGAGAAAGCCCTTGCCTTTGAGATTTCCACGAACAAAGGAGACTCTGACCTCCAGGGAAGGTAGCAGAAGCAGCCTGCTCCCTGGCACAGGGAACCTCAGTGGCACTCTGCTAATGACATATGAGCTGTTGACAGTACTGCCAATGTCTGAATTAAAGTTTATGTTCTGACTCATAGGGTGAAGAGAGAATTTTAGAGTCAGGATGTGAAAGTTCTTTTTCTTTCCACATTGGAGGTTGTTACAGGCAAGACTGTTCCCGCTGCCTGGTCAGTCCTGTGGAGAGTTGGCCAAACATGAGCAGTGCTATTTATTGCTACTTCAGGTGTGCTTCCTACTGATGGCCCTCTTGGTTTTCATCTCGGATGACACTAAGTCAATTAGCAAACAGAACACAAATCACACCTATTACTCATGCTGAGAACTAGCAGAGTAATTGTTCTGATTGACCAATCCTGCCCTCAATTCCTTACCAAATCCATGCCAGCTTCTAAGTTCGTATCACCTCCTATTTCCCCATATTCTTGACTCCCCCGCCCAGCTCTAACATCACTGTCACTCTTGTCCCACCAGTATCTCCAGGCTGGATACTTCCTGGATTAGCTGTGCTCATTTGATCCCCTCTATATTCCCCACTGTCCTCTATACTTCCCTCATGGATGTCCTCCAGGTGGACTAGCCTTGGGGACCTCGGGCCCCTGCACCTGCCTCTGTTCCAGCCCACAGTTTCTCAAACTTGGCTGAACACTGAGGTCACCTGGAGAAACTGAAAATGGGGATGCCCAAGTTCATCCCAGTGATTCTGATAGAATCAGTCTCAGGTGCTGCCTGGGCAGGAGTATGTTTTAAACGTTCTCCCTGTGATTGGAATAGTCAGCCACAGTTGAGAGTCACATGTCCCAGTCTTCACCAACCAAGCTTTTAGGGTCTTGTTCAATGTTATTCCCTCTAAGAAGCCTTCCAGGTCCACCCAGAAAAATCTGTTTCTGAGTTTTAGTTCCTTGGTGCAAACTTTTCATTTGTGCCTCCCTTACAATGTGCAATTATATATTCACAAATGTCATTTTTGTTCAGTCTCCATCGTTGGGCCCATGTGTCTGAGATCATGCCCTCTTTGTTAAGTGCTGGAGTCTTCTGTGGCTAGCAATGTGCCCTGAATATGGTGGAATGACAGCAGCAAAATCAGAGGGTACAGATCCACTCCATGAACTTGCCGTGGTGTGTGTTTCCAAATAACCACCTGATAGTCATGGCTGTGGGACCATGTGGGTACTTTGTAAAATTAGATTTGGGGTAAGGAGAGAAATGTGAAGGTAAGAAGTGCTCAGTGAATAGAAAATAAAGGTTGAACCACCTGCTAGTAAAATGCGCACTGAAAAAAGCTAAATATGGAGATGAAAGTCTTGAGTTCCAGGATCAGCAGCCAGAGTCTATTTGCTTTAATGTGAAAATGACATTTCAAATATCAAGTAAATGTGACTTTTTCAGAAAATCTGTTTTCTCTATAACGGCAGCTTCATACACTCTGTAGCACACACGTATCCATTTTTGAGAGGCATGATACCTTTTAGAGACTGTACATCCCACATGGCCATTAAGTCAGATAGGGAGAGGGGATAAGACTGCATTTCAAGGAGCAGCTGGAATTATGTTTAAATTGAAATGTCTAGACTTAGAAAGACTTGGGTTCAAATTTGGTCTCCATCAGGCACTTCCTATTGGCTTTGGCTAAGTTACTTCATCTTTTTAAGCCTAAGTTTTCTGATCCATAAGTTGGATCATCCTGGCAGAGCCCCAGAGAGCTCTTGGGAGGATAATTGGAATCAGCCCCTCATTGCCTGGTACTTGGTAGTCCCTCAATAAATGCTCAGCAGCTTCGGATAGGGAAAAGCCAATGCGATATGTGGCAGCTTCTTTGAATCCTGATGTAGCTGATAATGCCAGCAGGCAAGTACACGTGGTAGTATAAGGCAATGATTCCTGGTAATGTTTCTGATTAAGAATAGCCATTCTGCTACCAGAGTTCACACCCCTATCCGGGGGTGTGGTCTGCAACCTGTCATTCTTCTTTGATGGGATGCCACCTTAGAGCAGATTAGATAAAAAGGTTATAGGAGACCTGGGGATTCCCCTTGGCTCCCTTCCATCTTGTGTCTTTTATCTGAGTCTCCCACGTTTCACCAGGCTTGGAGTAAGGAAGGTTCCCCATCAGCTGCTACAGGGGCTGTGGATAGAGTCTGCAAGATACAAACATTCTGGATTCAAAGCTGGTTAACATTACATTTAAAGCAAAAGGTCAGGTGTATCAGAAAGAAAACCAGGCCCATTTAAATATAATGTTTATGGACACCCGCACTTAGGCTTTTTCTAACCACAAAGATCTATTTTTGCAGTTGCCATCTGCACTATTCCATGTTTAGCAGGGAGAAAAGATGCCATGTCCCAGACAGACAAGTTTTGAGGGGTGAATCACAACACTTATGACACCCTTTTTATGGTTAGTACCAGGAGAATGGCATTCAGACATGAGAGTACAAGCAGATTGTGTGCAGGAGAGTGTGCATGTGTGTGTGTATGTATGTGCATATAAGTGTGCATAGTTCTACTTTGGGCTGGGTTCCCATAGAAGCACACCGTGAGGCCAGGATTCAAGTGCAAGGAGAAGGTGGAAGGTGACCCCAGGAAACCCTGGGGTCTCAGGGAGAGTGAGGAAGAGAAGGTCTGCCATCAAGCACTGTAGGCAAAGAATTGTGGGCAATGCAGCTCACTCCCTCTGGGGAACTGTAGGAAATGGGGTAGAACTCCTTTAACAATGATCTTTATCCACACACTTCCTGTCTGTGTTGGTTTCTGGCTTACTTTGGGGCTCACAAAAAACCTCCAGGCAGAGACTCCAGGTAACTCCTGGAGACTCCAGAGACTCCTTCAGTGGGCAGAGTGAATGCCCTGGGAAACAGTATATGCTGTAAGGTACAAGTGGATGTCTTGGGCAGTGAGTGTAGACCAGAGGCTCCCTAAGCAAATGCAAAAACAGGAACAACACAGATACAACCTCTTCTCCTGCAAATATAACCATTGGATGAAGGTGCCTGGGCCTCTCCCACACCGGTGAGTCATTCTCCTTTCATTCTTCTAAATCCAGCCTCCTGTGTATTCAGGAGCCTATCAGTATGTGACTCTGGTTTTGTAGCTAAAAGAAAACAAAGCGCAGTTTAGCATAACATTGAGGAAGGGCCTTACTTTGTGCTGAATCCTACCAAGTTTTTGTTTGTAGGTTTCTGAAACAAGGACCTCCAAGCAAAGTCCTTGTAATGAGACATCAGAGTGGCACAGGGAGAGGACAACAGGAACGCACTCACAGGCCCCTGAGGGCTTCTTCATGGACTGCTGCCTCAGGTGGCCCAGGACGCCCTAGGCCTCCCGTGCCTCTGTGACCCTGACAGCTACACTGAGAACCCGGAATGGCTTGGCTGTCACAATGACTCTGCAACTCACAATCCCTCTTTGTTACCTTTTGATGTGCAGTTTCCATATTAGTAATCCTTCTAAATGTTATATGAAATAAGGCCAGGTAACTTTCTCTAACTCCTACAACAATTTTGGGGAAAAACAGTGGGTTTTTTCCATATTTTCTTCTTTTGGTGTAGTTCCATGAGTGTTAACACATGTATAGACTCCTATAAGCCCCAGCACACAACTCGGATGCAGCATATCTACTTTTTTTTTTAACACTTCCTCTATCTCACATAGATATTTATTGTTTTCCTCCGTACTTATTTTACTTTACTGTATCTTAGGAAAATATCTAATTAGCATGATGAATCCATGTTTGTCCTGATATTATTACTTAGGAATGAGATGAAGTTGGTATGTAAATAATAAAAATAAGTTGATTAAAAAAATGTAAAAAATAAGCATTATTCAGATATGATAAAAGTTATGGGGTGGGAGAAAAATGATGAAGCCTTTGAAATGTTCTCTCTCCCTTGTCTGAGATCAAAATGATTCAGCCTGTGCTATGAGTGGCCTGGGGTGAGGTATGGGGAGGAGAGGTGTCAGTCACTGGGATGGTGGGGATTTGATAATTCAGAGCCAGACTGCTTATCAACCTGAGGGCACTCTGTGTATCCAGATTCGATTCCAGAGGAAACCTTGAAAGTTTGGGACACAATGTGCTGTACAATTAGGCACAGACACCGACAACAACTGCTTCACCAGAACTTCTCATGCAAAACCAGGTTTTTATGCAACTTGAAAAGCATGACACTAACAGAAAGCGTCATTCATCTCGCCAGTTGGAAAACAGAATGAAGAATTATTTTCCTATTAATGACAAAATGTTCATCTACTAATTCTTTGGTATTCTTTTTTTGGCCTTTTAATTTTAATGCTCATCTTTACCTAAGCTTTATATTAAAATTGTCATTTAAAAGGGAAAGACAGCCTAAGTATTTTATTTTATTAATTTATTTTTTATGAGTTCCAGGTGTACAAAACAATGCAATAGTTAGACATTTCACCCCTCACAAAGTGATAATCTCCCTCTTCCAATCCATTGCCCCTCTGACATTGTATATGTGACAATTCCATTAACTCTGTTCCCTATGTTAAGCATTCTATTTTCACTGTCTTTTGGCCAAAGTGGCCCACATCAGAAATATTAAAAGACTGAGCCACACTCCTTCAGGCAGTGATACTAAAAGAAGAAAAACCATAAAACCAAAAACCAAAACCTCAGCTAGTCAAAGTCTGTTTGTGGTTGTTCCAGTCCTTGCAGGAAATCTCTACAAAGCATATTGAGGAAGCTTTGGACCTAAAGACGGTGGGGTTGTGTTCAACCCAGCTTTGCCACCAAACTCTTCCACTAGTTCTATGAAAGTCACCGCCTGGGTTTTCTTGTTTGTAGAACAAGGATTTGGACTAGATTGTCTATTCAGGTCTTTTCAGGCTCTAAAAAATGCATAATCCTTTGTTATTCTCAGCTTCCTTGTTTTCTTCCTCCAGTGAGGAGCAGCAGGCATTACTTGTGGAGGCTCTCTGTACAGAGAACTGTGGTGGGTGCATTGCACGCAAGAGCTCACTTACTGGTAATCTTCAGTCTTAGCCTGAAAAAGAGGCATTTTTCCCCGGCTCCAAGTAGGGAAACTGAGGTGCTGAGAAATTATGTTGTACACTCTAAATCATAAAGCCCATAAAAGAAAAGTGCCGGCAAATTGAAGTCTAGACTACAGTTCATACCCACTGAACTTACTGCCGTCCTTTGCTTTCCAAAACAAATCTAAGAAAAGAAATGACATTCCAAAGCCACTGACCTCAGATTCATTTATTTTCCTAAGGTGCCTCAGGCAACAAAGGTACTTGGAGTTGGGAATGAACTCCCTGGGATTAGCCCCCACCTGTGGTGTGGGGTTTCTTCCAGCAAGTTCAGAAGCTCTGAGTGCAAACATGTCTATAGCTCTTCCCCAAAGGAGCAGCTCTGAGCCCTCAGTCAAAAGCAAAGCCAGGGGGAGCAGGGGCTTGTTCAGTTTGGGAAGTAGGTGAAAGGAAATCAGAGACCTAGGATCATTTCACAAATGGAAAGCATATAGTTGGGTAAATATTCATTCTCTGGGACCCCTTCTTAGAGACTAACAGATAACGGGATTGTATCAGGCATCTATTTTTTATTTTTTATTTTGTATTTTGTCAGTTTTCCTCTGATTTTCACCATCTGAGAAGAGTTTCCAGCTACTCAAAGTAGAGAAAGTGGGGGATCAGTGAATGAAGTGTCCTGGAGGGCCAAGCGTTCTGGTGAGTGAATTTAGCCAGAAACAATTTTGCTGTTGTTTTAACACCTGCTGCTAATTTGATTCAATTCAAAAAGTACTTATTCAGCATAAAGAAAAAAAGCAGATTATAAGAAATATAATTCCAATTTTGAAAAGAAGAATATATATGCACCTTATTTTACTGACTATAAAGGGTCATCAATTATTAGAAGCATTATAATCTTTTGTGCCACCGAAGGAAAAATATTATCAATTAAATTAGATACAATTATTTCTTATCCTTCAAAATTTTAGTGTAATAATTAATGAACTTTTTAAAATGTTTTTACATATAGAGTTTATCATACATCAGTCATCTATGAAAAAGAGACAACATAAGTTAAATAAGTGGGCGAATGCTTTGCTAAAGCTTGTTCATATTCTGAGTTTGTCTCTGTTAAATCACTGTCAACACAGAAACATTGATGTTCTTGTGGAGTTTGCCTGTTTATTTACTTTTCCATAAAGTATCATCACCCTAGGCCATTGAAAACATTAGGGATATAGCATTTCTTAAAAGGATGTTCTACTGTCATCTTCAATATTGTCTTCCAAGCTGACATTCATTCTACAAACTTTGAGTAGGGTATGCAGGAAATAAGAATTATATCAATATTACTGTCTGGCTAACCAGAATTGCAAAATGCATTCCAATTTCAGAATGGTAAGTGAAAAAAAGAAGAAAAGAGCACTTACACAACAGGTAGGACTGCAAATAAATTGGCAGAGCCTTCTAAATAACAATCTGGAACCATCAAGTGCCCTAAAAATGTCCAGAGCCTCTGTTTTCCTCTAAAATCTAATCCTTCAACCTCACCTCTCATGCCTTAAACATAATCATTCTGATCTATTTACCATCCTCTCAATTAGCCACTTCTTTCTTGTATCTGGACATTTGCACGTTCTATGTTCTGCTAAGACTGTCTCTCTCTCTTTCCCTCCCTCCCACTTCCAACTCACCACTACTTCTGTTGGCTCCCCAGTACTCACTTGTCACTAACTCTGGTTACCTTCCCCTCAGTCCCACCCCTCTCCCCAGTGCCTGGTGTAGGCGCCTGGTCTCCCATCTCCCCACCCCACTACTTGGCTAAGGATTTGTCTGCATCCTGCCTTAGCCATGCAGACTCTATGGGAAAAGGTCTCTCAGCATAGTCACCATCACATCCAAATTGCCCACATGATGGCACGCATGTGGTAGGCTTTCTCTCAAAGATGTTTATTCATGACTTTGGTAATTTAAAAAATATTTGTTTTAAATATATTTTTAAGTAAATAAAATAATATAAGAAATAAATACAAGGATAAGTAACATAATACATAATAGAAATAAATAATATACAATAAATATACAATAATACTTTATATGCAGCGTGTATATAAAATACATATTGTAGCAACAAATGAGTTCAGTCACCTTCTGCTACTGCTCCCTACCCCAGACTTACTTCGCAGACACTCCCTCTTTTGACCAATACTATTTATAGTTCTTACCCTGATTGCTTCCTAACTCACAGTTTTTGTTAGTTCTTGTAAGGTAACATTCTCACCATGGCAGATTTCAAGCTTCTGGTGGTATACCAAATGGCTGGGTAAATTCCTGATTATTTAACAAAGTTAGACAAAAATCCATTGATTCTTCACTACGAGAGATATCTCAGTATTTTTTTTCCTTGCTTCTTCCTCACAGTGTTTGATAGTTATAGCATTATTTTTAGTTTGTTTTCCTTTTGCTCACCATTACAGCTTTTGAAAATATTCTTATGCTTTTATCCTTAGTTTCAGTCAGTTAACCCACCATGTCCCATCAGAACTTGACACTTACTGCTTCAATGCAACAAAAGGTTACTCCTGACCTTTCCTCCCTCCCAGAACTTCCATCAGCTCTAACTCTTATTTCACATCATCAAAGTTATTAACATTTGCCTTCCATTCAGAACTAATAATCAACTTTCCATGCTTTGCTCAGAGTTTGGATCCATAGTTTGAAAGTAAAAAGTGCAATTTGCATTTTGTGATTCTAAAAATACTGTTAACTGCTAGACCAAGTAGTGTTCTCATATTACAATTTCTTTCTCATTGTCCAATGCCAGTTAAGTAAAATTTATCCTAAAATCAAAGCTAAATGGTTTCTTTTTTCCTTACATTCATTGGTTGTTTAAAATCACACCACTTTTTAATTTGCTTTCTATTTGGAACATGACTTTATTATTTAGCTTTTGTTTGTTTTTCCTGGAGTTTACAGTTGCCTTTCTTGGCAACTGAATTATTCTCTTAGCAAAAGAATAATGTGTCTCCATCATACTTTTAAGTTGCTCTATCTTCTCATCTTTGTGTTCAGAGGGTCCATTATATAGTATTCTTTCCCCAAGTTCTGTTTTAACTCCCAGAGCCTCTGTCCTTCAGATTGAACTTGGAAAGATTCCCTCTAGGTTCACAGTCCAGAGGTCATCCCAGTACTTCTCTTCGCTTCTCTCTGCTAGAGTCCAGTGTTTCTGCTTTTTCACACATTTATCTTTTATATCACTGGGGCGTGTTGTTAATTAATTTCTTTAGAAAGGTTGTATGTAAGATAAACTTTGGCAATTCTCATAATTAATTACTTTAATTTTGCCTGTCTAATTGCCTGGTAGTTTTTTTGGAACGCAGACTCCCATACCCAAAATGATATTCCTTCACAAGATTGAGTGCATTGTTCCACTGTTGTCTCACATTCAGGTCCAGTAATGAGAAGTCATTTCATTCTTGTTTATATTCCCTTGTCAATGACCTTCCCCTTCCCTTTATTCTTGGTGTTCTATAATGTCTTGAGGAAGTGTTTTGTATTTGGGAAGACTCTTAAAGGGTCTTTCCATTAGGATAGACACATGTCCTTCGATAAGTTCCCAACTTGGAGAATATGAGGAGGGTTCAACAAAAATGTTTTCAATAATTTACTTGACCACCTTGGTAAACACATTCTGTTTTGTTTTCCTTGGGTTTGCGACTGTTTAGTTCTTTTTTCATTTTATTTCTACCTGTTTTTCTGAGGAGTAACATTCACACTAAGTAAGGCACAAATTGTAAGTATGCAGCTGGAAACTTCTTCCCAAAGTGAACACGCTTGTGTAACCTACACCCAACTCAAGACAGAGACATCAGCCTACCTAAAGCATACCTGAAGCTGCCCTATTCTCCTTCTAGGATACTCCCCACACCTAAGCCATAACTGTTCTGAATTCTAAGCACTGTGAGTTAGTTTTGCCTGTCTAGGACTTAATTTAAATGGGAGTGCATGATATATACTTTTGGGGGTCTGATTCCTTTCATTCAACATTACTTTTGTGAGAGTCATCCATTGTGTTGCTTATAATTGTAATACTTCATACAAGATAGTTTTTGGATACTTGGTTTATTCCGTTTGAAACTCGTTATGGGCTGACTTATGTCTCCCTAATAATTAATTAGGGTGGGCCCTAATCCAATATGACTGACCTCTTTATATGAAGAGATTAGGACACAGACACACACACACAAGGAAATCCATGCAAGGACACAGGGAGAAGATGGCCATCTACAAGCCAAGGAGAGAGGTCTCAGAAGAAACCAGCACTGCCAGTACCTTGACCTTGGACATTTAGCCTCCAGAATTATGACAAAATAAATTTATGATTTTTAAGCCACCCAGTCTATGGTACTTTGTTATGGCTGCCCCAGCAAACTGATATAGAACTATTACAACTACTGATGCTGTGAGCAGTTTGTATATGTTTTTAAATAAACATATGTACATATTTCTGCTAGAAATATTCCCAGGAGTGGAAGTGTATGTAAGTGTTTGTCCTTTGGATGAAGGGAACAGAAAGATTCCCTTAAAAGTCTGTTGCTTCTGGGTGCAGTTTATGTGATGGATGAATCAGAAACCATACAACAGTCTACTGTATGCAAAGCTCAGACAACAGAGCTGAAGAGCTAGTAAACACATGGGACTGGTGTAGTCCCTGTATGTAAAGTGCATGGCAACATGTTTTACGCGTACCATCCTTTTAGCCCTCACATAAACCTAAACATTGGCACTCTCATTTTACTCAAGAGAATACAGAATTCAAAAAAAGTTGAGACGTCATCAAAATGGTGGTGTGAGGTGAGCCTCTGTAAAGCTCCCCTGGAATTTACAACTAATCCAACAACAATAACTCCACAAAGGACTCCCTGCACAGCAGACAGGCAAGACAAAGAGGCCAACTACTGAATTGACCTAAAGGTGGGTGTGGGGACAAAGCCCCAAAAAGCAGTTTCCAGGCTCTCGGCCTCACATAGAAAGTTGCTGGCTCCGGGTAGTAAATGGCCATCAACTGTGATCTGATGGCCATCAGCTGTGGCTAGTTGGCCGTCAGCTGTAACCCGTAGGCCATTGGCCACTAATATAATGGCTGTGGCTACGCTAGCAAAAGGAGTGGGGGCTAGCAAGAAGATGGTGGCTGGCAAGCGCGGACTGCTGTTAGGACGGCAGGTTGCAGATTATGTAGATCCTGCTTCCTGTGTCTCCAGCCCAGCCGCCAGCGAGAATATATTGGTTTGACTCCCCTATCAATGGCTCCCTGTGTGTTCCATTTTGGCCTCACCATGTCCTGCGTTCTTAGGTGGGGAGCAGGAGCTGAGACCCCGCCGGACGCCCTGCATGACAAATGGCGCAGTGAGCAGGGTCCCCCACACGACAGTGGATGAATCACGTGAGAAGGGGAGCAGGGAAGGGAGAAGTGCTGAGGCAGAACGGCACAGGCACAGGTGGCAGACCTAGCTCAGTGCTCCGAGCTCGCTGCATCCCAGAACTACTGCAGCTGTGGGAGAGGGAAGAACTCAGACTGCTACGGTTCCGCTTATGGCCCACAGGGCTGAGGGGGCAGCATATAACATGGCAAAACACAGTACTAATGGCAGAGACCTCAGAGAAAAGACTGAGGGAAGAAGGCTCAAAATGATGGTTTAAGCTCTCACTGCCGAGCAGAGAACGGAAGCCTTGGGCACTGAGACTAGCTGCCCCCTCCTTATCCTCCCAGAACTCGCCCAAGCCCCACCTGCCCAGTGCTAGAAGCAGAAAAATAGCAGGGTCAGATCAAAAGAAAATAATATTTGCTGTTCTGAGAACTGTCGACCACAGACATAGATGCACAGCTCAACTAGTTCTGGCAAAGGGGAGGGAGCTGTGGAAGCAGGACCGGCGGTGGTGGTGGTCGCTGCCATTGTTCTGGGCCACCTCTCACAACTCACCCCGCCCTTGGCCCCCAGGCCCCACCTATCTGGATGTATCTCTGCAGGAGTAAACAAAACTGCTGAAACATACGGGCTCTGAATCTGGCGCACGAAGAGCTTTGTAACTTCAAAAGCTCTTTGCATACCCACACAGACACTGCGCCCTGCAATTCAGGCGAACTGTTAACAGAGGAGAAGCCCGTCTTCCAGGGAATCGCTCCGTTGTGTGAGAACCTGGAATAGTGCAGAGAAAACATAGCACTACTGTGTGAGAGAGAAAAACAAGGCTGAAGTCGGAGAGAATATAAAACATTCTACCAACAAGTATTGGAAAACAAAAGAAAGATATCTTCCTATCAACCTGTTGCAGAAACCATGCCTGTAGATGTCTAGGAAGACAAATAATAGATCAGTAATTGCCATGAATAACCAAGGCAATAAGACAGCTCAGAAAGAAACAGAAAAGTCTCCAGAAAAGGAACTTAAAGATATGGAAATATGTGACTTACATGACAGAGAATTCAACATTGCAGTTCTGAAAAAACTCAACGAGATGCAAGAAAACACATGAAGGCAGTTAAATGAACTCAGAAACGCAATCAAAGGACACCATGAGCATTCTACGAAAGAGATTGAAATTTTAAAAAAGAACCAAATGGAATTTCTGGAGATTAAGAACTCAATAGAAGAAGTTAAGAATGAAATAACCAGCTTAGGTAGTAGAGTTAACCAAATGGAGGAAAGAATCAGTGACATCGAAGATAGAAACCTGGAAATGACACAGATGGAAGAAGAAGGAGACTTGAGACTTAAAAGAAATGAAAGAACTCTACAAGAACTTTCTGACTATATCAGAAAGAGCAATATAAGAATAATGGGCATACCAGAAGGAGAAGAAAGAGAGAAGGTAACAGAGAATATATTCAAACAAATTGTTGATGAGAACTTCCCAAACTTGTGGACAGAACTGGATCCTCGAATCCAAGAAGCAAATAGAACCCCTAATTACCTCAATCCCAACAGGCCTTCTCCAAGGCACATTGTATTGAAGCTGTCTAAAATTAACACCAAAGAAAGAATCCTCAAGGCAGCCAGGGAAAAGAAGACTGTAACCTATAAAGGAAAGCCCATTAGATTATCATCAGATTTTTCAGCAGAAACTCTACAAACCAGGAGGGAGTGGAACCAAATATTCAAACTATTAAAAGAGAGAAATTATCAGAAATATTAGCAAAGATATCCTTAAATATGAAGGAGGAATAAAGACCTTTCCAGACATACAGAAGCTGAGGGAATTTTCTAATACACAACCTGCACTACAAGAAATACTAAAGGAGGCTATTCGACACCATCAACAGGGAAAATTTGTGGCAACATAAAAAGGGGGAAAGTAAAGGCCTGAACTAGAATATGGGAATGGAGAAAGTAAGCATGCTGAAGAAAATGGAATACTCTAAATATTACATAAACATAAGGGTAACCACTCAAAAAAAATTCCAGAACTGAAATATATACTGTAATAAAAGAAGAAACAGAGGGAAACATCATAGAACACCACCACACACAAATAATAGACAACAACAAAAAGGCAAAGAAACAATGGAGACACAGCCTTGCCAGAAAACTAAACATAGAATGACAGGAAATCCTCACATATCAATAATTACCCTAAATGTACATGGACTGAACTCACCAATAAAAAAGGCACAGAGTGGTAGATTGGATCAAAAAACTAAACCCAACCATATGCTGTCTCCAAGAGACACATCTCAGCTACAATGACAAGCATAGACTCAAAGTGAGAGTGTGGAAATTGACACTCCAAGCAAATGGTACCCAGAGAAAATCGGGTGTAGCCATAATGATATCGATTGAAATAGACTTCAGGGTGAAAAATGTAACAAGAGACGAAGATGGACATTTCATAATGGTAAAGGGGACTATACAACAAGAAGACATAACAGTCATCAATATATATGCCCCCAATCAGAGAGCACCAAAATATACCAAGCAACTACTAACAGAACTAAAGGGAGAAATTGATCAAAACACAATTATACTAGGGGACTTAAATACGTCATTGACAAGTATGGATAGATCATCCAAACAGAAAATAAGTAACAAAATAGCAGCCCTAAATGACACATTAGTTGAAAGGCACATAATTGACATATATAGAGCACTTCATCCTAAAACATTAGACTGTACATTGTTTTTGAGTGTACATGGAACATTCTCAAGGATAGACCATATATTGGGACATAAAATCAGCCTCAGCAAATTTAAGAAGATTGAAATCATACCAAGCATATTTTCTGATCACAAGGCTTTGAAATTGGATATCAACTGTGAAAAGAAACAGAAAAAATAAGAAATACATGGAGATTAAACAACATACTTTTAAAGAATGACTGGGTCAAAGAAGAAATTAGAGGAAAGATCAAAAGATACATAGAAACAAATGACAATGATAATACATCCTACCAAAATTTTTGGGATGCAGCAAAAACAGTTTTAAGAGGGAAATTTATATACTTACAGGCCTATCTCAAGAAACAAAATAATTCCCAAATAAATATCCTCATGTTACACCTTAAAGAACTAGGAAAAGAAGAACAAGTGAAACCTAAGGTCAGCAGAAGAAAGGAAATAACAAAAATCAGAGCAGAACTAAATGAAATAGAGAACAAAAAGACAATAGAAAAAATTAATGTGACAAAGAGCTAGTTCTTTGAAAAGCTTAACAAAATTGACAAACCCTTGGCTAGACTAACTAAGATAAAAAGAGAGAAGACACTAATTAACAAATCAGAAATGAAAAAGGGGAAGTTATCACGGACACCACAAAAATACAAAGGATCATGCAAGAATACTGTGAAGGACTATTTGCCACCAAATTCAATAACCTAGAAGAAATGGACAAGTTCTTAGAAACATATAGCCTTCTAAGGCTGAACCATGAAGAACTGGAAAATCTAAACAGACCGATCACCAGTAACAAAATTGAATCAGTCATCCAAAACCTTCCCAAAAGCAAAAGTCCTGGACCAGATGGCTTCATTAGTGAATTCTACCAAAACTTCACGGAGGATCTAATACCAATACTGCTCAAACTGTTCCAACAAATTCAAGAAGAGACAGTACTCCCTAACTCATTTTATGAGGTCAGCATTACCCTGATACCAAAACCTGGTAAGGACAACACAAAAAGAGAAAACTACAGACCAATATCTCTGATGAATACTGATGCAAAAATCCTAAACAAAATTCTAGCAAATGGAATACAACAACGCATTAAAAATATTATTCATCTTGACCAAGTGGGGTTCATCCCAGGGGCACAAGGATGGTTCAACATCCACAAATCCATCAATGTGATGATACATCACATAAACAAAATAAAGGACAAAAATCATATGATTATATCATTGATGCAGAAAAAGCATTTGACAAGATACAACATCCATTTATGATTAAAACAATTAATAAAATAGGTATAGAAGGAAAATACCTTAACATACTATAGACCATATGTGACAAGCCCTCAGCTTATCTCATAATTAATGGTAAAAAACTGAAGCCCTTTGCTCTACATTCAGGAACACGACAGGGCTGTCCCCTATCACCTCTGCTGTCAACATAATGTTGGAAGTCCTTGCCAGAGCAATTAGGCAAGAGAAAAAATAAAAGGCATCCAAATTGGGAATGAAGAAGTTAAATTATCACTCTTTGCAGATGACATGATGCTATATATAGAACACCCTAAAGACTCTACCAAAAAGCTGTTAGAAACAATCAACAAATACAGTAAAGTTGCTAGCTACAAAATCAACGTACAAAAGTCCTTTGCCTTCCTATATACTAACAATGACATCTCAGAAAAGGAAATACAAAAAACAATTCCCTTTGCAATTGCAGCAAAAAGAATAAAATACCTAGGAATAAACTTAACCAAGGATGTGAAAGACTTATATGCAGAAAACTATAAGACATTTTTGAAAGAAATTGAAGAAGTCACAAAGAAACGGAAAGACATTCCGTGCTCATAGATTGGAAGAATCAACATAGTTAAAATGGTTATATTACGCAAAGCAATATACAGATTTAATGCAATCCCCATCAAAATCCCAATGGCATTTTTAAAGAAATAGAACAAAAAATCATCAGATTTGTTTGGAACCACAAAAGACCCCGGATAGCCAAAAGAATCTTAAGAAAAAGAACAATACTGGAGGTATTACACTGCCTGACTTTAGCTTGTACTACAGGGCTACAATAATCAAAACACATGGTATTGGCAGAAAAACAGACACATAGACCAATGGAATAGAATTGAGAACCAGAAATAAAATCACATAAATATGGACAGATAATTTTTGAGAAAGAAGCTGAAAACATACAATGGAGGAAAGACAGCCTCTTCAATAAATGGTGCTGGGAGAATAGAATACCCACGTGCAAAAGAATGAAACTGGACTGTCACCATGTACCAAAATTAATTCAAAATGGATCAAAGACTTATGCATAACACCTGACACAATAAACTGCATAGAAGAAAACATAAGTACTAAACTTATGGACCTTGGGTTCAAAGAGCACTTTATGAATTTGACTCCAAAGGCAATGGAAGTAAAGGCTAAAATAAACGAATGGGACTATATGAAACTTAAAAGCTTCTGCACAGCAAAAGAAACCATTGACAAAATAAAGAGGCAACCATCTGAATGGGAGAAGATTTTTGCAAACAGTGCCTCCGATAAGGGGCTAATATCCAAAATATACAAGGAACTCATGAAACTCAACAACAAAAAAACAAACAACCCAATTGAAAAATGGGCAGAGGACCTGAAGAGATATTTCTCCAAAGAGGACTTACAAATGGCAAATAGACATATGAAAAAATGCTCAACATCACTAATTATCAGAGAAGTGCAAATAAAAACCACAATGAGATAGCACCTCACCCCAGTCAGAATGGCTATCATCAACAAGACAAATAGTAACAAGTGTTGGAGAGGCTGTGGAGAAAAAGGAACCCTCATACACTGTTGGTGGGAATGCAGACTGGTACAGCCGCTATGGAAGGCAGTGTGCAGGTTCCTCAAGAAATTTCGAATAGAATTACCATACGACCCAGCAATCGCTCTCCTGGGTATCTACCCAAAAAATCTGAAAACATTTATCCATAAAGACACCTGTGCTCCAATGTTCATTGCAGCTTTATTTGCGTTCGCGAAGACAAGGAAACAACCAAAATATCCTTCGATAGATGACTGGATAAAGATGTTGTGGAGTATATGCAGAATGGAATACTATTCGGCAGTAAGAAAAGATGATATAGGAACATTTGTGACAACATGGATGGATCTTGAGAGTATAATTCTAAGTGAAATAAGTCAGACAGAAAAAGTGGAGAACCCTATGATTTCACTGATATGTGGTATATAAACCCAAAACAACAAAAGACCAAGACAAACAAATGAGAAACAAAAACTCATAGACACAGACAATAATTTAGTGGTTACCAGAGGGTAAGGGAAGTGGGGGGAGGGGATGAGTGTAAGGGGGATCAAATATATGGTGATGGAAGGAGAACTGACTCTGGGTGGTGAACACACAGTGGGATTTATAGATGATGTAATACAAAATTGTACACCTGAAATCTATGTAATTTCACTAACAATTGTCACCCCAATAACTTAAAAAAAATTATATCTAGAGAGGTCCTTAAGATTTTTCTACTGTTAGTCTAGCATTATCAAATACCTAAAATTCTATATTCATTGTTTATTTGGAATAAGTATCAAAATCCTCCTATATTGATGGTAATAGGAAAAGTCATATGTTAAATCATCGTACAGAGATATTTTTAGATGACTTGAACTCCATCTAATATGACACTTCACAAATATGCTAGAAAAAGGACTTGAGGGGGAACAATTCAATCATAGGCAGAACTGCCCCTTGGTGAGGAATAAATCTACAACTTTATGGACACTTTAGCAAGGGGTTCACGAAGGGGAAATTGCTTCACAAAACCTTCCAGAATCTTCAGCGCACCCTCTTGGGAAAACTCTGGCCCTAGCCTTTCTCTCATAGGATTGATTTTCTTTTGTCAGAGCAGAATTTTTTAGGACATGACCTTTTCCTTGTTAATACATACTGCCTCTCAAGGTATTTTTAGATATTGTCAAGTTCTGGGGAATAGACAAATGTTACTTATTTTTGAGACTTCTATGATAAAAATGTCACTTTTTGACCATTCTCTAATTCTTGGCTCTGAACTAGAATTAGGGCTTAGACCAGTGCTTTGTGACCTGGGCTGCATAG
Source organism: Rhinolophus hipposideros (assembly GCF_964194185.1). Taxonomy (NCBI): domain Eukaryota; kingdom Metazoa; phylum Chordata; class Mammalia; order Chiroptera; family Rhinolophidae; genus Rhinolophus; species Rhinolophus hipposideros. The sequence continues at coordinate 42,626,343 of NC_138068.1, read as the reverse complement.
TAGAATCACTTAGAGATCTAAGAAAATAACCCTGTCCAAGCAGTCCTCAGCAGAAAACCCAAACTGAGCATTTTTAGTATTTTTTGATTTCCCCAGGTGATTCTAGAGCAGTCAAGGTTGAGAAAAGTATTGCAAACTTTTTGACACTCTGTCACTCTATTGTTTTATTTCTGCTATCTGTCTCTAGGTATTAATATTAACTCAAAATAGATCAAAGACCTAAGCATAAGACCTGAAAGAATAAACTGCACAGAAGAAAACGTAAGTACTAAACTTATGGACTTTGGGTTCAAAAAGGATTTTATGAGTGTGACCTCAAAGGCAAGGGAAGTAAAAGCTACAATAAATGAATGGATTGTATCAAACTAAAAAGCTTCTGCACAGCAAAAGAAACTATAAAAAAAAACGAGAAGCAACCAACTGAAAGGAGAAAATATTTGCACACAATACCTCCGATAAGAGGTTAATATGCAAAATATATAAGGAACTCATACAACTCAACAGCAAAAAGACAAACAATCCAATTATAAAATGGGCAGAGCACCTGCATAGACATTTCTCCAAAGAGTGTGGGGAGCCATGATTTCTTGTTTCTTAGGAGTCTTGTGGTCTGGCTTCTAAAACATTATCTCTGCAAAACACCTGGGGAGCTTGCAAGTTGCAGAGAAATGAGGTGGGAGTTGCCGGTTTTCCCGGACACAGATAACTGATGGCTATCAGGGCAAATGGTAGTCTCTTTCGTATGTTAATTACTTTGGGGAGTCTTGTAGTGACTCTGTAGTTTCTTTGAAGTTAGAAATTTACCTTCTGTGAGGTAATGCATACCTGTGATTGTTAAACTGCACATTCCCATAGGATATATATTGGTGAAGATAATTAAACAGGGCGCTCCACTATCACTGGAGACAGGCCGCATCATAATTTGTGTGTGCCTCTTTCTTTCCTTTCCACTCCCCCTCCCAGGTACCGTTCGATCCGTGGCGGCAGGTCCGCCACAAAAGAGGACATACAGATGGACAATAGACACATGAAAAGATGCTCATCACTTTAGGAAGATAACTTTCTCTTCCTAAAAAAGCAGATATTCACTTGAAAAATACATGCATCTCTTAAGGGCAAGAGAAGTTTCTCAAAATGAAGGAAATGTGTAAAAGAAGAGTGCAAGAGTCCTCTCTTTCCACTAGCCATAGAAGGGGTGGTGGTGATAGGGATTAACACCAGCCAGTGCCTGCAATTTTCTCTCTCCTGATGAACGCAGAGCAACTGCCTAGCAGCTGGACAAAGCAAGGCTGGACAGTGTACAGATGCCCTATTCATTGTATTCCCGGCATGGCTCTGCCTTGCCTTTTCAGTCTGGCATTTATTTGTCATCTTAAAAATTTCCATTTCATCTTTTAGTCAGCAGATTTTCCAACTTCAACTCTTCGCAGATGAGGATAGTAATGAGAAGAAAAATACCCACCTGAGCTTTGAAAACATTTTTAGCAAACCCACACACAGGGCGAGTATAGTCTACGGTGCATAGCTAAGCCCTTCGTCAACACGAGGCCTCACTCCAACTGCACACTGCTTGGCTCACCATCAAAATGGCTTCATCTTATTAGAAATCTCCAAGGCTTACAGAGTCAAAACTTGGACGTTTACTGTACACATTAACAGAACTTATTCCACAGGCTCATAATAAATCTTTATAACCACATATGGCTGAGTTATAAACATCAGCTGGGAAGAGCAGTAAAAGCACAGCATACAGAAAGGTGTCTGCTCCGCTTGGAAGCACTTTAGATTTTATTAATTTACTTATTTTATTGAACTATAACTTTTCAGATACTAGAGTGACGTTAAATCACTAGTGATGTGAAGCAGAGAAACTAATAAAATACTAAAATCGATGCGTGAAAAAAATGCAACAATTAGTTCATTTAATACATTCCAGTGGGAGGATAGTTCTTAAGACAAAATGAAATGAAACACAAGAAATTCCCCATGAATTATTTCTTTGTGCCAGAAGGTGGAGAAGGGTAGTTTCTTTCTATGTGTTGTGGTTCTGATACTTACTTCTTGAAATAAATGACAAGTTGAATTGGATCTTCACCCACTTGGAAATGCAAAAATAAAATAAAGACAAAAAAATAGATATGCCCCCAGCTCCCCCTTTAGCACCCAACATTAATGCCAGCCCAGGCTACTTTCTGTTTTTCTGAAATGTGTGTCCCTGGGCAATGCTGGCATAGGGGGATGACAGAGAGGGCCTAGTCCCTGTGGGGGTGAGCCTGCTCGTGTTGATTTACAAATAAAAAGTGGAAAACTAGACAATGCAGCCCCAGATTTACAGTTCCAAACTCAAAAGGCCGCTTTCAGTTTTAAAATATCACTTTGAAACACTATCATTGCTAACATTATAGGTGTAATCCTTGTTGCCTTTCGAGAGGAAAGTGACACTTGAGCTTTGTAATTACCCCTTTCTACAGCTGTTACTCTCCCGGTCCACATTTAAAAATCACAAAATAAAGCATCGCCTTGACAAAAATATGTCCGGCATTTTCCCCAAACCTAGGAGGAAAAAAATTCTCAAACAGTAACAGATCTGAACTTTAATTGAACTGGTTATTATCCAGAAGCACTGTGACACTTTCACTTTCTAGCATTCTCTTACTAGAGAACTATAAATGTGGATACTTCTCATGTTTGACTGTTTATTTTCAAGATTACTAAATGGTTGTAAAGAACTTTTCTTTGTATTTTAAAATTTCCTTCCCATGCATACAACACCTTGTTTCACTGGGGCTTTTGGGAAGTCAAACGTAGGATTCTGGGGTTTGGGAAAGGGTAGAACTTAAAAGATGGCTTTGGGAGACAAACCCACAGAGCAGCTTGGTTACAAAAATTACATTAACCCAAATTAGATGCATATAGAACGTATTTCATATCTTTTTTATTTACATTTCAAAATTCATTTATTAATTAGATCAAAATAGGATTCATTTAAAAAGTATTTTTATGTAGTATGTGTGAGTCTCCCAAAATTATGTTGCCCATAAAATGAGCTCAGAACCATAAAAAAAGAAATATAAATATAATATTCAGGCTTAACATATTTTGGTAGCTGCATTAATGTTTACATTGTTTTTAAAAATCTAAAAGGAAATGATTTCTCAAAAATATAACTTACTAGAGAAATTTTAAAGAGTTTAAGGAAAAGATTGTTTAGTTTGCTTTTCCCAGACAAATGAAAAAATTATTTTCTTTGTAATTTGGGGGTATTATAGTATTTTTAAACTTCATTTTACTGAACAGTTAAAAGCTAATAAATATGAAATGCATATACTGTTTTTTGGGAAAATCCATTTTACCAGTGTTAGGTATATGTTAGAGTACTGCCTTTCCCACGTAGGGGAGAAAGACTCTGGCGTTGGAGTGGAAGAAGGTTGCAGAGAGACAGCATTATTCACATTAGAATTAAACTAATTATTCAAATACTGTCCTATGGGTTTTTTTTGTTGTGGTGGGTCTTTCATTATGGTGTCTTGCCAAGAATATTGACCCATTTTTTTCATATGGGCACAGCTTACATTTCAGGAAATAAAGGAGAGTAGTACTAACAAAACTAAAATACAATATTATATACTATTTCTAATTCCAGCTCATAATCATTAATTCAAACCATGCATTTAAAAAACACTATGCCACTTTGAGATGGACTTATGTTATTGTTAGGTGAATTAAAATTATTATAATTATTATGAGATAAAATTATTAAAGGCATCCTCACTCTCTTCAAATTGCTTGCATTTATGGGTACTTGTTACATGGCTCACACTTATTCAAAAGGCCCTCCATGGTAAATAAGGTCAGTGCCAAGATTTCTGGAGTTTTTCCAGTAAAATTTACAGAAATCACAACAATTATGAACCATAATGACTCAAATTATAAATCGTACATATATCACATATATATATATATATATATATATACATACATATATATATGTATGTATATATATATATATATGTTGTCAAAATGTCAACACTAGTCATTTACTCTCCAAGTTATATCATTATTTTTTAAATGGTCTAGTTACAGTTTCACTTGGTAGATTTCCTTAGAAGTTAAATGTCTATTATATACCACCTCATCACATTTCAGGACACCCCCCACTTCTTTTATCCCTAATTTCAAATTTTTTGACAGGGCTGTTTTAAGACAGTCTCTAATATCTGTAATAACATAGATGAGTCTTGCATTAGGTGACTTTTTCCTCATTATGGGAGATAAAGATATTACAGGAGATTAAACACAAGCCTTTGCTAATGGGACTCTTACTTGCTGTCAGACTTGGTGGCATTTAACTTTTTGGAAATCTCTCCTGGCAGGTCAGATCATAAACAATATTTAAAGATTTCAGACACAGGCATTTCCTTCAAGACTGTGGTCAGGTGTCTCTTTGACTCTCATATGTGCTTTGCCTAGCAATTCTGTGTCAAGACCTTTTGGAAATTCCTCAAATAAAAATCCCTCTATTGCCAAAGAAAGCACCAGCAGAATTGTGGCAAAGTTCTGTGAAAGGAAAGACAGTGTGTGTATCCCTGAGGAGGAGAAGGCATACCATTTCTATACTGGGAAGGAACTACACCAATCTGCACATTCTATTGTAACCCAGGAATACATTTTGTAGATTTCACCTTTGTTTTGGCTTCAGAGAAATAAAACCTAAGTATACGGTACCGGGCCTAAATGAAGGACACAGAAATATCTGTTGGCTGGCTGACTTAGAGCAAAACTTTGAACATGTTTTCAATCCAATCTCCAAATTAACAGGAGGGCGATTCTGTGAGTTCAGATATTGAAACAGCTAGTTTTACACACACAATCTGAGACTCGGCTTTCACCTTCAGTATCAGTTAACTTTTTTGTGTGTGTGTGTGAAGGAGGAGGGGTCAAAGATGTTTATATTAAATTCTATTCTTTCCTGAATAAGTGTGACCCTCTCAGCCAGTTGGAGAGAGACTCCTAAAGATAGTCCTGGTGTGAAACACGTGTGCTAACATAAGCAGAACTTTCAGCACTCATTTGCAGGGGCTGGTTCAACCTTAAACACTTTTCTTCTCTGTGTTCAACACCTTGAATAGAGAAGCAAGTCAGAAGCAAAGCAAGTATGTATGAGAAAAACTGAAGAAAGAATGGGAAATTACCACATGTGTTACAGGACAGATGAGGAGCCCAGCTGTAGAGGGTTCCTTGGGGAAGAATTTTGGGCGCCATCAATTTCCAGGGTCTCTCATTTAGAATTATAGCCCCAGCGTCTACACCAGCAGCTAAGTTCATAGGAGGCACTTAGTAGATACATACTGAATTAAAATGAATTGATAACAAGCTGGGTAAATATTTATTTCAATTGATTAATTCATCTACCCACTCTCTTAAAAAATATTTCATAGCTCCTAAATATACATAATCTATAAGCCATAGAAGAATAAGGAAATAAAAGACACAGTCCCCTATGGAAATTTCTAGGGAGTGGAGGTGGGTGGATGAGGGAGAAGTGACCAAATATAGTGCATGTCCATCAGTATCCAGAACGGTCTAGAGACTTCTCACGGGAGGTGATGTGAGCAGTCACCTAGAATGGTCTTACAATATTTTAGTGTTGGAGCACAGGATTGCTGTGACAAAGTGGAAGTCAGGTTCCCGTGCCCCAGCTGCTGTGTCTTGCTGGGCTGGAATGGAATCCTGCCCTTCTCCACCCACCAGTTTCCATTCTTCCTCCAAGCCCCAGTCAGATACCAACTTATGGAGACATCCTCTTCAACTACTTATGCATGTAGAGCTCAAATCTCCTAAAGGTTAGCAGACAGAGCACTGGTTCTCAGATTTGGCCACCTACTGCAGCTTCCTGCAGAGGTTCAAACTACTGAGACTGTCACTTAATTGGCCTTGGCTGTGGCCTGGGCCTGGGCCTGGGGATATTTAAAAGCTCCCATAATGTTAATGCATAGGAAAGTTTGGATATCCTAGGTAAAGGCAACTCTTCAGCTGTGCCAAAGTCAGTGATTGTTTACTTACCTCCTCCTGTATTTGCCATAGAAAATAAAAGGCTTATACTTTCTATTACTTTTCCAGGTATGCTGAAAGGATAAGGTAAAAGTACTTAAAATACCTTATGCATTGGGGTACGGGGGAATACTCTGCCTCAGTAATGTGCTGTTGAACTGTTTATCTTCCCAAATAGCACCCCTGGCCTCTATTCTCTGGGCACTGGGGTTCTAATCAACTCTTCTGACCAGTCTTCAAATCTTTTCTAAAGGAAGGTTTCAAGTGTCCTGTAAATAGATCTTAAAATATAAATCCATAGCTTGGAATTGGCACCCAATTCACATTAGAAAACAAAACATTTGTTTTGTCAACTGATGGGCATATTTCAAATGAATGGCTCCTTTCTGATGGTGTTCAAGAGGCATTGAAACCTCAGTGAGACTTGACATGGCTGAAGCTGGTCTGGCTGAATACCACAGCAGGGTATCGGCTGAGGTCTGGAGAGGCTGCTTAACAATGGCACCACTGGGTAGACAGAATAGAACTGATTTCTTCAATGGAAGGTTATGTTTGGAAACATTCTACCCTGTTTTGGCTGCCAAGCCAGGTACAGGAGGAGCCCACCTCCTGGGACACAGGTGCCGTCTGGCTGGCTGTTGTGCCTGCTCAGGGCCCGTTGAGGCACCCTTGTGGGTTCAGCAGCTGATATGACTACATTCTGCTGTCTGGAAGCTCCTCTATCTGGTGCTGAAAGATCCTTTCCTGAGTCATGTCAACTCCACACCTACTTTCCTTACAGTGTTTGGGGCACAATTTCATGACCACCTACTGACTGTGAGGTTTGTCAGCCACATAGCAGGATAAAAAAAGCACGTAAGGCATGAATCAGCATGGCGTGAAAAGAAGTCAGTAAAAAGAGTCCAGGGTGTGAGGAGGTGGGAAAACACATTCTGCAGGAAAGGGGTTTTGATGTGCTGAGAGACAAGTGTTAGGCAAGTTGACATTCCTGTCTTTTTCCAAACAGCCTCCACCACTATTTTCATTGCACTTTGCTGTTTATAGAATTCCACAGGCCTCTCTCATTTCACTCTGGCAGTCTTCATCCAAGATGAGGTGACCTTGCAACAGTTAGAAGCAACAAATTATGTTTTCAAATAAGAAGATCAGTAGTATTGACATTTTGAGCAAAATGTTTTCTATCACACTGATGTTCAAATCTGTCTTTCTTTCAGATCTGCATGCTGCTGGCAATGCCCATTTATTCCCAGTGCAGGAGAAGGAGAAATTCTATCTGTTCTCCATCTAGAATCTTATCCTGGGGTTAAAATTTACAATACCCAGCTCTAAACATTCTTCTGGCGACATCCTTCTGATCTGGGAGAGCCCCTGGCAACACTGTTTGGCGAGGGCCTGTCTCTGCTTTGAACAACTGGCCCTCAAAACTTCCACTGCAACTGCAGAATGTGATAAAGGAAAAAGACTCTCTCCTAATTCACACTATACCTGTCTACACCTGGACCTGTAAATGAGACACTTACAAAGGCAAATGGGATGGCTTCTGTATAATTTAAACAAGAGACTCAAGTACAAGAAAATGGCTTCTCCGTACACACAGTAAAATAACACCCAAAAATCTGCTTTCAGGAAGCTGAACTATTTGGAGATTTGTATTTACATTAGCACGTTGTTTATTTTTTTCTTATTAGAAGAATGAGATAGTACACTTTAGATTTTGAAAAGTATAAAAATTAATAAAAGAGAAATAGAAAATAGTCTATAACATTTCATATCAGATAGTTACTATGATTTTTGCTATATTTACATATATCACATATATATATATAAAGCTTTCCATGTCTTCCAAGCTTATTTGAAAATGCTCTGCTGATGTTTACGTATGTATCCCAGAAGTGCACTAGAATTGGTGAATCCCTTCTCCTATTGAGTTTGTTTTTCCAGTTAGATTATCTCACACCTTTTGTGATTACATAGTTTGCTGCAGGAAAGATTTTTTCATATTTGGCCTCATTGCTGATGGTTTTCCTTGGAATAAAGTCTTTGAACAAGAATTAGGGAATCACAGGGTGTCCCGTCCCACACAATGAGGGCTGTGGGGAGAGAGGAGGGCTGAGCAGAGTTAAGAAAAGACAGTAGCCATGAATAGAATGCAAGCAGGGCCAAGGGACTCCAGCCTCAAGGACTGGGCCCCAATCGGGCTTATGCATGGTTTTTATTAGTTAGGTGGGGAAGTAAAGGAGACAAAGCTTGTCAATCTCAAGATCTGTGACTCCCACACATCATAATAGGAAACTGATTCAAGCCAATCACCCTTGCCTGCAGGCAGCTGAACCATAAGTCTCAGGATGTATGTACTTCCCGAAAAAGGGACAAAACCTTTATGCATATGAATAGATGGAGAGCATATCATTGAATGTCTTTGCAGGTTGTGGGAAGGAATGCAGCCACAGAGGCAGAGGCTCTCCTTAGCCGGGGGAAGGTGGGGGGCTGTGCCCACCTCTATGAACCCTGTGGATTCTCCTGTTGATCCCCACTCGACTGTGCCTGGCTTAAGTTATACCCCCCAGCCCCCGTGGGGAATCTGACTCATCATTGGCTGACCAGCCATCTTTCTGGGACCAAACTGGGAGACATAAGGTGCAAACACAAAGATGAAGCAAAGTCCCTGAAAGGATCCGTCTCACAAACTCCTTGTTTTAGGGGCAGGTACAAGGAGACAGACAGGTAGTCTGCTGCTTGGCAACAACAGGACAAGAACTTTTGATCATATTGATATATATTATTAAGTTCCCTTCACAAAATATACCACTTTCTATATTAAGCATGTATATTTTATTACAATTTTAACCAATTTGTGATGTTTTAATTTGGTTGAGATATTTTTGACATTTCAGGTAATTAAGTCTTCCTGTTATGTTTCATTTGTTATTATTATTATTTTTTTTTACATCTAGAAAGCTCTCCTCCAACATGAGAGCAGCTTGGCTTTCACATATTTTTCTGTTGTGTAAATTTTTTTTGTTAGTTTTCACTTTTTTCATTTAGCTTCTTAATCCAGATGGAATTTACTTGAGTAGATTACAGAATGTGAGAATACTTTTATTTTTCCAAAAGAGTAAGTAATTGTTCAGCACCAATCTTTAAAGAATATCATATTCTTTGATTGATGGTGGTTCCTTTAACACACAGTTAGTTAATCCAGGGCGTTCACTTCTGGTCTGTTGACCCATCATTGATTATGCACTGATGCTAGCTGGGTTGACTACATGTAGCTCATAGCATAGGTGGTAAAACAGGCTGGCACTGTACAAAAACACTGCCATTAACTGTGTGACTTTATGAAGAGGTACTCAAACTCTCTGGCCTCTCTTTTAAGAGTAGTAGTGGTTCCTATAAGGTTGGGAAATATTATAGCTCAGGAAAGATAGTTACAAACCATAGCTCCTATTATTGTCTCCACTCTCAATTCATTTTGTAGCTGCTAGGAGGAACCACTCCCAGAGTTCTTCCATTATTTTTTAAATCCTGGCTATTTTTGCTTGGTTATTTTTCCAGAAAAAAATATTTGACAATTTCTAAAGAAATTCCATCAAGATTTGATTAAAGATATTAAACAAATGCATTCATTTGGGGAAAACTGACATTGTGCCATAATCCGTTATTCTCTATACCACATGACATGTCTTTCCAAATACTAAGATTTTATGATCTTCAGGTGATTGTGTTTTGCTTTTGAACATTGATTCTTAAAGTTATTCCTTTTTTTTGCCTTGTGTGATTCATATATTTTCTCTTTATGTTTTGAATAAGTTATTGATTCATATATTTTCTCATTATGTTTTTCAATAAGTTATTGCCTATACTTGGAAAAACAGTTAATTTTAATATAGAGGTATCCCCTGCTTTTGCCACTTCACTTTTACCAAAGACCTACATTAGTATCTGTTTTCACTAACTGAAAGAAATCCAAACAGAATTTTCACTTTTATGCAAAAAATGAAATGCTAAAATAGTGTCCAGCATTTGCTTTATTGCCAGCTGTTATAGAGGAAGCATACACCCCAGGCAATAAGAGTGGTACCAAGATCCTTCCGCTATCTGCTTTTACTATATGTTAGTGTTATTTTAAGTTTTATGTGTTGTTTGGTATGATTTGGTAAGTTATTTCTTGGCTTGGAAAAGACTAAAAAAAATCCCCACATACGAGGTCTGACACTTAATTTCACAAATTTGTTGTAATAATGTTGCTAAACTTTTTTGATATCAGAGGGATTATTCATTATGAACTTGTGCCAACCAGACAAAAAATTAGCCAAGTTTACTATTTGGAAGTGCTGAAAAGGCTGCGTGAAGAAGTTAGACCACCTGAACTTTTCACCAACAACTCACGGCTCTTGCATCACAACAATGCACCATCTCACACGGCACTGTCTGTGAGGGAGTTTTTAGCCAGTAAAAAAATAACTGTATTGGAACACCCTCCCTACTCACCTGATCTTGCCCCCAGTGACTTTTTTCTTTACCTGAAGATAAAGAAAATATTGGAAGGAAAACATTTTGATGACATTCAGAACATCAAGGGTAATACTACGACAGCTCTGATGGCCATTCCAGAAAAAGAGTCCAAAATTGCTTTGAAGGGCAGACTGGGTGCTGGCATCGGTGCACAGCTTCCCAAGGGGAATACTTTGAAGATGACCATAATGATATTCAGCAATGAGGTATGTAACACTTTTTGTAAGATGAGCTTGCAAATTTAATTGTCAGACTTTTGAAAATCAGTGGTAACTGCTTCTTAACTTTACACCATTTCAGCTTAAGATAGGTTTTATAGGAACGCTTCACTTTTGGATAGTGGAGAAAACCTCTATTTGTTTTCTGGTTAGCAACATCACCTTATTTTGGTATTAGTTTTAAAATTTTCAGACTCTAAAAATTCAGTTATAACATCTATAAATAATAACTATGCTATCCCTTCTTCCTAGTCAATGTTCCTCCATGTTATAGATCCTGCAGCATTGGCTACAATGAACAGAACGACACTGAACAAAGTAGTGTGAAAAGTCATCCTGGATAGCGGGGTATAAAAGTAGCTCCCCCCTTTTTTGCCATCTATCTCTGTCACATGCTGAATGATCTTGCATCTGCTCTCTCGTGCCTCAGTTTCTTTGTTGGTTTAAGGCAAATATCAATAGCATTTACCAAAGAGGCAATGAACTTCTGAGTCGCTGATGAATCCTTTCTGTAATTCATTGCAGCATCTGCCTGCACCTTCTCCTTCCTTCTCACCTTTACCCACTTAGTATTTTCCTTCCACCTGGACTTCTTTCCTGTCTCTTTTACTGCCAATCCTTCAGTGGCCCTTATTCCTGGGGCAAGTTTTTACTATGTCTCTGAAACTGGTTACTTTTTTTCCCTCCTGAAAAGAGAGATGTTGCCTGTCCAGACTATGGAGCTAGAAGCCTCCTCCTGAGATTCAGTTCGAAGTTGAGGGTTGGGAGGAACAATTGAAATGCCTTGTATCTGAGAAATTCAGAAATGTAGCATCTTGAAAAGATCTTCCATGTAGGAGATTCTGGAAAGACATGTCTGGCTTTGGACCCCATGATTTTAGGGAAGCTCACATGTAAACTGTGATCAATTAGCAGGGATTTTCAGTTAAAATACAGCCGCCTATTAATATTCTAGACCCCAAACAATGCTGTGATTACTATATTATTCACAAATGTTTCTCCTCTTTGCCCCTTTCTACTAGTTTTTCTCTAGAAACAAGATAAATCAGAATATATTTGAGTGTTTTCATCTTTGGCCACATTACAGCCACTTTCATAGTTTATCGTTGTGATTCTCATCTCATGGGAAACAAGAGTTATCTAGCAATTGGCTGTGAGATTAATTCAACCCTGATCTTGTTTTGCTTCAATTTAGCAATTCCTGTAGCATCTACTACAATGTACATACCATAAAGATGGTATGTCAATCCATTAATCACGAAAAAGATCAAGAAGACAGCAAATTGGATGACACTGCGAGATGGGATATAATAATATCCTTATTACTTTATCATTTTGAGGCTAAAAGTATATTTTTAGATAAAAAAACTCAAAAGTTGCAGCAACTCCTCCTGGTGACTTGGGTTAAAGTGAGTGGCAAGTGTTGAGATTGGGAGGGTGGAAAATCTGGACATAGAGCCCTGGGGGCCAAGAAAACCCCAAGGCTGCCCAAGGCAATGGTTAAGAAGTCATGGAAGCTGGACTACCTGCCTCCCACTACTTATAGGCTGTGTAACCCCAGGCAATTCACTTATCTTCTCTGTGCCTCCATTTCCACATTTGCAAAATTGGGGTAATAATAGGATGTATAAGGTTATTACAAGAATTAAGTGAGTTAATGTATATAAAATGCTGAGGGTAGTGCCTGATGCAGGGATAGTGCTATGTAGGTGTTTATTTAAAAATTCCAATCAGACTGCTGGACCCAGTAGGGAGTGCATAGGCAGAGCCAGAGCAGATTTGGGTTTTCAGTCTTGTGGAGGTGATGGTGCGGGTGGCACTAATGAGAGTCTGGGGCTCTATGCATTTGCCAGGTGAGGCCTAAGGTCATCAATACACAGTCTTTTGATGTGATGTCAAATATAGCTTTGCACATGAGGAAAGGAGGCACTGAGAGGTGAGGAGACTTGTCCAATGTATACATGAGCAAGTGGTCGATCTAAGGCATGGTGACACAGTTTGGTGGGGCAAATAGTACACTATATGGGCCTCCATCACCCCCGAGCCAGATTGGGATGTGTGTTTTTAAAACAAACAGAAAAAAACCTGTTGCCAGTAATACTGCTGTTTCACAGCAAGAATAAGCAAACAGAAGATAGAAAACAGATGAGAGGACAAATACCACAGGAAAACACTTTTCTTGACTTTGTTCTCTAATTGTGGGAGTCCAAAAAAAAATAACCTGTAAAACGGGAATTTTACTATATATAGGAGTACATGATTCAGATGGAATGAGTTACATAAAAAATAAATCTCTTTTCACTGACTAAAAATGCATTATACTTATTCAACAATCATTTCAACAATGACTATGACCCATTACAGTAGCTATCTCTTTTTTTTTTTTTTTACAATTTTTGAGGTGACAATCAAATTCATCATAATTAAGCTACGAATCCAAATTTTGCTAACTCAGTAACAACAAAAATTAATTTAAAAATTGCTAAAGGACTCGAAAAGACACTTCTTCAAAGAAGGTATACAAATAGACCACAAGCATATAAAAAGATACATGGTATCACTATTCATTAGGGAAATGCAAGTCAAATCTATAATGAGATATCATTTATAGCTATTGGAACAATTATTTATTTATTTTTTAAAAGAAGACAATTACAAGTGTTGGTGAGGATGTGGAAAAATTGGAACTCTTGTGCATTGCTGGTAATATAAAATGGTGCAGCCTCTGTAGAAAACAGTACGGTGAGTCCTTGAAAAATTAAACGTAGAATTTCCATATGATCCAGCAATTTCACTTCTGGGTGTGTACTCAAAACAGGGACTTAAACACATATTTGTACACCAATATTCATACCAACATTATTCACCATACCAAAAGGTAGAAAAAACTCAAATGTCCATTGATGGATGAATGGATAAACAAAATGTGGTATACACGTAACAATGAAATGTAACTCAGCTTTTAAATGGAGGGAAATTTTGATATGTGCTACAACATGGATGAAACTTGAAAATATTGTGCTAGGTGAAATATGTGTATAGTATTTGTATGACTTATTTGAGACACCTAGAATAGTCAAATTCATAAAAACAGAAGTGGAATGATGGTTTTCAGGGACTGGGATAATCATTGTTTAATGGGTATAGAGTTTCATTTTGGGATAATGAAAAAGTTCTGAAAATGGATGGTGATGATGGCAGCACAGCAATATGAATGCATTTGATACCACTGAACTGTGCCAAATAAGAGTTGAGAAATGGTGCAAATGGTCAAGTTTGTGTTATGTAAACATTAACACACACAAAGACAATTCTCTATACTTTGTCCTATCTCAGCTGCTACCTCCCTGATTGGCTTTCCTGTAAATTTTCCACTGTGTCATGTAGACCTTGACATTATGAATTTTATTCCCAGTGAAAAAAATATCAAGAAAACATCAATTTGTTTTTGAGAAATGTGTTAACAAATCAGCTCTTCATAAGAGTCGAAGTTACCTTGCTATTCGTTTTCTCAAATTTTTTGGCTGATTAATATACCTGCCTTCAGAAATGTCTATTTTTTAAATGTCTGATTGCTTTGTATTAAATTTCTAAAATTCCCAATGCCATTTGCTCACATTTTGCCTTTAATGTACTCACTCTGTGTTGTTTTTTGGGGGTTTTTTTTGGAGGCAGGGGGAGATTAAAATGGTGCCAAAATATGAGAAAGAATAACTGAAAACTATGGAGAATTTCAGTGCATGGACAGTTTAATTATATCTAAAATGAATAGATTCACTTACCTTACTCACCTTGACTCAAGGCATCTACATTTAGAAACATAAGCCGAGTTTTAATCCATTTTGAATATTGTCAGAACATGTTTATAGATCGCTATATAAGAAAAGCAGCATTTTTATACGCAAATTTTTCTTCTTAAAATCAGAATGCTGTGCTCAAATTGAGCTTGAATAATTGCAGGTACATTTCCTTCACTGGCACAATGAATAAATCTTGGAAAGTAAGAGAGCTCTTTGAGGAAATGCCTTAAAAAATCCCCAGGAAAGGCCAGAAAAGACTGTGTGCCCCTTTTGCTTATTCCATCTTTTGAAAGGTCATTTCCTTTCCAACACTGAAAGCAGAGTAGTCATGGCAGGGGTTAGAGAAGCTCTACTTTATACTTTGAAATGTTGAAACTTTCCACATGATTCCAAATTCTAACTGTTTTTTAGATTTTAATAGGACTAGAAAATGCTAATTTGGGTTGAGCAGGTGGTTTGTAGAAATGTGAAGTCCTGGGAACCACCTGGAACAGCAGGGACAGAGTGACTTCTGGTCATGTAAATAAATAAATGCAGACAGACTGTCAACTGTCACTGTCTTTCCATGTTACCATTTTGGGGTGAGGGAGTGGGGAGTTATTGGTGGAAAATGGTGGAGATTAGGAAAAGTTGAATTCAGTAATATGAAAAAGTTATTGGGAAACTAGACAGATGAATTCAGCCAAAAAAGATTTTAAAAATGATGTGGAATGTATTTTCCCTCAGATAATCTGTTATTTGATTAAAATCAACTTGTTCTGTATTCTTAGCCTTACTACTTTCTTACTTCCAATTTCTCTAAACAGGATTTTATAGAAATGGACCTTTAGGAAATATTGATATTGGCTCCCATTTATTGAACTCATGCCCTGTGTCAATTATTGTGCTAAACCTATTATATATTCCAAATAATCCTCACAACAATTCTATGATGCGGCTAATATTATGATCCCAAGTTTACCAATAAGGACATTAAGTCTCAGAGAATGTACATGAATTTCCCAATGCCCTTACCTTCTAAGTTATGGGGTTTAAATTCAAGGCTTGTCTTATTCCAAAGCCATTGCTCTTGACCATTAAATTACATCACTAGTCTATATTAGTGGGAGTTACCAGACAATAAAGCCATAGTTATTATTGAGTGGTGTGAAGATGGGATATTTGTAACATTAATGCTTTCTGCTTTTCAAAAGACAACATAGTGTAAAAAACAAGTAATGCTAAACATTGTATTTTATGATAATGATTCCTTACAACATGTAAGTCTAAGACCAATTAATTTTGGGATCCACAATGGTCATCAGCACAGTAAATGCCCTGAGAAGTCTTGTAGTTAAAAGGTGTTTAATATATGAATTAATCAGCCTTTATTTTGAAAATATTGCATAACAAAACCCTTCAAATCTCAGTGTCTTACAACTATCTTGTATTTCTTACAAGTCCACAGGTCAGCTGTGTCGGTTTATTTGGAAACTACATGTCATATATAGATCCAGTGCATGTGTTTATTCTTCTGGGACCCAGGCTGAAGGAGCAGAGCTTACCTGGAGAAAGCTCTTCTCATGATGAAGGACAGAAGTGCAAGAGGCCAAGCCAAACCATGTATTTAACTTAGGTTTAAATTCTCTGCCTGGATGTATCATATATCATATTACATTCCATTAATCAAAGCAAGTCACATAAACAAGCCAAATAACAATGGGGTGGAAAGCTGTCTCCTTCCACAGAGTATGGAGGGAAATGAGTGGATATTTACTCAACATTACTACATTCCATATCAATGCTATATCATCACATACCTCACAAACTTATCTGACAACACAATACTCTTCTTTTTCCTAACTTTGTTTTATCCAAATCTCAAAAGTACTATTGTTCTTTAAGCATAATTTGAAATGATTTGGGAAAATTTATGTAAAAAATACATATATTTTTTAAAACAAAGGGTACTATGTTTCAATTAATATAAATGTAAAATAGCCTCTGATGTAATGCTTTTCTCAAAGAAAATATTCAAAACATCAATAACACTTTAAATTTCTAAAGGCTGTTCATTTTGAAGAATTTAATTGAGACTCTTCAATAAATGGTGCTGGCAGATTTGAAAATCCATGTGCACGCCCTTCTGCCTCTTTTTCATGGTGAGGAGGCGGCACGTGAAATGGCCGGCCCGAGCTTAAGAGGCACAAGATTCAACATATCCAGAAGCTAACTCCAGACCAAACCAGAGTACTACCAGGTTTGACCCACAAGTCACACACCCAGAGGGAATTCTTTGCAGACAGAAGAGCCCTTAGAGGACAAACCTCATTCAAGTGGTCAACCCTCACCCAGCAGAACACCCTGCGGTGGGCAGAGCCAAGTCTCACAACTAGACAACCTAGGAGTTAAACCCACCTACTCACAAGCAAAAAGCAATTAAAGTTCTTCTTGAACAGGACAATATACACAACACGAGAGTCACCTTTGGAGCACACGCAGAGGAGAAGAACGAAGTAGTGCAAGTCAAATATAAAAAACACTATATAAGATAACCCAGTAAGAATAGTAAGAACTCTAGAGGATCTACCTAATACATCAAAGCAAACACAGAGAGTCAGTCAGAATGGGGAGACAAAGAAACATGTCCCAAATAAAAGAACAGAAGAAACCTCCACAACTGGAACCAAATGAAGCAGACGTAACGAGCCTATCAGAGACAGAGTTCAGAACACTGGTGATAAGAATGTTTAAGGAGCTTAGAGACGACATAAAGAAGGATGTAGAAATCATAAAGAACAACCAGTTAGAACTAAAGAACACAATTATCGAAATTAAGAACTCACTTGAAGGAATTACCAGCAGGTTAGGTGAAGCAGAGGATCGAATCAGCGACTTAGAAGACAAGTTAGCAGAGATCACACAAACAGAACAACAGAAAGAAAAAAGAATAAAAAACAATGAAGATGGTTTCAGAGACCTCTGGGATAACATCAAGGGCAACAACATGTGCATCATAGGAATACCAGAAGGTGAAGAGAGGAAGCAAGGGATTGAGAATATATCTGAAGTAATAATGTCCAAAAACGTCCCTAACCTGATGTAGGAAACCAACATCAAGCTCAGGAAGTGCAGAGTTTCCACCAGGATAAACCCAAACAGATCCACACCAAGACACATTATAGTTAAAATGGCAAAGCTTAAAGACAAAGAGAGAATCCTAAAAGCAGCGAGAGAAAGACAGAGGGCTACATACAAGGGAACTCCCATAAGACTATCAAATGACTTTTCTCCAGAAACTTTGCAGGCCACGAGGGAGTGGCAGGAAATACTCAAAGAGATGGATCACAAAGGCCTACAACCTAGATTTCTGTATCCAGCAAGACTATCATTTAAAGTTGATGGAGAGATAAAGAGATTCCCAGAAAAGAATAACCTGAAGGAATTTATTAGCACCAAGCCAGCATTGCAAGAAATACTAAAAGGACTTCTGTAAATAGAAGAAAGATGAAAACAATCTAACTACAAATATAAAAATGGCAATAACTATGTACCTATCAATAATCACTTTAAATGTAAATGGATTAAATGCTCCAATCAAGAGACATAGGGTGGCTGAGTGGACAAGGAAACAAGACCCTTGTATATGCTGTATACAAGAGACTCACCTCAGATCAAAAGACACACACAGGCTGAAAGTGAAGGGTTGGAGTAAGATATTTCATGCAAATGGAAGCGAGAAAAAAGCTGGAGTTGCAATACTTATATCTGACAAAATAGACTTTAAAATGAAGAACATATTAAAAGACAAAGATGGGCATTATATAATAATAAAGGGATCAATCCAACAGGAGGACATAACCCTAATAAACATCTATGTACCTAACATAGGAGCGCCTAAATATATAAAACAGGTACTGACTGACATAAAGACAGAGATCAACAGTAACACTATCATAGTAGGGGACTTCAACACACCTCTGACAACAAAGGACAGGTCTTCCAGACAGAAAATCAATATGGAAACAACAGCCTTAAATGATACATTGGACCACTTGGATTTATTCGATATTTTCAGAGCATTTCATCCCAATGCTGCAGAATACACGCTCTTCTCAAGCGCACATGGAACATTTTCCAAGATAGATCATATGTTAGGCCACAAAACAAGCCTTGATAAATTAAAAAAAATTGAAATGATACCAATTGTCTTCTCTGACCACAGTGCTATGAAATTAGAGATGAACTACAGGAAAAAAAACTGTAAGACACACCAATTCATGGAGGCTGAATAACTTATTACTAAATAATGAATGGGTCAAGCAGGAGATCAAGGAAGAAATCCAAAGATATCTCGAGACAAATGAGAATGATTACAAGACGACCCAAAATCTACGGGATGCTGTGAAAGCAGTCCTAAGAGGGAAATTCATAGCACTGCAGACCTACCTAAAGAAACAAAAAACATCACTAATTGACAGTTTATCTTCACACTTAAGGGATCTGGACAAAGAACACCAAAATAAGCCCAAAGGGAGCACAAGGAAGGAGATAATAAAGATCAGAGCATAAATAAATGAAATAGAAACCAGAAAAAGCAATACAAAAGATCAATGAATCCAAGAGTTGGTTCTTAGAGAAGATAAACAAAATTGACAAATCTTTAGCCAGACTCATTAAAAAAAGGAGAGAGAGGACCCAAATTAATAAAATCAGAAATGAAAGAGAAGTGACAACAGACACCAGAGAAATACAAAAAATTTTATGAAACTACTATGAGCAACTATATGCAAAGAACTTTGACAATCTGGAAGAAATGGACAATTTTCTAGAGGCGTACAACCTGCCAAGCTAACTCAAGAAGAAACAGAGAACCTGAATAGACTGATTACCACCAGTGAAATAGAATCAGTAATCAACAATCTCCCAACAAACAAAAGCCCTGGACCAGATGGCTTTACAGGTGAATTTTTCAAAACGTTCAAAAAAGAATTATCACCTATTCTCCTCAAGCTCTTCCAAAAAATCCAAAAGGACAAAAGAGTCCAAAACACTTTTTACGAAGCGACTATCACCCTGATCCCAAAATCAGACAAAGCCACCACAAAAATAGAAAACTACAGGCTGACATCTCTAATGAACATAGATGCAAAAATCCTCAACAAAATATTAGCAAACAGAATTCAGCAATACATTAAAAAGATCATACACCATGATCAAGTGGGATTCATCCCTGGTATGCAAGGGTGGCCCAACATTCGCAAATCAATTAATGTGATAAACCACATTAACAAAATGAAAAATAAAAATCACATGATCATATCAATAGATGCAGAAAAAGCATTTGATAAAATCCAGCAGCCACTTATGATAAAAAGCCTTAAAAAAGTGGGAATAGAAAGATAATGTCTCAACGTAATAAAGGCCATATATGACAAACCCACCGCTAACACCATACTCAATGGGGAAAAGCTAAAATTATTCCCCCTAAGATCAGGAACAAGGCAAGGCTGCCCACTATCTCCACTTCTATTCAACATAGTGCTGGAAGTTCTAGCCACAGCAGACAAGAAAAAGAAATAAAAGGCATCCAAAATGGTAAGGAGGAAGTAAAATTGTCATTATATGCAGATGATATGATACTATATATAGAGAACCCTAAAGACTCCACCAAGAAACTATTAGAACTGATAGATGAATTTAGTAAAGTAGCAGGATACAAAATTAATATTCAGAAGTCAGTTGCATTTGTATATACCAATGATAAAATATCAGAAGAAGAAATTAAAAAAAACAATTCCATTTACAATTGCTCCAAAGACTATAAAATACCTGGGAATAAATTTAACCAAAGAAGTAAAAATCTGTACTCAGAAAATTATAAGACACTGAAGAAAGAAATGAAAGAAGACATAAATAGATGGAAACAAATTCCATGTTCATGGATGGGAAGAATTAATATAGTTAAAATGTCCATACTGTCTAAGGCAATATACATATTCAACGTAATTCCTATCAAACTACCTACAGCGTTTTTCACAGAAATAGAACATATAATCCTAAAATTGATATGGGACCATAAAAGACCCCAGATAGCCTCAGCAATCTTGAGAAATAAGAACAAAGTGGGAGGTATAATGATACCTGACTCAAATTATACTACAAGGCTACAGTAATCAAAACAGCATGGTACTGGCATAAAAATAGACACATAGACCAATGGAACAGAATGGAGAGTCCAGAAATAAATCCATGCCTATATGGCCATTTAATCTACGACAATGGAAGCAAGAATGTACGATGGGGTAAAGGCAGTCTATTCAATAAATGGTGCTGGGAAACCTGGACAGACACATGCAAGAAAATGTAGCTGGACCACTTTCTTACACCATATACAAGAATAAATTCAAACTGGCTTAAAGACTTAAATGTAAGATCTGAAACCATAAAATATCTAGAAGAAAATATAGGAAGAAACTTCACAGACATTACCTTCAGTAAGTTGTTTACTGATATATCCCCTCGCGCAAGGGAAGTAAGAGAAAAATAAACACGTGGGATTACATCAAACTAAAAAGCTTTTTCACAGCAAAGGAAACCATCAATAAAACAAAAAGGGATACTACTGAATGGGAAAGGATATTTGCCAATGATATATCCGATAAAGGATTAATATCACAAATATATAAAAAACTCACTCAACTCAACTCCAAAAAAACAAACAACCCAATTAAAAAATGGGCAGAGGACATGAAGAGACATTTTTCTAAAAAGGACATACAGATGGCAAACATACATATGAAGAAATGCTCAACCTCACTAACCATCAGAGAAATGCAAATAAAAACCACAATGAGATACCACCTCACCCCAGTCAAAATGGCCATCATCAATAAATCAACTAACAAGTGCTGGAGCGGATGTGGAGAAAAGGGAACGCTTGTGCACTGTTGGTGGGATTGCAGATTTGTGCAGCCTCTATGGAAAACAGTATGGAGGTATCTCAGAAATCTGAAAACGGAACTACCCTGTGATACAGTAATTCCACTCCTAGGCATTTTTCCAGAGAAATCCAAAACTCCAATTCAAAAATCTGTATGCACTCCTATGTTTATTGCAGCACTATACACAATAGGCAAGACATGGAAAAAACCGAAATGCCCATCGGTAGATGACTGGATTAAGAAGCTGTGGTACATTTATACAATGGAGTATTACACAGTCATAAAGAAGAAAGAAATCTTACCATTTGCAACAACATGGATGGATATAGAGAACATTATGTTAAGCAAAATAAGTCAGAAAGAGAAAGACAAATACCGTATGATCTCACTTATATGAGGAATCTAAAGAAAAGAATAAGTGAATGAACTAATCAGAAACAGTTCTGGGGACAAAGAGGAAAAACGGAGGGTTGTTAGATGGGAGGGGGGGTGGGGATAAGGGGGAAGTTGAGGGGATTAGAAAACAGTCGGTTACCACAAAATGGCCTCAGGGTTTTTCAAAAATAATTTGGGGAACGTAATCAATAATGTTGTAAAGATTCTGTAGGGTATCTGATGGACACGTGTCCCATTTGGGAGACCACCTCAGGGATGATGTAGATGCCTGATCACTGCACTGTACACCTGAAGCTGAACAGTAATGAATGTCAACTATAATTTTATATATATAATGTGATGGCTCCGTGCGATGTCGGAGGGATAGTGGATGGGGGGGGGTCCACAGTGTGAGGGATATAAATGATGAACATCTAAGTATTACCTTGTCTTGTGCACCTGAAACTATATATGATACAAATTTAAAAAAAAGAAAGCCATGTGCAAAAGAATGAAAGTAGACTGCTGTCACTGTGTATAAAAATTAACTCAAAATGGATCAAAAACCTAAACATAAGACCTGAAACAATAAATTGCATAGAACAAAACATAGGTACTAAACTTATGGACCTTGAGGTCAAAGAGGATTTTATGAATTTGACTTCAAAGACAAGGGGAGTAAAAGCTAAAATAAATGAATGGGACTATATAAAACTAAAACGCTTCTGCACAGCAAAAGAAACCATTGACAAAAAAAAGAGGCAACCAACCAAATGGGAGAAGACTTTTGCAAACAACACCTCCAATAACGGGCTAATATTCAAAATGTATTAGGAACTCATACAACTCAACAACAACCCAAGAAACGGACAATTCAATTAAAAATGGGCAGAGGACCTAAAGAGACATTTCTCCAAAGAAGACATACAAATTGTCAATAGACATATGAAAAAATGCTCAACATCACTAATATCAGAGAAATGCAAATAAAAACCACAATGAGATATCACCTCACCCCAGTCAGAATGGGTATCATCAACAAGACAAATAGTAACAAGTGTTGGAAAGGCTGTGGAGTAAAAGGAAGCCTCGTACACTGTTGATGGAAATGCACATTGGTGCAGCCAGTATGGAAGGCAGTGTGGAGGTTCCTCAAAAAATTAAGAATAGAATTACCATGTGCCCCAGCAATTCCTCTCCTGGGTATCTACCCCCAAAATCTGAAAACATTTATCCATAAAGATATATGTGCTCTGATGTTCACTGCAGCTTTATTTATGGTGGCCAAGACATGGAAACAACCAAAGTGTCTTTCGATAGATGATTGAATAAGTTGTGGTATATATACACAATGTAATACTATTCTGCCATAAGAAACGATGAAACAGTATCATTTGCGACATGGATGGATCTTGAGATTATTATGCTAAGCCAAATAAGTCAGACAGAAAAAGTCAAGAGCCATGTGGTTTCACTGACATGTGGTATATAAAACTGAAATAACAAAAGAACAAGACAAATGAAGAAACAAAAACTCATAGAAACAGACAATAGTTTAGTGGTTACCAGATGGTAAGGGGGGTGGGGGGTGGGTGATGAGGGTAAGGGGGATCAAATATATGGTGATGGAAGGAGAACTGACTCTGGGTGGTGAACACACAATGTGATATATAGATGATGTGTTACAGAATTGTACACCTGAAATCTATGTAATTTTACTAACAATTGTCACCACAATAAACTTTAATTTTTTTTTTAAAAATAATTTCATTGACTGATATTTTGATATCTTTTTGTTCTACTCTTAAAACAGCCTGTGGATCAGCCATTACAATCCATTTTTTCCAAGTAGAATTCTGAATCCCATAGAAGTTGGGAATTTCCCAGGGTAGAGCAGTAGGACCATGTCCCAGATCCTGGATTCCCATCTCCCAGTCAGTTGAGTAAACCCTGCTCAATGGTCATGTGCATGCTAATGTACCAAAATTATGTAACATGTGCTTAATAGATTTAGAAGTTACAAAATTAGCTTTTGCATGGATTTCATTTAGACAGTAGTTTAAACTTATACCAATCAGGACTCACTAAGGGAGAAGTAAAAAAATGTCTGGAAGGTTGTTAGCAAGAAAATTAAGACCGTTATTCTAAAACCCCATTTATTTGAAGTATAACATTTTTTTTTTTGATCCAGTTGGGTTTGTTCCAAAGATAGACTGTTGCCCAAAAACGAGGGTAGGCTTTTCTTTTCTTTTTTCTTGTTTTATAGTCACGCAGGAAATGGTTGTGGCTCTCACCACCTTTTCTCTTTTCTCTTCAAAAGGTGACAGAAAAACAAAACCTCTTCTTGTGTCTTCCACCTATAGCCCAATAGATACACAGACACACATTTCCAAATATTGAATCTCCAGGTCCCATGTTTGTTGTACTTTCACGGCAAAGAGAATCTAAATAAATTATAACTGGTTATAAATAATAAATACAGAAAACAAAACAATTCACAAAATGGCAATCCTAAAGACACGATAACTTTATGCCCAGTGTGTTGGCCTGAGACATATACCAGTCTAGCCTGGCCTGTGCTGGTTATATGTCTCTGCCACACTGCAACACAACTTCACTGAAGCGCTGAGCATATCCCCTGTGTTAAAGGATCAGCACTGTGTTCTTTGGTTTAATCATTTTCTTTTTGGAACTCAAGAAAAGGAATGAAACAGGAGGTGAGGAGTGTCTGTGAAATGAAGTATAAGAAAAAAGAACACAGCACCAATAGGATAAAAGAGTGAAAGAAACGAAATCATCTTCGGACTATTTGAAAATGAGTCAGAAATATGAAGATTAACTGAAGCCATAAGGCAATTAACTGAAAATAAGGCAACTGGAAGAGGTAAGAAACAAAAAAGGTATGCGACACACAGAAAACAAGTAGCCATTAATATCCCTTACAAATATAGGCACAAAAATACTCAACAAAATAATTACAAACTATATCTAAAACCATATTAAAAGGATTTTACATTATGACCAAGATGAGATTTTCCCCTAGGAATGCAGATGGCGTAACATATGAAATTCTATCAATGTAATACATCACATTTATAGACAGAAGGGGAAAGTCACACATGATCATGTCAACTCACTCAGAAAGGCATTTGAGATAATTCAACACCCTTTCATGATTAAAAAAAAAAAAAAGTAGAAAACTAGTAATAGAAGGGAACTTGCTCAATATGATAAATGGCATTTATGAAAAACCCAAAGCTAATATACTCAATTAAGAGACTGAAAGATTTTCCCATAACATTAGGAACAAGGCAATGCTTGCTTTCACTGCTTTTATTCAATATTGTACCAGAAGTTATAATCAGAGAAATTAGGCAAGAAAAAGAAATAAAAGGCATCCAAATTAAATATGAAGTAAAACTATCAGTATTCACAGATGACATGATTATATAGATAGAAAAGCCCAAAGAATCTACAGCAAAGAAAAGACTATACCTAATGAATAATTTTAGCAAAGCTGCAACATATAAGATCAACACACTAGAATCAGTTACATTTCTTCATATCAGCGATGAAGAATCCAAAAAGGAAATTAAGAAAACAATTCCATTTATTAAAGGATCCAAAGTAGGAATAAATTTAACTAGGGAGGCTAAAGATTTGTAAACTACAAAACATTGCCAAAATAAATTTAAGAAGACCTAAATAAGTGGAAAGACATCATACTTGTGGATGACACAACGTTGTTAAGAAGGCAATGCTCCCCAAGGGAGTGTGCATATTGAATGCAATCCCTATCAAAATTCCAATGGCATTTTTCTGGGGAGCAGAAATTGAAAAGCTGATCCTCAAATTCATATGGAATTGCAAGGGGCCTTCAATAGCCAAAGCAGTACTGAAAATGAAGCACAAACTTGGAGGTCTATACTTCCCCAATTCAAAACTTAACTACAAAGCTACAGTATTGAAAACATGTGGTACTGCCATAAGAATAGATATATAGACCAAAGGAACTAAATTGAGAGTCCAAAATAAACCCATACATCTGTGGCTAATAGTCTTCAACAAGAGTACAAAGAACATTCAATGGGAAAGAATAGTTTATTCAACAAATGGTGCAGGAAGAACTGTATATTCAAAATCAGAAGGATAAAGTTGGATCCCCACCTGACACCATACATAAAAATTAACTCAAAATAAAGTGATGACCAAAACACAAATGCTAAAGTAATTAAACATTTGGATTTGGCAATGATTTCTTATATATAACTGCAAAACACAAATAAAAGGAAAATATAGGCACGGTGGACACCATCAAAATTAAGAAATGTTGTTACTCAAAGGACATTAAAAGAAAGTGAAAAGACAACCAACACAATGAAAGAATATATTTGTAAATTATATATCTGATAAGGTTTTACTGTCTAGCATCTATAAAGAAATCTCTAAAACTCAACAATATAAAAGAAACAATCCAATATAAAAATGGGCAAAGACTTATGTAAACATATCTCCAAACAGATATAGAAATGGCAAACAATACATCAAAAGATTTTTAGCAATGTTAGTTATAAGGGAAATATAAATCAAAATCACAATGAGATACCACTTCATACCCACTAGGATGACTAAAATTGAATATAAAAGGTGCGGTGTGAGGGAACAACTTGGCAAGGATGTGGAGATATTGGAACCCTTGTACTTTGCTGGTGGGAATGTAAAATGGTTCAGCTGCTGTGGAAAACAAGTTGCTATTTTCTCAAATAATTAAACACAAAATTTCCATATGACTCAGCAATTCCATTCCTAAGTTTATACTCAAAAGAATTGAAAACAGGTACTCCAGCTAATACATGTACACATATTTTTATAGTTGCACTATTTATAAGAGCCAAAATATAGCAACAGCCCAAGTGTTCATCAATAGATGAATGAATAAGTGAATGAATGAATAGATGAATGAATAAATAAATTGTGGTATGTACATACAATGGAATATTATTCAACAATAAAAGGAATGAAATATTGATATATACTACAGTGTATCTTGAATGGATGTATCTTGAAGTGGATGTATCTTGAAAACATTATACTAAGTGAATGAAGACAAACGCAAAAGATTACATATTGTATGATTCCATTTATATAAAATATCCAGAATAGGTAAATCCACAGAAACAGAACTCTAATTGGTGTTTGCCAGCAGCTGAATGGAGGGAGGAATGAGCAGCAACTGTTTAATGGCTATGGGGTTTTCTTTTGAGAGTGATGAATATGTTTTGGAAATAGGTAGGCGGGATGGCTGCATAACATTGCAAATGTCCTAAATGCCACTGAATTATTCACTTAAAAATGGTCAATTTTATGTTCTATGAATTTTACCTCATTAAAAAATGAATAGGACAAGCACTTATATATGCAAAATTTTAAAATATCATTTAGGTGGTCAGAAATTCCAGAATGGAATGCAGAATGTGACAAAATAACCTAACTACCAGTATACTTCAAAGATTTTTGTTTTTAAATAAATTGAAGGCTGTGGAACCCTACATTGAACAAATCTATCAGTGCCATTTTTCCAACAGCATTTGTTCACTTGTGTCTCTGTGTCACATTTTGATAATGTCACAGTATTTTGAAATTTTTCATTATTATTGTATTTGTCATGGTGAGCTGTGATCACTGATCTTTGAGAAATTATTCGTGAATGGAAGAGTCAATCAATGGGACAAATTTCATTGTTGTCTCATTTTAAGAAATTGCCACAGTCACCTCAATCTTCAGCAACCAGCACTTTGGTCAGTCAACAGCCATCAACATTGCAGCAAGACCCTCCAACAGCAAAAAAGATTATGACTCTCTGAAGGCTCAGAAGATGGTCAGCCTTGTTTAGCAATAGAGCAATTTTTAATTAGGCATATGCATTTTTTTAGACATAATGTTATTGCACTTAATAAACTACAGTATTATATGAACGTAACTTGCACTGGAAATATATGCACTGGGAAACCAAAAAATTTGGGTGACTCTCTTTATTGCAATATTCGCTTTGTTGCAGTGGTCTGAAAACAAACCCTCACTATCTCCAAGGTATGCCTGTATAAATACAAATGGGTGAAATCCCTCACTGAAGAGAACAGAGGAAAAAAGTGCTGACTTAAGTAACTTTGGAAATGAATGGAGTTTAAGATGAAAGGCAAAAAATTGTACATAAGAACTGTATTCTAGATGAAGTCATTTCCTCTGGGATATAGTTTAATAACCCTGATACTGCTATACGTGTATACTAGATTTGAACTATTAAGTGAATGCATGGCAGATGGGTGGAACTAGGTTTTTCACTATTGGAGCAGAATTTACAGATAAGCAAGGTAGAGAGATTACAATGATTTACGCGATAATGAAGTAAAGTTAAAGATACCAGTTTGAACTCATAGTTAGCTTCATATAAATATAGATAAGTACATACAGAAACATTTATATACATGGCTTAGTATGCATACATATATTTCCTGGCTCTGTCAGCTGAGAGGGCCCAGAAGCAGCAACACCCCAGTAGAAACCTTGTGCCCAAATCATAGTATCGAGTACCATTCTTCAATAAAAAGAAACAAAGATTCTTAGAGACATGGCTGATTGTAAGACAGGGATAGGAAATGTGCAAGATGAGCATCTTCTAGTGCCAGAAAATAAGGAAGTGCTCAATAATAAAATAAAATAAAAATCAATCAGTCAATCAATCCACAATGATGAGGGCATGTCAAAGTGATACAGAAACCAACTGAAAGAGGTCCCAATAGCCAAAGCTGGAACAATTTGAGTGACAAAGTAAATAAAGTAGAATTGGATTATAACCTGAAGTATAACATTAATATCCATGAGTCTATACCAATATAAATAAATGATTGAGTAAGTAAATACACAAATAGAGGAGAAAAGCCCAACACCACATTGAAAAGAATTCTAGATATTAGATATAGATATTAGAATGTAGATAGTCTACCTCTAAGGACATGGAGCGTAACTCCTCATCCCTTAAGTGGAGCCTGTGCATAGTGACTTCCTTCCAAAGTGTAGTAAAGGAAATGGGAAAGAGTAACTGTCCAGTGGAGAGGCCTGGCACATGCTACCTTAGCCATGGGTTGAAGGTTCAGCTCAACAGTGATATCATTTTAATAGTATGTACCCTTAATAGCATGTGGTGAGAATGGCACTTAAACTGTGATTTTCCTCAACAAAAAAAGCAAAACCAAAACAAAACAAAACAAAACAAAAAACAGCACCCACAATCACAGTCTAATCATGAGAAAAACATCATATAAATTCCAGTTCAGAGATATTCTACAAAATGCCAGACTCCTCAAATCTGTCAAGATCATCAAAAACAAAGACAAGAAACTGTCACAGCCAAGAAGAGCCTCAGGAAAAAAGAATCCTAAACATAATGTTGTACGTATCCTGGATGCAGTCCTGGAAAAAAAAAAAGAACAATAGAACTAATAATAACAATGACAGGATAAACTGAGACTATCTGAATAAAGAGCGGACTCACAGTAATAGTAATATAATCATTATCATCATCATCATATTAATATTGGTTCATGAATTACAACAAAGTACCATACTAATGTAAGATGTTAATGGGGAAATTGTACAGGGCATATGGGAATATACTGTCTTTGTAATTTTTATAAATCCAAACCTGTTCTTAAAAACACAGGTTATTTTTTAAAAGCAAGAGGCAAGAGTAGTAATTATCAAATTTTATTTTACTTAAAGACTAATTGGAGAAAATTTGAAAAATGCCCATTCAAGACCTATCTCCCAGAGGTCCCAATTCAGCAAGTCTGGAATAGAGTATATGGATCCCCTTTTTAACATGCCCCAAAAGTGATTCACAATTTTGAGACACAGAGGCCCAGAGGAAGACCCCCAGTGTTATATCTCAGCTTTGGCTTCTTGCATAACCTGCAAAAATAACTGTGACATTGCACCCCATGTAGAAAGAAGAGCCGTGTCGTGTTCAATTGAAATTAAAGTCTCTAAGTCAGTTTTGGGAAGAGGCTTTCCACTCTCTGGATTTCTCCTGCCATAAAAATCAAAGGGGGCTCCCCAAAGAGGGGCCTCTCCAAAGAAGGGGCGAGTGTATTTGTCACGCGGGGTGTCATGCGGGGTCTCTGCTCCCGCTCCCCACACCAGAACGCAGGATATGGTGAGGCCAAAAAGGAGCACCCAGGGAGCCATAAGTAGGGGAAGTCATATCACTATAGTCTCATTGGTGGCATCCACCTCTCTGCAATCCGCTTATGTCAGCTCAGCCACCATCTTCTTGCTAGCCCCCATTTTCTGCTAGCGTAGCCACTGAAGTTATATTAGTGTCCAATGGCTCACAAGTTACAGTTAACAGCCAACTAGCTACAGCTGATGGCCATCCAATAACAGTTGATGGCCATTTACTACCTGAGCCAGCGCCTTTCTATGTGAGGCCGAGAGCCTGGAAGCTGCTTTCTGGGGCTCTGTCCCCACAGTGTTGCCACAGCTGGACTGTGGATTGACTGTGGCTGGAAGGAGCAGTCATATGCTCACATCTACTCACAGTCTGGGGCAAGGCCCACATCCTTAGGCTGAAGTTCAAGCAGCTCCTGCCTATCATTCCACTCCTGTTTCCCATTCCCTTGTGCCAATTATACTCAAGACAGGTGAAATTACTTCCTAAATGCCTGGTGCTATTTCTCACCTCTGCAACCATGAAATTCCATTCCCTCGGTGTTAATTGTATTTCTTTTGGTCCACTAACAATTCAAGATGCAGCAAAAACAAAGCTTTCACTGTGGATGTTTTTCCTGACTTCTCCAAGAAAATAAAGGTAACTATGCCAATGTGTTTTGCTGCCGAGGTAAACCCTGCTTCGGGTGGCACTCATCCCACTGCTCTGTGGTTTCTCCACTCCCTGTCTATGTTGGAAGCAGAGGCCATGCTGAATTGACAGAATTCATCTTTGGAACTATAGACCCTGGTATGTCACCGTATCAGAGATAGTGTTTAATGCAGCATGAATGAATGAATAGAATAAGGAGTTATTTTTCTTTTGCTTTAATTGAGATATTATTGACATACAGCACTAAGTTTAAGATGTTTAACATTATGACTTTATTTATATGTATTGTGAAATGTTTACCATGATAAGTTTAGTTAACATACATTGTCTCATATAGATAAAAAAATGAAAATAATTTTTTTTTCTTGTGATAAGAACTCTGAAGATTTAGTCTTGGTAACAACTTTCCTAAACATCTACAGCAGTGTCAGCTGTAGTCATCATGTTGTACATCAATCACCCCCCAGTACTTATTTATCTTACAACTGGGAGTTTGTGCCTTTTGACCACCGGCCTCCAATTCCCCTATCCTATTCCCCCACCTTCTGATATCATCCCAGAGTAATCTGAGAAAATAATTCATATGACTTCAATTCTTTTAAATCTATTGACTTGTTTTATGACCTAACATATGGCCTATTATGAAGACCATTCCATGTGTACTTCCAAAGAATGTGTACTCTGCTGCTGTTGGTTGAAATGTTCTTTAGATATTTGTCATATTTCATTGGTTTTTGTTGTTATTCAAGTTTTTTAGTCTCTTGTTAATCTTCTCTCTCACTATTCTCTCTATTATTAAGATCTCCAACTATTATTATTGAATTATTTCCCCTTTGCTTCTCTCAATCTTTGCATTAGGTATTTTGGGACTGTGTTGTAATGTGCATATGTATTTATAATTGTTATATCTCACTGATGGTTTGGCCCTTTTATATTAGGTTGGTGCAACAGTAATTGCAGTTTAAAATGTTAAAAATAATTGCAAAAATTACAATTACTTTTGCACCACCCTAATAATATACAGTATCCTTCTTTGTCTCTTGTAACAATTTTTGACTTAAAGTTTATTTTGTCTTATATTGGTATGGCCACTCCAAGTCTTATTGGTTACTATTTGCATGGTTTATATTTTCATTCCTTTACTTTCAAATGGAAAGATGGACACTCAAATTACTTCCACTGTATAATGAGATATAAACAAAGAATGCAGAAACACAAAATATATATATAGCCATCAAAAAGGATCAAAAGTCTTAATGGATGTTAAATTCATGCAGTAATAGGAACTATAAATCCAACAGATAAAGGAGCAAAGATCATTAAAAGACAACTTGACAAAAATGAAATTAAAATTAAATATGAGAATAACTAGCTACTTAACTAAAATTAAAGAAACATAAAGTGCTACTTAAGTGTGATCCACAACTGGCATTGATCAGAAATTGAGTGCAAATATTAAAACTTTTGTAGTAGTTTGTCATTGCGTTGGTATCTAAAGGTGTCATCAGTTGATGTGTCTTGTTGAATGTGAAGACAAGTTCAAGTGATGTCAAACTCACATGATTGATGCACAAAGGGGCCCCACACATAAATGTTAGTCATGCTGTAGGTTTACAAAATACTCAGCAGCAAATTGGAAATAAAATATAAAATTGGTGCTTTATCATGGATGGATTAAGATACAATGAATTAAGAAAATATGCTTAGAATATTTTCCTTGTCAAATCATAAAGTTTACAAAATAAAAACAAGTTCCCTCAATATTGTCATTTCACGAATAAGCACACAGACTGATAACAGTGTAATGGATAAAACCATTTATAAAAGAAATTTAATAGCAGTTATGTAGACTTCAACTTATCTATGACCATTGAGTAATTACTTCTACAATTGATGCTATGGGATAATTGAATTGCTGGTTAAGATTACACACATGACAATCACTGTCTTATGTGAAATGGGAAAACCATAACTTAAATTCACAACAATAAGAGAAGGCCAAATTATTTATGTATTTATATGTTGAAATATTATCCATTATAGAGTATACTTACAAAGAAGTAAAAAGTAGGCTTTATAATAACAAAATGATAGGTACTTATTTTAGAAAATACAGAAAAACATATAAAAAATAAAACTCAATAATCCCAACATCCCAAGGTAAAAACTTAGCACTTTGGTGTTTCCTTTTCTTTCAGTACTTGTTACATTACTTTACACACAGACACACACACACACACACACACACACACACACAATTGGCTTCATATATTTAAGGATGTTTTTACCCTTTTTTTTTCCATTTGATATCATTCTGGGAGCCTTTTTTCACCAGTATTAATCAATGGTTAGTGTTTAGTGGCTTAAACGAATTCAAGTCTGTTTCTTTCTAATCTATATTTCCATTTCTGGTTAGCAGAAGATCTCTACTTATTATCATCACTCAGCCATGTCATTTAAAATATTGTTGATCTCCGTGCTAAACCTGAAGTGTTTCCCTTTAGCAATTAAGTGTTCCAGCTTGGAAATGATGCGTGTCACTTCTACTCATGACTCATTGTCAGGCAGTCCCAGGGCCCCACCCAAATGCAAGGTGTCCAGGAAGTGTGAGCCTCCCATAAGCCCAGGAGGTAGAGAGCCGAAAACATTTGGCAAAGAGCACCGGTGACTGCCATGCAAGGTCTCCAAAGCCCCACTGCACTAAGTTAATAGTGTTCCATCCCAGGAATAAACCCTAATTTAGCCAATCATCCTCATTGTTGAACATTTTTGCATTTCCATGCTTTTTAGTCTTATAAAATATACCTGCAACATATATTTTAATTTTTGATCCCATCTCTATTCCATTTGGATACATATTTTGAAAAGAAACTCCTAGATCAAAGCATCCCAACAGTCTAATACTCTTCAATTATTTTATCGTTTTTCCAGAGTATATGCACACAAAAATTGCTACCAGCAGCAATGTAAACATTCCAATCAAACTCCAGACTCACCACCTGCATATTGTCATTTTAGAAGTCTATGTGAATTTGATACCAGATATATTATCCCATTGTTGTTTTAATTACTAAGACAATGATATATTAAAATGCTCATTATATGGTGATAGTTTAATTTTTTTTAATCGAATTCATAGAATTGGTGTCTTCACATATAGAAATTACTTCTCTGAAATCATTTTATAACTATGTATATGTTATGGATTGACTTAATTTCTTTATAATCTGCATTCTGACTGATTTATATCATTATATAGTTGACTTAAGAATAAATTTTCTTTTACATATTCAACTTTCAATTAACTTTTATTGAACAACTGGTATGTTCCAGGCACTGAAGTAGATAATAGAATTTTAAAATATAATCAAGTTTGGTTCCTAGTGAAAGAGAAAGGTATGAATAACTAAAAGGTATAATAACTGAACAGGGTAAATGCTTGGGAGAGATATGCACTAAGGTATTCAGGGAATGCCGAGAGAGATTAATTCTGTGAAGAAGACTGTGCTCTCCACAATAGCAGGAGTCCTGAGCTGTTGGTCACTATCCAACCCTAGCATCGGGTACTGTTGACTAAAGAAAGACAGAGTTCTGGAAGAGGAAAGAAAGGGAGGTGCAGGCAGGGACAGGTGTAGGCGTAGGATGCCTGGGAGCAAAGATGGATGATGCTTCAATAAGGTGGCCCAATGGCTGCCTCCTTCCATTTCCCAGTGCTCAGGGGGTAAAAATAGGGCCCTTTCTATGCAATTGAATTGAGTAGCTAAATGGAATTCACCACAACCACTCCAAAAAATACATAATAAAAGAAAGTCCCTGCTGCTTGTTTTGATGTCAAATGACTACGAATAACATTGTTCTTATATTGACAGTTTGAACTCTAAACAAATACTAAAATTGGGACCAAGAGAAAGTCTTTAAAGTCAGATATTGGTCTTTCTCATTTCACCAGCTTTCACATGACTCTTCTACCCACATCTGACGTGGCAGTGAGGTGATGATTGTAGCTATTGTCTAAAATAGAAATAGTATCCCCAGATCTTCAGGAAGTGAAAAGTGAAAAAATATGTGCACATGATTTTCTTTTAGTAAAGATGAGCTCAAAGTTAAGTAGACCACAGCTATAAGAAAACACTCATTTGGTATGTATGGTTTATTTTTTTAGATGCCAATTAAAATTAGTTATCGGTCACTTGAATGTTTCCTTTCTGAGGGTAAATGTATGAAAGTCAAAGAGTAAAATGAGGTTAAATACTGCTTTCTTCATAGCACCATATGAAATTGCAAATATCCTGCTTATTGGACCAACATAGACATTTTTTTTGTGTTGGTGAAATCTCAGGAGTAGCCATTGGATTAGTTAAAGTGTAATTTTAAACCAGAATAAAAATAAAGCAATATTTTAACATTGTAAAACACTATGTCTTCTGATTTTTATTGTCAAAAGTTTTATTGGTCAAGACTAAAACATCCCTTAATCATATCTGAATTTTGCACTCTTAATTTAGGAAATAGCAATCTACAAATCCAATTTTCAAAATGAAGTGGAATTCAACATAACTTTACTCCATCTTCAAACTAAAATTAATGACCTATTTAGTTTTAATATTGAAACGTGATAAAACTAAGTTAATAATAATGTTATAACACTTGAACATGATAATCAATAATAAAATACATAATTTCTTAACATTATATTTTTTAAATAGATTACAAGTACAAATTCAATTAAATTAACTATATATTTACATTGTTACTCTAGGTCTAAAATTTCTTTCTTCAAAAAGAGCTGTGATTACTGCTATTTCCTCTTTGGTGAAAATGTATTAAATACTTTTAGAATCAACTAAGTAATTTTACTTGATAATCCATTTATTTTCTAAAAACACAAAATAATTTGTAAAGTAGAAATTCATTTGTTGAAGCACACACATTTCTCACAAAAATACATGTCTGTCCCCAACTCAAGGTATTTCCTTTGAAATTCCCCAATTGCTGATTTTCAATCAATCATTCTATTAAAATAAATTTGTCAATTCTAATGAAAACACCCAACAATGCCTTTATATGTATGGTATTACTTGTTGGATACTAATAAAGATATTAAGTAAACCTTAGAAAAGTGCTTTTTAATTTAAAAAGAAAGAAACGAATCCCACACATTCAGAAGGCACAGAATGACTCTTGAAATATCGAGGCTTAGAAACGTTCCCCAAATTTTGCTTTCGCTGAGTTAGAAAAAAACACACAGAAGTGCAAGGAGCTCTAGGATCTGGCTATCCCTGCGAAGACCTCACCCAAAGAGATTGGACGCATATGGACGCCATTTGTAACCAGGGGAGAGAACCCACGGGTCAGCCTAACCTTTGGTGTCTGTCTATCCATCTGTTTTCACATTAGTTGCAAATTATAGAATCCTCCAGACCCAAATGACCATAAATCAGTACTATGAGCATGTACACTTTTCCCATCTGTCATAAAACAATGAATTAAATTCATGCCTGTCAAAATAGGCTGCGGCAAAATGGCCTTCTTCTGCAGCCGAAGGAATACAAAGCTCCACCTCATCGCTGTAATTTATGGCCTCCGTGGGGCTTCAGGGTGATTAGGCCTTGGCCCACCAACACGCAGAAAAACAGTAGGAACTCCAATAACTCCAAATGGAAATCTCGGGTCAAATTTATCAAACAAATCAGAAAGAAATCTATTTCTGTTTGGAAACGGAGGAGATATATTGCATGTTTAGTGTTCATGCACCGCTTTGGAACTTTTGGCTATTCGGTATTTGTGAGTTTTGGAATTTCTCGCTTAAATAGTATCACCAAAGGACATGTAATGTATTAGACATGAGCCATTTTTAGCCAAATAAAATATACAACTGCAAGCAAAGAGGTTTTTCAATGTTAACATCAACATATTTGTGCAAATGATGTAACTGAAAATTTTCTAGGTAGACCTAAAAAAAGCATGCTTTAGTACTGGAAAAATACACTGGGAGAAAATGAAATATGTTAGCAATAGGATGTCACGCCCCCACACACACCAAAAAAAAAAAAAAAAAAAAAGGTAATAAAAAGGACGGGGGACACCAAAGCGATAAGGTTTATGTATGGACTTTATTCCACGCCAATGGGTTTATATCAATCCCGCCACACAGTAAATGTTTCTTTAAAACTTCCCTTCTATAAAACTGCCTTAAAGTCAAATGTAGCTTGGCATCTGAAAGCAAAGAGACAGAGAAAGAACAGCACAATGCAAGTCAGACAAAAACACTGATAATCATAATACAAAAATTATGGTTGCAGTCAGATGTGGTGAAAAGTAAATGGAGATAATTTGGCTGTGGAGGCCGTGAAGGAGGGGAGATTGCAAACAAAGGCGTGTGTGCTACGAAGTCATCTGGAGGTTTTGGCATTCGCCCCTCATTATAAGCCACAGTGTGCTTGAACTGGTGTTTACCACGGAGGCCCGGAGGCCCGCAGGCATTCGTTCAATCAGAAAAGTCGTATTTCACCAAACACCCCTGCTGTATTAGAAACGTTCGGCAGGGTTAGAGCCAGAGAAATGAGAAGATGATGTGGCAGTACTGTATGTCATAGATCTGGTTAATATCCAGCCGTGAATTATTGCGTCTTTAAGAGAAATTCCCTGGGTGTTCAGTATCACTTCCAGGGGACTAAAACCCACGTCCAACAACAGTTCTCAGTTTGTTGGCAAAATATTGTCCCTGCCAGGAGTAATGATGCTCAATGTTCAACTCTGGTAGTCGGGCTGTGTTACCCTGTGTGTTCCCAACAATGTGAACCCACGGAGATGAGGCACGTCCCCACCATCCAGCACCGAGCAGCATTTTATGGCTGAAATGCCTGTGCTTTTATTTACTGCCTTTGCATATTGGGGGTTGTGGAAGAGTATTGTGTTTCATGCCCGCGGCAAGGTGCAGCAAAAGGAATTTTGGAAACAGGCTTTGGAAACACTTTACTAGTGCTGTGGTTGACTTGTCTTAAAAAGATAAGCAGAGTTAGAAATACCTATTTGATATAGATATTGTGAAAATTAAACTTAACAAGCTTGGAAGAATTTCAAGATGGTGGGTTCCCAATAAATAAGAGTTTTTCTTTCGATCTTTTTCTTTCTCTTTTTCTCTCCTATCTCCTTTTTTCTTTTCCTTTATTCTTGTCTTTGTCTTTCCTTTCTTCCATTCTTTCCCACTGGTTTTCTCTCTTTATCTTTCCCTTTTTTCTTTCTTTCCTTCTACTTTCTTCCCATTATTTTTGTCTTTCTCCTATACGTGGATGCCAATCATTCCCGCATGCATGTAGTCATTCAAATGCCTGAACTGATTAGTTTTTGCCTGTATGGAGAGTCTTATAGAAGACAGATATTAAATAACACATTGCATAGTTATTAATTAATTATGGCAGTGATAACTGCTGAGAGTGAAATCTCCCAGTTGCTATGAGAACACAGAGCAGTGGGGTGGAATCTGATTACATGTCGGTTTTCTGTTACCACTAAGCTAAGAAGTCCCCCATCCCAAACCAAAAGTAACAAATCAAGGTTGTTTTCCTCTAAGGCACATCATAGAAGTTATCATTATAACCACTACTTTATTACTTCATACCCAATAAAGTGACTCACTGTTTGTTTTATTGCAGCCTTGTATTTTTTTTTTTTTAATGGGAAACTGTAGTAGCTCCTATTACGTGAAACTGACCACCAATAACTACAGGCTTATTTTATTTGAGAGAGAATTTATTAAATAAGAACATATGTTTGAAAGAGAAGAGAATGTGCCACTGAGTTTCTGTTCTCCTATTTACTTCCCAAACTAAAAGTTATAGAAGCCACTTGCGATTGATTAAATTTGTCCCTTGCCATCTGCATCCATTGCCAACAACACATCAAAATCAAGTGGTAAAATTAAGAAATAATTAAAACTTCTAAAGATAAAGTTGTAGATAGAAATTGTTTCAAAGAACTAGTGCAAAAAAATTACTGAATGGAGAAAAATAATTTCATTCTATTTAATACAAATTTAGTATATTACTTTTTCTAGTTTTAACAATGCATACACACAAACATTCCTGCCAAAAAGTTGATCATAGACATCAAACAAATATATTCTCAAACAGGTTTTAAGAAT
This sequence comes from Rhinolophus hipposideros, assembly GCF_964194185.1. Lineage (NCBI taxonomy): Eukaryota > Metazoa > Chordata > Mammalia > Chiroptera > Rhinolophidae > Rhinolophus > Rhinolophus hipposideros. The sequence continues at coordinate 42,587,440 of NC_138068.1, read as the reverse complement.
TTGAAGGAAATTAATGTATCTATATAAAATATATATTTGATTCATAATAACCCTGTTTTCCTTTTTAATCTCTATCTTCATGTAAGTGTGTGTTTGTAAAACATTTTTTCCTCAAATGAAAAACTGTTTTTAAAAATTTCCATTTTTACATGCTTTTATTTTCCCCATTCGTGTTTGGTTTCCTATAACATGACAATTGAAAATCTGGCTAAATTACTGGTAGATTCTTGAAAACTTGACAGGGATGGAGGAAAGCTGTATTTATTATTTCATTCTAGATGGTGATTAGTGACATATATGTACAAAAGTTTCATGAAAATATGGAGTTTCTGCACTTTCGCTTCACTATCAGCAAGGGAAATAGCCTTGGGAAGGTGTTATAGCTCATTGGCTTTATGTTTCTAACCCAAATTCTCACCAAAAGTCTTCTTCACACTAAGACCAGAAACAAGAAGGAGAATTGCACAAAGGCTTTTTGGAAGCAAAACCACCCAGCTCTTTAGGCTTCACTGCAAATATCCAAAGAGACTTCAATGGGTCTGCAGTTACAGACTGACACAGCCACAAGGTCTTAGTAGCCCATTATTGGAAATTATTTATTTTCCTCTTTTTGTATCCATAATATTTTAAATATGAAGGTTAGCTATTAAACCGTGTCAAGTTAGAGAGAACAGTGTGCAGCAGCATGGAGCAGGAAACCCTGCAGGAAAGCTGTATAAATCCAGGCTGACATGGAGAGAAATGAGAACCTAGCTCAGGGGCCCTCTTGGGAATGGCAAATTGAGGAGCCATTTTAGGCATGTAGCTTGGGGGGTGGAAGGCCTGCAGGGTTGAAGTTGGATTGAGACCCAGGAAGGTTAGTAAAGGGGAAAAGTGACACCTCCCCCCATAGTTACTGCTAGTATATATACAAATGAAATAAAACAAAATAATCCCGAAATATGTACGTGCCATTAATCTGTTAAGAACTCAACCATCCTCTATACAAACATTTTCTCACCCATGTCTTTTGCTTAAGGCTGTACCTATGTGGTGTTTTGCGATATTTTCCTTTTTTGGCATGATCTTGATACTCAGGTAAACTTATATGAAAATGACCACTAGGATTATTCCCTCAATTCCTCAAGGTATTAAACTGGTTAAGATGTTTCTTTCTGGAATTAAATGAGTTGTAATAATAAAAATGTGTGGCTTTTATCGATGGTTTATTATAGGTGAACTTGAAACACCAGACATTTCCATGTCACATAAAAAGAAAAATAAACACGAAACTTTCCCAGCCATTTACAAAGAATTTCTCACATTTGATCTTCAGAACACCTGTGAGATAGGAATTCATGTACAGCTGGTTTTACCAAAGATGCAAAAGACTTACCTAAGTCATTTGCCCAAACTCATAGACACTTATCCTAAGTCACATGCTGTCCTTTATACCCTTCAATGCAAGAGGAAGTGAAACTACTGTAAAATACCATTTCCGTTTTCACTGGCAAAGTTTGCCAATCTGTTGTAAAGCTACTTGTTTCTTTCACTCTGTTGCCGCTCCTCTGCTGTTTTCTCACCATCAAAGGGTATTTCTTCTTAGAGTTTCCATGCCAAAATTGTCTGAGACTACTTGATAATTTTAAAAGCCCTTTCATGTACATTATCTATGATTTTTGATGTAGCTTTCTGCAATTACAAAGCACCTTGCCACTATAGCAGAGCTTGCCACCCAGTGTGTAATGGGAATGAGCTGTATTTTATTTTATTTTTTTTTTAGTTTCAGGTGTACAGAACAATGCAATAGTTAGACATTTCGCCCCTCACAAAGTGATAACCTCCCTCCCCCAATCGACTGCCCCTCTGACATCCTATATATCTATTACAATTCCATTGACTCTATTCCCTATATTATACTCCATATCCTGTGACTATATATATACATATACATATACATATACATATACATATACATATATATATATATATATATATATATATATATAAAATTATAGTTGACATACAATGTTATTCAGCCTCAGCTTCAGGTGTACAGTGCAGTGGTCAAGCATTTACACCGTCCCATGAAGTGGTCTCCCTAATAAGACATGTGCCCATCTGACACCCTACAAAATCTTTACAACATTATTGATTATGTTTCCCAAACTGTCTTTCATATCCCCGTGGCAATATTGTAGTTACCAATTTATGCGGTCTAATCCCTTCCACTTCTCCCTCATCCCCACCCCCTCCCATCTAGCAACCATCAGTTTTTCCTCTATATTTCTGAGAGTATTTCTGTTTACTATGCCCATTTATTCAGTTCTTTAGATTCCACATAAAAGTGAGATCATATGGTATTTGTCTTTCTCTGTCTGACTTATTTCACTTAACATAATGTTCTCTAGGTCAATCTATATTATTGCAAATGATAAGATTTCATTCTTCTTTATAGCTGAGTAAAACTCCATTGTAAAAATGTACCACGGTTTCTTAATCCAGTCATCTACCAATGGGCATTTCGGTTGTTTCCAAGTTTTGGCTGTCGTAAATAACACTGCAATAAACATAGGGGTGGCTATATTTTTTCAAATTATCGTCTTGGATTTATCTGGATAAATACCTAAGAGTGGAACTGGTGGGTCATAAGGTAGTTCCATTTCCAGTTTTTTGAGATACCTCCATATTGATTCCCATAGTGGCTGCACCAATCTGCAATTCCACCAACAGTGCACAAGCGTTCCCTTTTCTCCACAACCTCACCAGCATTTGTTGTTTGTTGATTTATTGATGATAGCCATTTTGACCGGAGTGAGGTGGTATCTCATTGTGGTTTTTATTTGCATTTCTCTGATTAGTGAAGTTGAGCATTTTTGCATATGTCTGTTGGTCGTCTGTATGTCCTCTTTAGAGAAATGTCTCTTCATGTCCTCTGCCCATTTTTTAATTGGGTTGTTTGTTTTTTTCATGTTGAGCTGAATAAATGTTTTATAAATTTTGGATATTAACCCCTTATCAGCTATATCATTGACAAATATCTTCTCCTGGAATGGGCTATACTTCTTCCCCTCAGTGTCGCTGGTTGAATTTGACCCAGAAGCAGCCTGCTGTCCTACTCCTTAGGACAGTAGTCCAGGGAAAACAGGGATTTGATGTGTCCTGCAGTTCCCACATGAGTGGAATCATTGCCAGAGCGAAGCTCATGCTTTCCCACTGGCCATCTGCTCTTACAGGGCAATCCCATAAGAGCAAAGTGGGGGCAGTTGTGACAAGGACTGGAAGTGTAGCCTTGGGAGATGGGAGTGGGGAGGCCTGTAGGGTCTTTTGTCTAGGGTCACTCCAGCCACAGCCCCAATGGTCCATCCTCTAGTACATGAAAAACTGATGTTTTTGTGGCTGAAGTGCTCTTTTGTCCAAACTAGCTCCAGGATGTCTGCTATAACAGGCATGTGCTTCCTACAAAATAAATCTTCATCATTCTTCCAGTCCTTGACACACAGAAATTGCAATTTTCTATTCTCTTAAATTCTCTCCACTCCCACCACCAATTGTATAAACCTCAGGTCCAAGAAACCTGGGTCTACCCCTGATGAGGAATTTCGCAAAGCCATATCAAGCATAAAACCTGACAAAGTTAGAATAAAGTTAAAATAAAGGGGCAAGTTCAATTTTCTCATTAAAAGTGGAGTGTACGTGTGTGTGTGTGTGTGTGTGAAGAAAAACAGAAAAAAATTGGACATTATCTTATGTGGAAGATTTATACAAATGCTATGTTTAATACTTTTCTAAAAGGATCATATTTTATTTTTCTTATCATAATTATATAATATAAATAACACATAATGAAAATCTCACTGAGTGGCCTATAAATGCCCCTAAATGTCTTCCTGGTTATTAACTGAACTGTAGAAATATGGTTCTCAATGTGCTGAGAAAGAAAACTCTGCTCCCTGTGCTATGTACTGTCACTGGGATGTTTTTGCTCTAACTACACAACTAGACCTGGCATAGCCTGGTGGACTGCAGGCTGAGCTCGGTGATGGGCCAGAGAGGGTGGTCCCCACCACAGCGCAGGGCTTTGGCCTCACCATCGGGCACTCAGCTGCACCAGCAGGATAACAGTTTACTTTTGACTGGTTGAAATGTTTGTCAAAACTGTCTGTGCTGTCACACGTGGGGCCCAGTGTGGATGTGTTTGTGTAAGTGCCAGTTAAGTTTCTCAAGAATTAGTGAGGAATTGCTTTCCTCAAACCCCATGCAGTTCTTAAATCATTAAGTTAATCTCCATCAAATCATTAAGTTCATCTTTGTCTGCACAAACAATCCACACTGACAAGGGCTGCCCTGGCTGTGCATTTGGAACAGTTTCTCCCGTTAGTTTTTGTTGAGGTTGTTACTGATTTGTTTTGTATCCATGACACTGGCACTTTTGAAGAGTACTATTCAGTAGGATCTAGGATACCCCTCACTCCAGGTTTATCTGATGTTTCCTTGTGATTAGATGCAGTTTCTGCATTACTGGAAGGAACATCACAGACATGATGCTCTGTCTTTATCAGGACATCACATTAGGACTCAGGTGGTCCATTTGTCCCATTATTGGAAATTAGAATAAGGACTATAGACAAGATAATGGAATAGCATTGTATTAACATTAATTTCCTGATTTTTATATTGTACCATGGTTATGTAAGAGAACATCCTTATTTTCAGAAAGTATACATGAAGAACAAGAAAGAGAACAATAAAGAAAATGTGTTAAAATGCTAACATTTAGAGAATATGGTGAAATATGTATTATATATATATGTATATATAATATACACACACATATATTCAATAATATATATATATTGAATAACATATATAGTATATGTTATTTAATATATATATATATATATTATTGAATATAAATATCCTGAATTTCTAAGCCAAATTACTGTTTGTGTAGTCATGCATTCACTAGTCAGTGATGGAGGCATCTAAAACTTACAGGGAAATCAGAAATGGTGGAACAAAAATCTTACGTCAGCGTTAACCCAAGTACAGATGCAGGTTCAAGGAGAAGTAAAAGGAACAAGAGGCTATTCCCAAAGAGTTTTATATGAGAGCTAGAAATCCAAAGAAATCGAGGGATTTGCTGGACTTAACAGAATAGCTTTCATGTGTTGAAGGAAGACAAGACTGAGAGACTCCAACAGGATGGCAACTAACACAGACATTCTACGCTACACTCGAGGCTTCTGTTGAAAGGTGATTTTGTACAATAATTGACTAAATTGGTTTTCATTTTATTACGAAAAGGAAACGAGACAGGAATAATACACACATATATATGGGGAGAGGGAGAGAGAGAGAGAGAGAGAGAGAGAGAGAGAGAGAGAGAGAGTCTTTGTACTATTTTAGAAACTTTTCTTTAAGCCTGAGATTATTTCAAAATAAAAAGCTAAAAAACAATGCAGAGGAAGTCCAGTTGACACCAACGTCAGCCTGGTAGGATTGTGTCAGATTCTATCTGTTTGGTGTTGTTTAGGCTCTGTTTTATAATCCAGAAGATTTTCAATCACAGCCATATTTTTTGACCCAGTTTTCAATGGGGCATCCATCAGACTAGAACAATTTCAAAATGATGTTTCTGTACAAAAATTGAGGGATGAAAAATTACAATTGCTTTCTCAGTCTATTTTTGAACATCTGGCTTTGAATCAACTTTCAAGTTTGCAAAGATCAACTGAAATATGTCTCAAAAACATATGCCAAAATATGCAACAGAAAACACTGTTTTAAAGAATGTAAAATAGACACATTAACTCTTCAGTTTTCACTTCACTGTCATTTTCCCATCCTCTGTCTGCCTTTGGGTAGAAGATGCTTTCCCAATTTTGAAAGGAAAACTATGACTAGGTTAGGATAAAATTACAGAACATCCTGGTGTGCTATCAAAACCAGCAGTGATCCCTAAAACAATTGACTTACAATTGTTCACTTTACATAATATGAAGGTTAAGGTTGTGTTCAAGATGTTTGTTGTTTTTAACATTTTGCCCAGTTGAATTGGCTGAGGGGACGTTTTCTGAGAATCCCGAAGACCACAGTTAATATATATATATATATTATATATTATTTTTTATTTTTTATTTTTATCTCAGTCCATAACTTTGAACCTTTTATGTCAGAAAATTTGGGTAAATTAGAAAGCCAGACAATATATGCAATTGCTTGAATAGAATGTTTAGATAATATTGTGGTTACTTTTCTTTCAAAACTGAAATGTATAATCAGTGCCACACCATGAATATTGCTTATAGAGAACTATAGAAATCCTAGCTTCCTGGGTCTTGACCAGATCAGGAAGGTATTTTAAGGTAGCTAAAAGAGCAGCAGATTTTGAGTTGGCCAGATTTGGATTTGCCAACCAGCTCTGTCATTTACTAGCTCTGTGACTTTGGGTAAAAAATTACATGTAAAATGACAGCATGTGAGGTTGAATAGGTTGTCTACTGCAACAAAAGCACATGGCCAAGAAGGTGGGCCCACAAATCTAGCCCACACTTTGCTCACCCAGCAAAGTTCCTGGCAAGGATGTGCCAGGAAAGGGCACTGTTTTCTAACTCATATTCTGAGGAGGTTTTTGTGATCCAACACCCAAAGAAGCACCTTTTTGCAGTTTGCACAGGAAATTCAAATATGCTGACAGCAGCCTGAAGAAGCCTCTTTACACGTCCTGGTTTCAGAGCCCTCATTCGTGAGGTGAAGTTAAGCAGAAGAGGTTCATAGACTCAAGATAGGGATGTTTATGACTATGATATTTGAGATAGTGAAAAGTTGGGAAACAGCCTAAATAGAGACATTGAAATGGAAATGGCTAAATATATTATAATGTGTGAAAGGGAGAGGGCCATTAAAATCATGTTTTCAAATAATATTTAATGATAAGAGAAAGTACTCACAATGTAACAGTAAGTAATATTAATAAAAGAAGCATAAATACATGTTCACAAAATCATATGGAAATAATCCTGTACTAACAGTAATTTTCTCTGAGTTACAGGAATTTTGTGATCTATGTTTTATTTGTTTTACTTTTTTATATTTTCCAATTTTTAAAATCACAAACTTTATGAGAAAAACTTGTAATGAAAAATTAAATTAAAATGTTCATGTTCTTTGTTCTAAATCTTGACTTCAAAGTATCTTAAAAAATCAGAAATATAGGCAGAAATTAATTAAAGAGTTACAAAAAACTGAAAAATAGGAAACATCATAGAGAGAGATATGGTTAAAAGGTATAGTTTCTGCAGATGCCATCAAGAAATGATGTTTATATTTCTGTTTTTTTCTCAGTCTTATTTTACACCCATGGAGCTTCTTGAGAGCATGTGTGCACTGGCTAAGGGAAGAGAGAGGGAGCTTGTCCAGTGATCAGTGAAAACTAATTGATTGGTACCCTCCTTTAATTTTTAGGCATATTTCCTGAGAATGAGATGTGACAATCTGAGAATATTGAAAAAAAGACAGAACACAAACTTTAATATACTGTAATACTTCAGCTATGTAAATACAGAAATACAGATACAGAGCCAGCATTTAGAGACAAAAACTGAAAGGAAAACATCAAAATATCACAAAGATTATCTCTGTGATGTGATAATAGGCAGTATTAATTTTATTCTTCATAGTATTTTCTGTATTTTCAAATTGTCCTACCATTAGACATATTAATTTAATTACCTAGAGGAAAAAAGCATATGTTAAAAATCAAAAACCCCATAGAGTTTATCCAACTTAGTGACATAATTTTAACCTTTTTCCAAAATGTCTCACTGGGTGATAGTTTAGAGACATAAATTTGATTGTGTTTTGAGTGTTGTGTGCTATTCCTTTGAACAACTGGAGAAACCCCTGGAATATTGCAAAACTTGTTTCAAAATATTGTTTATGCTGTATAGTATTCCTTCCTCAAAACTTTTTCTCTCCCTCCCTTTGCATTGTAATTCTATCAAATACTTTGTTTTGTACTTTGAGAACTTATTAATGAAGAGATATTTGTAGAATTTGTTGCTGTGTGTTTGCCTGATATGTTTAGTCCGTAAGAGGGTGCTTAATGAAAACCTTGCTGGTATCTTGTGTTTATGTTGCTGCTATAGACTTACGTGGAGTAATGTGCACCTTTGTCTTACCTTCAAGGAAGAAGAATATGGAGGGACTGCCAAGGAGGAAGCTGAGGGCTTTAATGGTCAAAGATTGGAGGGGCCCATCCCAGGAATGATGAACCCCCACCCTATAGTGAAGGGTGGTGTTCCTTGGATGGGGAAGGCCAGAGATGACTCCAACTCCTACCAAGACTGGCAATTCCCATGGGATGCGGGAGGGGGTGTTGGACGCATGGGGTATGGAGGTCCAACTACAAATGTCAGGACCTAGGCAGCAAAGGTCTCAGCTGGCTTACATGGCTTAGGGAGGGCTGGCCAGCTTCATATGGACCATGGGGGCCTGATCTAAGAGCAATACCAACTACGGCCAGTCACTAACAGCTGAAGACAAAACTGTCTCTGTTTCCCTCAACTGAGTTATCCCATAGGCTGTCTGGAACTGTGGAAGAGGACAAAATCAGCGTTTCCCCAAAACTAACAGATCCTGGATTTCTTACCTAGGCTGCTGAGTGAGAGCTCAAGTTGCATTTAATTTTATTCTTTTATTTTTATTTCTTTTAGAAAGAGAGAATCATGGCATTTTTATACCTTGAGTGTCATGGACAATTAATGCTGTCTTAATAAATAAAAAAACACTTAGAAAATAAAATTATTTCTAAGCCATAATTAATAACCATATATCATAAAAAAAGCAATCCCTGAAAATTCTCATCAAAGGCTGGGCTGAACGATTAAAATCATGATCTTGAATGTGAAGGCGTGCTTTCTCCTTTCAAATCAGAATTTAGGCACCAAGCTTATCTGACTTGTCCCCAGGGCTAGGCAGTAGAGCTATCCTATGCAAAACTTGGATCCTCCCACCAATTTTTCAGGGTACACTGGAGTTTAAGGGGTCAGGGTTTTCTTGCTGAAAATTCCGTTAAAACTCCAAAGAGTGATCATGAATTTCCGAAATTTATGCTTTTTTTCCTTGTTCCTTAAGGGTCAAAGTTCAAATGTGCATCTCCAGCATTGTACTTTCCACTGACTTTCAAGACTTATACAGAAACCCACAGATCCGTATGCAAAAACTGGGGGCTAGGGAGGGGAGGCAAATGTGTTTCAACCTTGGGGATTTTAGAAATTTAATCTGGGGCACATGGCACATTGCAAATTTAGTGGAGTCGAGGGAATCACCCTGTAATCAAACACATTGAAAGCTCTGCTTCAAATGTATGAACATTCCCAGAGGGATAAACTGGGACTGCCAAGAGCCTCATGTTGATTCAGTCAGATTTTGATCTATGGGTTCTTGAATTGTGGGTAAGGCGTTATGAACCTGTATTTAATCTGCCTGCTTAAAATCTTAAACTAGATGTCCAAATAATATCTCAAAATTAATATGTCTAAATCAAATCTCTTGAGTTTCATCCCTAAAACCCCTTCCTCACCCAAATTTCCCATCTTACTCATCAGTCTATTCACAGCCATTGTCATCCCTTGTGTTAACTTCACCAGCCAGTCATGTTCAAATTCCTAACCATTAATTGCCCTCCATCTCCCCTGCCACCCCATTGTCATTATTGGCTGAGTTATAAGAGCTTTCTAATTGGAAGCTCACACTCTATCACCCACCGCTTCCATCTTGGATTACAAATGGATGGATCTTTTAAAATCGTAAATTGGCTTACATCACTACCTAGCTTTTAACCTTTCAGTGCTTCCCATGAGTTCCTTTCAAAGAAAATCCAAACTGCCAAGCATGGAATCCTATCCATCGACTCCTATCACCCCCCAGCCTTCCCACTATACCTCTGTCACGCGCTACCCTCCAGCCACACTTGCCTCATTTCTTTTGCTCACACCTGCCAAACTCTATCCTACCTCAGGGAATGGCACTTGCTGTTCCCTCAGGGTGGCTCCTCCATGTCGTTTCAGCTTTAGCTTAGATGGTATCTCCTTAGAAAAGCCTTTCCTGATGATTTTATCTAAGGTAGGACCGCTCTCCACTTCTCCCTGTTCCGTGACCGTGTTCAGTTCCGTACAGCACAAATCTCACGGCGTAATTACTGCTTATTTCTGCGTAGACTACTGTCAATTTCCCCATTCCACTGCAGCATCAGTTCTGTGAGGGATTCATTCACTGCTATGAACCCAGCCAGGGCCTGGCTGGCAGGAGGTGTGCAATAAAAACTTATTAAAAGAATAAATGAATGATTGAATAAGTGAATGATGTGGAAACTAGAAATAATTCATTTAAAATACTTCACATGGTGCCTACGGTATAGCAAACACTCATGAATTGGAAGTTAATGTTATTAGTATATTTAGTCATCATCATCATCATCATCACCTTTATCAGAGATAAGTCACCTTGGGCTTGTGGCATCTACCATGGGCACCAATAAATGGAGGTGGGACTTAGGTCTCCAATCTGTGGTCTCTCACTCCAAAATTCCAGATAGAGCTGATCATAAAGTACTGGCTTTGCTTCTGCCCGCCTTCGAATGCACAGCTACCATAAAGGAGCATGATCTATGGGTCTCCAGGCTTCCTTCAAGAACTCTAGGGCCTTTTAAGTGGGTAATTAAATCTTGAGAGATCAGTCTTGGGCATTTCATTCAGCTCAAAAAATATTATATTCATTGATATTCACCATACAGACCTCAGAAAAAAAATTCATTGCTTAATGATTAAACTTCACATATGTTACAGATTAAAGTCAATATATCCCATGACATATTTAGATAACACATTTCCAAATTTGTCTGCTACGCAAGCCTACATTTAAAAAAAAAACAGATTAGTTATCATCCTGACTACTATATGTTACCTATTCATCAATTTTTAAAAATTCCATTCAGTAGAAAAGGCTGAAAATGCCATGTGCCTGGAATCATAACTGTTTCTTTGTTTTATTTAAGCTAGAAGAGAGTGATTTCGGATATTAAAAGTTTTATCTAAAAGAGAATTAGATGAATCAGCTGTGCTTATATATATTTAAAAAAACCTTGCATTGATTTAACCAAGGAAAAGATACATTTTTACAAAAGAATGTTATTATATGCACTAATTTAAAACACATATCAAAACTACTTTTCTCTAACGTAAAGGATACAGCTGTTTTAAAAATGAAAAGAACATGAAAGATATGTTTCTCATACCATTTGATGAAATGTTTGACAGCACATAAAACCCCTGAGATTATTTGGATTTGATGTTCTTGGAGAACATTCACCATGATTTCTGCTTTTGTGGTTGCTTCAGGATAAAGTAAATTATGAGCATTCACCTAACATGAAAAATCATATCTGACCATCTGGCTCTATTTCAATGTGATCTTCAAAATTTCTTTTTAGAATTAAAAAAAAAAAAAAAAAAAAAAGCAAAAAACCCAACTTACTGAGTAGATTTATTAATGCACTTGAGATTTGGGGGATGGAGCTAACTGTGTTTACTTCAGAAATATTTAATCACAATTACATAGCATTTGCAGTAGTAAATACTGCAAATAAACTTAATGATCAACTTAAAGGTTCACAAAGTATCTCATTTACTTTGTTAAATTAATCTCACTGATTCAGAATTTATAATAATAATTATTACTTCACTGGGCTAGAGTTCCTTATATTTTTGGTTTTAAAAAATGATTTCAATGAACAAAATGGGTACTGTAAATAAAGTTCCCAGTAATTTTTCAAAATTTCATATACATTTTTGCATTATTTTCACTGTCATCATCACCACCTTTTATGTCTGAAACCATTTGTTCAAAGTTCACTTTGAGTATGTTTCAGCCCAACATTTTCACAACAGTTCCATTATCTGGGTACCAGGATCACCATGTTTTACACTTGAGAAAACAGAGGTTCATAAAGATTAATTAACTTGTCTAGGATCACACAGATAGAAAGAAATGGGATATTTATTGCAGAGCTTTAATTTCCATCTAGTCTTATAAAAACATGCTAGCATTAGCTTGTGTTACTATATGTAAATTTTAGAAATTAAGCCACATTTTAACATCTGAAATATAGACTGTTAATCTGTTCAAAATAACATTCCCAACAATCCACCTGAACAAGTGAATATTCTTATGGTCAAGTATTTCGATTGCCAGTTTAAGTCTAGGTTTTCTTACTTGTGCTTTTAGAAATATATATACCTAACTATCTTTACTTTTTAAACCTGTTTTAGCAGAAGATGTGGCTTTCTGGGTGCTAAAGAGATCACCAAGACATAGTAATCAAAACTTGTGAAACAAGTCAGAAAGAAAATGTTGAGAACCATATGACTTTACTCATATGTGAAATATAAAACTGAAAGCAACAAACAAACAAAGAAACAAAAACTCACAGAAACAGATAACAGTTTAGTGGTTACCAGAGGGTAAGATGGTGATAGAAGAGGGAAAGGGAGTCAAACATATAATGATGGAAGAAGAACTGACTGGGTGGTGAACACACAATGCAATATGTGATGCATTATAGAAACGTACACTTGAAACCTATATAAGTTTACTCACCAATGTCACACCAATAAATTTAATAAACAAAAACACTTGGATAACTGCACAGCCTAACACATTCTCAAATTTTCCCATTTGATTTAATGGTCAATCCAACAAAACAAGTTGATATGTGGCCTTTGAATTCCCAGGAATGGCTGTTGCCATTATTTAAAGCAATGGTTACTGATGATCGTGTTTAAAGCTAGACTCTCTTGAGTCCCTTTTATTCTTTAGAGAGAGACGCTGCATATGGAGCATAAGAAGGAATCATCCATACCCCGTCTTCAGTGGTAGGCATGGTAACTGTTAGAGTTCTCAGACATCAGATTCTGTCACTGAGTTCTAAAGACAGCAAAATGTATTTACAAGTGATGCTTTGCTTTAGATGAAGGTATAAAAACAACAATATCATGATTAATAAATTCTTTCATAATGAATCTCCTTTATAATAAAATTTATAGTTAAAATATTGCTATGTGAAACCCCACTGGAGCTTGGGTCGTTTGGCTTAATGGTACCCAGATTGCTATTTCATAATTCTTTGATTATACAACTACAAAGAGCCCAACAGATAATTGTGATAGTACTTCAGATACAAAATAAATTTGGGGCAACCTAGGCACTTTAAAGATTAGGGAGTTGAGTCAAATAAAAAAGTCTATTTTCTGGCTCTTAAATGCAATAACAAGAGCTCCAAACAAGTTTCTGTATTGTTCCATGGTTCTACTGGCCCTTCAGTTGGCAGGCCTGAAATAAGAGATTAAGTAAAAAGTTAGATGTGAAATATACATTGTTCAGTGTATGTCAGTTGAGTTCCTCAGGAAGTGAATTACACAGTTACAAGTAATACGGACTTTTTGGGGTTAATACCTGTGAATGATAAAGGAGGCGGTAAGGAGGGACGGTAGTCAGATCATGATATAGGTGTCATACCTATAAAAGGAAGAGGGGAAGTTAAGAGGATTGGGTAGGAAGAACTTCAGTCTGCAGGGTAGTCATGAGAAAATAAAAGGAAGCTCCAATGTTGGGCAAAAAACAACGAGGCCCATTCAATTTTATAGCTTTCTTTATTTCCTCATTGTCGTGGTGAAGCCTTGAGAGGGTCATAAATTAAAATCAGTCCTTGACTCACTTATTAAGGCAGTAAGTCCCCCTCCTTTTTTTCTGCCCACTGCTGAGGACCACAACGGCCTATTCTTTTAGGTACCAAAAGAATAACAATTATTAGTAGAAAGATGGTACCAAGGCTCCATCACCCATTTAACAAGTATGTAGAATTCAAGGTGCCAGGACACAGAGGAAACGTTCCGATCTTAAATGCCTTGTCTGGTAAAGAAAAGGATTAAATATCAGGAGCTGAAGTGAAAGCAATCTGTTGACAAGCTCACATAGACTATCGAGAGGGTGATAACTACTTCTTGCTGTTTTAATCCTTCTTACGTAGAGGCTTCTTGGATTGCCAACCCACACTCAACTTTCACCAAGGGAGTCTCAAAACCTTATTATTAATGTATTTAGAAACACTAATGTGTTTGGAGGTAAAAGAAATGCCAGTTGACCTGAAAGAGTAAAGTGATTTTCTCCATTTTTCCAGGCACAAGGGCCATTTTCCAAACTTACAAAGCTATGATATTATGCAGACTCCTTTTTGTTAGGGATCACACCATTATTTTCTGCTCAGAGTAACACTGACATAAGTTTGGATTGCAGTTATTTGTTGATGACAAGAAGTTCACAAACCTTTAAGGATAAAGAGGGAGGAAACACAGGATGAATCTGGGAATGCAAAAGGCACTCTAACTTCACATGATGTGCTTACTAGCCATTCTATCTTCCTAGTAAGGAAGCATGGGCAAAATACACTGTAAAGAATTGTTTGTGGTGATAAGAATAAAAATGAGCTGTCTGAACAAAACTGATATCTGATTCACTGTTATTGGCATGTATCATACATGATGTAATTGTTTTGGAACCCACTTTGCTAGATATGTTAATATTTTTCACACACTGTTCTATACTCTTGCCTAGCATCTCTCAAGAGCAATAAATAGCACATGACTGAAAGATGAAGAGGCCAGGTTTGGAGTACAGCAATCTACTTCTACGTGATGGAAAGAACGTGATAGTTTCACATGAAGATGCAAATTGTGTCTTGGCTTCATGTCAATGTGGTCAAACCAAGCTAGCCAACCAGAGCCAGCCATGGGCATTTTGCCCATGATTGGCAGGGCTGTTCTCACCTATTAAAAGAAGTGACTTCATATTGCCCTAGGCAGACATTGTTAGCCAAGGAGGCAGCAGGCTGGGAAGGCTGGGAGAGATGTTGTTTGCGCCCCCTAACCTATGACATTTTCCCAGAAGTGCCCTTCAGGTTTGCACCCCAGTTGCCCATACTAGAATGCTCTGTTGGCTTCCTCTCCTTCTCTGTCTCTCCTCCCTGCTCCCTCACAGTGCTTCCTGGGATAACCTCTCAATAAACTGCTTATACCCAAATCCTTGTCTTAGGGTCTGTTTGTGGGGAGATTCTAACCTTAAGACAGAAATCAAGTCATCTCTCTCTGTATTTGTTCCTCCTCATCTTTGCCAAACCATCAGAAATTTTCTTCATTTTTCTGACTGGTCTTAGAAAATTCAGATTCCATGCAATAAGATGGACATTCATAATCACCTGATCGCAGGATGTTGGGATGTAATTTTAAAGAAATCTACCATCCAATGCCAGAGTGCCAAGTGATTTGGAAGAGTATGTGTGCATTCCTCCATCATGTCCCGGCTCTGAGCCAGAGGCTGTGGGTTGCTACTGAGGAAGATACTTTTTCATCCTGTCACTGACTTGTTATGAGGATTATCTTGGATAAAACGTTTGAGGCCCTCCATGCGTTATTTTTCGATTCATTGACTTTTGTTATCACTTTGAGTCAGCCCTTTCTAGAAATAATATTTCTTTGCAAGTTGAAAAATCACGCAATAAATAAGAATGCATCCTGACTTCTTGGATTTTCCCCACAGAATTTCTATCTCCAAACATTTTGGGAATGACTTTCATATTTCTTTCCTTTATAGTTAACCATGACCAAAAGCACGCTTGTAACTCTATGTAAGACACTTTTTCCTTTTTAAGTTTCATTCATGCAACCCCGTCATATAAAAAAGCTCCAAGATTTATAATCAAATTAACCTTTGTATCCCATTTCTGGCTTTGTTTATGCTAGCTTAGTTTCCATCAAAATGATGTCCAAATTAATTCAGAAAAATAGGCATTTGCCTTTATTCTACCAATGACTTCATTCTGTTGCAGATATGTATCTAATGTACTTACAACACACACACACACACACAGTTGTGTTTTTGTTTTTGTTTCTTTTTTTTCTGTAATGAGTCTGTGTTTTCCTTTTTTAATAATTAGTTTTGGAACTTCATTTAGAAAATCCACTTATTCATCATATTCTAAAAATACACCCGGATGGAATGCCACAATGGCTTTAAACCAATCTCTAGTTTGAAACCTTTATTGATAATACACTATCTCTGACATTGAAGGCAGAACCTAGAGGAAAAGAATGCCAAGAAGCCATATGTTTAACCTGATCTTCTCCATGTTACTCCCTCATGTTTTTGAGAGCTATAAATTTCTGCTCAAGTGAGTCTGTATTCCATGCCTCTCAAAGTTCCCTGTCCCCAAATAAGGAACAGAGGCAGTTAAAATGTGGAAAATTAAGAAAATGCAGAACACATCATTAACTCATATACTCAGGAAGCTGTGGCAATCTTTACTTCTCCTCACATAAGGCCCACTATAAATGAAATATATATTTTAATTATTTCCAGTTTAGATATTCCTACCACACAATATACAACCTCAACTGTTTGTGGTAGAATAAAAGAAAATTGGGCGGTGAGAAAGCAAGAAGAAAGTTACAGTTAATGCAGAACAGTTGTAAGTCATCGTCACATTGCCCTGAGCAAAACTCTTCCTTTTATTTTGTAGAAAAAGCAATTGATTTCCCCTACATGCAGCATCTGTATTCAGATTCTGTTTACTCATGAGCTCTGACAGGTTTACCCAAAGCAGCTTTGCAAACCAGCTGCTCCCCTTACAATCTCTGTGGTTATAATTCTTTTAAGTTGCAGGGGTAACTTAAAATATACACTGTACTCTAGGATACTAGCAGGCAGCAGGAACTGTTGACATATTTTATTTTTTACATAGCATTTTCAATTACAGAGAATGGCACAGCAATGACCTTTCATTCAGTGCCTTCCCTCACTTGACGTTTGTCAGGCAACATAAAGCATGCAAAGTCATTTAAACTCAGTCTTTTTCCAGAAAACTCTGCAAACTAGCCAGTAATGTCACTCATGATTCAATGAAAACCAAACCAGAGCCCTTTCAGTGCAATGAGTATATGGTCTATTCAGTTAAGCTACTGGGAGAACCCACCCTGAGAAAATAATCAGTGCAAATCTCAATGCAGTTTGTAATCTCTTTTAGACTCTTTCAGCTACTAAGCCAGTTTCCCCCATCCTTAAAACAATGACCACAACAACAATAACAAAACTAAGTGCTTCAAAAGTGCTTGTAACTTGTTGTTGTTTTTCAAGCTTAATAACTCTAAAATTTTATCACAACAATTGCTTATGGTAAAAAGTTTTGACATCTTCTTTAGCAGTGGAGTAGCTGGAGTGAGTTTATAATTGGTTTTGTACAAGACAAGTTTAGTACTTTGAAGAATCTGGGCAGGTTCTTCTTATTTTATAAAAGTGTTCATAAGTCCTGTTTTGGCCTGCAGCCAATACACATTCATTAACTGAGCTTATATTGGCATTATACTTAAACGTGCACTAGGGCGAAAAATATCCCAGAAAATTCAACTACTCAGGGAGTGGAAATAAAATGGTCAAAAAGCATCACAGAATGCTCAGAGAGCAGTGGTTTCTAATATTGATTTTTGGTTTAGTATAACTCCCTCCTCCTCATACAGTGGTACTTCCCGGCTGTATGAATCCTCTCATGGTTCCATATTCCCATTTCCCTTTGTGCATCTGAGTCTGTGCACATGCTGTTTCAGATGCCCAGCATGTTCATTGTCTCTTCCCAACTTGAGAACTCACCCTCCAACACCTGGATCGGAAAGCACCATCTGCCCAGCCTCCCCCAGCTTCTCCAGGAAGAGGCAGCGCCCTCCACAGCTGTTGTACAGCTGAAACATGATATGAGGTACTCCTCTCATGGCTTTGTATGTATCCTTTCCCCCAGCAGCCAAGTGCTCCAGGGAAAGCTGTCCACAACTTAGTCTCCTTATTTTCGCAAGCCCTCTGCAAGGTGCCAGGTTAAGAAACATTTGTTAGGTGAATAAAGATAAAGTAACAGTAGAAATACAGACATACATATTTATATGTATATTTACATACTATTTTATTATGTAAAAAATTTCAAATCGGCTGCAAGAAGAGATTCAGCATATAGTTCTTAATTTATTATGAGAAGCAGCTCATATTTTTCATTTTTCTATATGGAAGACAAATGTTTTTCAGAAAAAAAAATTTGCTTCAGAAGTAACCATTATAGTATCAAGGTTATTTTTTTAAAAACATGTATTTTATTATCAGATTTTCATTTGGTTGTTTGCTTATACCTTTTTTCACTTGGCTTACAGCATCTCTGTTGGAAAATATGTCCATTTGAATATGTGTGTGTGTGTGTGTGTGTGTGTGTGTGTGTGTGTGTGTGTGTTTCTAAAATCATCAGCATTTCTCAAATAATCTGTCCCAATACAAGATAGGTCAGATTTTCTAAAATAGATTTTCTAAAATAGCCCACCATCCCTTGCGGGAGTCGAACCAGCAACCTTGTGGTTCAAAGGAGGCGCCCCAACCAACTGAGCCAGGGGGAGCTCAGCTCAAGGTGCCGTGTTCAATCTTAGTTGCAGGGGGCGGAGCCCACCCATCCCTTGCAGGACTTGAGAAGTTGAACCAGCAACCTTATGGTTGAGAGCCCACTGGCCCATGTGGGAATCGAACCGGCAGCCTTCGTAGTTAGGAGCATGGAGCTCCGACCGCCTGAGCCACTGGACTGGCCCCTAGTCTGCTGTTTTTCATTGCTCTTATAACTAGGACCCAAATCATTAACATAACCATCAGGACCCTGAATGACCTGACTCTTGCCTGAGTCTCCACATGCTCTTGTTACCCCAAAGTTTTTAATTCTCTGTAGAGGCCACATGCCCTCCTGCTTGGGGGTCTTTGTCTATGGGATTGCTATAGCCTAAAGCCCTACATCGCCTGCTACCCTACTTCAATGAGTTGGTTCCCATTCATCCTTGTCTGGTATCCCAGACTGGTTCCATCCTCCTATTAAAGCACTAAGTGGTCATATTGCATTTATTTGTGTGATAATTTAATGAATATCTTCCTTTCCCCCTTGATGGGAAAACTCCATAAAAGTAAACTCCATAAAAGTAAAACTCCATAAAAGTAAACTCCATAAAAGTAGGGAATGTCTTTTTTCTACTTTATTTTATCCTTATTTCCTGTCACAGTGCCTGCTCTATAAATAATTATTATAAGTATTGAAGAAATGTATTAATGAAACATTGATAAAGGAAGATCATTACCAAGACATGGGTTGAAAGCTTACTGGAGCTTGAGAAATATAGAAAGAATATAACAGCCACACAAACAGACGATTCTCTGCTAAAGAAAAGTTTCCATGTTGGGCTCATTAATCTCTGGAAACAGCTTATGCCAGAAGGTATTGTAATAATATGCTAAGCTTTGAGGAGAAAAAAAATTCAGCCAAAGAAGTCTAGTAAAGATTTCATTATATTATTATTCAAATATAAAGACAACAAAAAACCTTCCTCAAATAGGTTAAGAAGAATTATAATGATTATCATTGTTCATTTTTAGTCATTTATTATGTGCCTCCACTGTGCAAGAGGTGAGAAAAGGGCAAAATGATCAAGGAAGCAGAAACATACTAAAATAAAATGAAGCAACATAAATCAAACTTAACATGTCTTTCATGCTAGTAAATTTGCAAAATAAATCCATGGGAAAAAATTACTCTCAATTTGCATCCCAAAACAAATCCCAGTACACCTGACACTAAATGATTAGAAATGTTTGTAAGCAAAAAGAAAGGGGGAAAAATCAAAGATCTAAACATAAGGCCTGTAACTGTAAAACTGGTAGAAAAAATCATTAGAGAAAAATTTTATGACATTTAATTTGGCAGTCGTTTTTTAGATATGATACCAAAAACACAGGCACCAAAAGAAACCATAAATAAATTAGATTACATCACAATTAAACTGTGCATCAAAGGACACCATGAAGAGAGTAAAAAGGCAAACCATGGAATGGGAAAATATATATACAAATCATATATACGATAAGGAGTGAATATCCAGAATACATAAAGAACTCCTACAACTCGACAACAATAACAACAACAACAAAAAACAAACAACCCAATTAAAAAGTGGACAGGAGACTTACACAGACACTTCTCTAAAGAAGATATAAAAATGATCAACAAGCACATGAAAAGATACTCAGCATCACTAATCATTAGGGAAATGCAATGAGATGCCATCTCAAACCTATTTGGATGGCTACAATCAGATAAACAGAAAAAAAGTATTTGTAAGGATGTGGAGAAATTGGAATGCTTGTGCATTCTTGGTAGGAATATAAAGTGGTGCAGCTACTGTGTAAAATATTATAGCAGTTCCTTAAAAAATTACAAATAGGATTACCATGTGATCTAGTATTTCTATTCCTGGGTATAAACCCAAAAGAATTGAAAGCAGAGACTCACAAGAGATATTTGTACACCCATGTTTATAGCAGCATTATTCAAAATATCCAAAAGGCTAATCATTCCAAGTGTCTATAAATGGATAAACAAAATGTGTACATACAATGGAATATAATTCAGTCCTAAAAATTAGGGAAATACTGATACATGCTACAGCATGGATGAACCTTGAGGACATTATGCTAAGTGAAATAAGCCAGTCATAAAAGGACAAAATGATTCCGCTTATATGAGGTACTAGAGTAATCAAATTCATAGAGAGATAAAGTGAAATGGTGGTTACCAGGGGCTGTGGGGAAGGGGAAATAGGGAGTTATTGTTTAATGTGTGCAGAATTCAGTTTTGCAAGATGAAACATTTCTGAAGACGGATGGTGGTGATAATGTGAATGTACTTAAACGCACACTGAAAAATGGCTAAAATGATCAAGTTTGTAGTGTCTTTTACCACAATTTTTAAAAGAAAAGCTATAAATTGAAAGTAAAAAGAAAGCAAAGGTCAAGAAATTAATATCGGACAAGTTGAGGAAAAAAATTATTTCAATTGAAGAAAAAGCCTTGCTTTATAATCATGATAGTGATAGCCCTCTACAGTGAAAACCATTGGAAATTTCTATACACCAAGTAATCTGACATAAAAATATAGAAAGTAAAAGCTACAGAGTCACAATGAGAAACGGAAAGAAACAGAACTTTAAGCCAATAATAATAATCTCAAACACACCTTTCTTAGTTCTTGGCAGATCAAACAGCTAAAACAGGAAAGGATAGAGGACTTAACGTTTTTTTAAAAAATTAAATTGAGGTATCGTTTACCTACAGTAAAATACATATGAACTTTTGCTTATGTATGCGAGAAATTGCTGTATACCAGAAGCGATGTGTGACACAGAGCATTGTCATGATGGAGGATGATTTACCGCACACTTTAAAACACACCTTCTCTCAACTGTAGCTCACACCTGGCTGTCTGCACTGAACAGGTTGAAACTTGTCACTCACTGTTACTAAGGTTCCACATGCCGCTTCCCGTATTGAAGATCCTGCCTTTCCGTTGGATGGCACTCAGCAGCAGCACTCACCGTATCTTTTGATCACAACGGAAAGGCTTCCTGTCACACATCACTTCTGGTACTGCAATTTCTGTCAAATAAAAACATTACAGTGTGTCCTCATCCACCTTATTCACCGGATCTGGCACCGTGGGACTTCTGGCTCTTCCCCAAAGTCAAAATGACCATGAAAGGTAAATGTTTTGAATCGATTCAGGACATGGAGGCAGTCATGACAGCGCAACTAGACCCTCCCAAAAGAGGCCTTCCAGAGCTGCCTCAGGGAGTGGCAAGAACGATGGGATAAGAGTGTTCCAAGTGAGGGAGAATGTTTTGAGGGGGATTAAGGGCAATGTGTCTTTTATTGTAATACTTTTATTTTTATTTAAACATTCACTGAATTTTTTTTTTAGCACACCTCGTATACTCATGGAACCTCCCCCCAGGTCAAAAAACATACAGACATTTCTACCTCCCAGAATTTCCTGGTGTTCCTTACCAGTCAATCTCCAATCTCTGACCTTATCACCATAAAACAGTTTTGACTGCTATTCAATTTCATATGCATAGAATTATACAGTATGTCGTCTTTTGTGTCTTGCTTCATTTGTTTATCATAATAGTTTTAGATTCATTCATGTTGTATACATAAACTCTTCATTTTTATTGTTACATAATATCAAGTATATGAATATAACACATTGTTTTATACAAGTCTTTTTGTAACGTATATTTTTTTCATTTCTCTCGGTGTACACCCAGAAGTAAACGGCTGATTCTTAGAGTAAGTGTACATTTATCTTTGTTAAAAATTGCCAAACAATGTTCTAAAGCTTTTGCTCCATTTTAAATTCCAAAACATCAGCCTATGAGAGTTCCAGTTGTTCTTCATCCTTTCAAATACGCGGTATTGTCTGCTTTTTTAGTATACTATCTCAAAGTGTTTTAATT
The DNA here is from genome assembly GCF_964194185.1 of Rhinolophus hipposideros. Classification (NCBI taxonomy): domain Eukaryota; kingdom Metazoa; phylum Chordata; class Mammalia; order Chiroptera; family Rhinolophidae; genus Rhinolophus; species Rhinolophus hipposideros. Next base: position 42,564,992 of record NC_138068.1, on the reverse strand, counting down.
TTCATCTTCCTGATGAGTATGATATTTGAACACCTTTTTGTGGGTTTATTGACCATTTAGATATTTTCTTGTGATGTATCTGTTGGAGTCTTTTATCTTTTTCTTAAAAATTGGACCATTTGTGTTTTCCTTATTGATCTATATTTCTTTACATATTCCAGAAAATAGTTCTTTGTCAAATATATATGTTGAGAATACTTTTCCCAGTCTGTGGTTTGCCTTCTACTTTGGTAAAGATGTCTTTTGGTGACCAAGAATTTTTAATTTTCATAAAGTCAAATTCGCCAATTTGTGTTATTTTATGGTTAATGCATTTGCATCTGTTCCAAGAAATCTTTGCACACCTCATTCACCAATATTTTCCTCCAGAAGCTTTATGGTTTTAGCCTCATATTCAGGACTGTGATTCATTAATATTTTACTCATTATAAGCAATTGAGCCAAGAGGTATAACCTATCAAACTCTCTACTTGAAAAAAAGGAAAATAAAGTTTTTAATATATTAATAAAAACTTACAAAATCACCATAATTTAGGCCACCCAAAATCTTTCAATCAATGCTGAAAGCATGAATAACAAAATCATATTCCACAGTGCAATAAAATGAGAAATAAATTTTTTAAAATATTAAATCTACTTGGAAATCTAAAAAATAATTTCATACATATTGGGTAAAAGAGAAAAATCAACATTTCAAAGAGAAATATCTAGAAAATAAACACACAAATTTTTAAAATTCTCTAGGACAATGTTAATTTTGTACTCAGATGACAGTTCACTTTAACTCTGAAAAGAAAAGAATTAAAGAAAAAGAAATTAAGGGAAAAGTAAAGGAATTACTAAAGATAACAAAGAAATATGTGAATTTGAAGTGAGAAAAGTCATCCTTACACTTTTCTCTCATGCAATGAAATATAGCAAACTACCATAAAGTGTAGAGTTACCTGAGTGTCCTTTGAACCAGAGATAGACACGTGACCCTGCTTTGGCTTCTGTGATGGGGTCAGATCCTGCAGATGCTGCCCTGCCCTCCTTCTTCCCCCTTCTTACATTGAATAAGGACACAATAGCAATCTTGTTGCTTTGTTGAAAAGGCCAAAAGCATCAGAGAATTCAGCCCTGACAGAAATGAATGAAAGAAAGAGTATCAGCAACCATCTACTTCTTGACAAATTGTTTTGTGAAAACAAACAAAATAAAAGTAGCATTGTAGTCAGCTGAAAGCATTCTTAACTGACAAGATTAAGACAAGATTGAGTAATGAGATAAGTATGGCAGTCATATTCATGGAATGGAATTGAGGCAACAAATGGATGCAAGTACAGATGGGGATTTATTTTTATAATGAAGTTGTATCAAATCAGTGGTGGTAAATTGGGACAATAAAGATGGCGTATTACTTTGCTTCTTACAACAAAATATCATCTAATGGGTTAACCAGGAATTCTGCCAACCAAACATTAGTAAATGTTATATTCTCCTGAAACACACCTCCCAACATTTAAAAGAAACCCTTACCTTAATGTCCACTTTTTAAATTGTTATAACTGCAGGCCAAGGAGTCAATGGGAGTATTATATTGGGTTATTGTGCATTTAAAATTAAAGCCTCCTTCAACTGTGTTAACCACAAAGATGAATTCGTATTAACCAAAAAGATGAGTCAGTATTTCCCTGAAGTGAAACAATCAAGAAAATAATTTTTGTTGATGTTGTATTTACAGTTTTAAAACAAATACATCTTTGTGTTTTATGTTTTTAGTGTTCTTAAGAGTATTCTTCAGTCCTTTTAAAGTGACTTGTGCAGTTTTACTTTAAAAAAATATTTTTCAGAGACAGTTAAGGTATAATGGGAAATACAATTTTCTTGAATTTCTGCTAACAGTTGCTACTAAAACAATTTGAGCCTGATGTCTTTGAGGATGACATAGCATGAACCACCACTTCAATTTTTATTATTACTTTTTTTTTTTAATGGTCATGAGCTTTCTTGGTAGTCTCCCTCAAAGATCAATTTTGGCATTAAATACTTTTATAAAATTGTACATTTTATGGGTGTAAATTTGTTTATATTGACCCTCATGGATTTAACAAATACTTTTGCATGTGTTCCATTATTTGTTTCTAATATTTTATATATACATATGTATATGCTTCCTCTTTCTGTCTCTTTGTTTTATTGTTCATTTAAAATAATATTTGTTTTTATCAATCAGCTCTACTTTTTTTATTTGCTATTTAATTAATTTCTTCTTTTCTTTTTATTTCCTTCCCTTTATTTGATTTAGATTTTTATGTTGTTGTTCCTTTTTCCAATTTTTGGATTTGAAACACTAGTTCATTTACTACAAATTTGTCCTTTAAGTATAGCTTGAGGTATTTACCTCTGGTTTTGCTTTAAAGTATTTTATGTTTTCTTAGATTTACTCTTTAATAATTTTTGTTCTTAGAAATACATCTTATGATTTCTCAAGGGTGTTTTTGCAATTATTTTTGGTATTCTAATTTTATATATTTTGTTGCAAATGTTCCTGCTCCAAAACCCCAGTCTAACCATGAAGCATGATCCCAGTCTAATCATGAGAAAACATCAAATCCAAATTGAAAGATATTGTACAAATTCTGATCAGTATACCTCAGAGCTGTCATCAGAAACAAGGAAAGTCTAAAAAACTGTCATGATCCAGAAGAGATTAAAGTTGCATGACAACTAATAAAAGGTGTTGTCTTGGATGGAATCCTGGGACAGAAAAGGATATTAGGGGAAACCTACTGAAATTCAGATCATGTGTAGAGTTTGGTGAGTAGTAATATACCAATGATGGTTCCTTGGTCATGACAAACGTATAAGGGTAAAGTACAACATTGACCATAGGGGAAACTGGGGAACATTTTATGGGAGCTCTTTGCACTATCTTTACAACTATTCTGTAAATCTAAAACTATTCTAAAATTAAAAAGTTTATTTTAATTTTAAGACAGCTAAACAAAAATCCTCTTGTGGCTCAGTCTATAACATGCTCACATCATTACCATGACCTTTAAGGCATGGTTTGTCCCCCTGTCCCTGACTATCTTGACCTCCTGACATACTACTCACCACTATGCTCAGTCTACTCTCCCCACCTGCATGAACCTTCTTATGGTTCCTTCAGCATGTCTACTAAGATCACTGTATGAGGTGTTCACACATACTATCTCCCAGTTCCACATGTCTTACTCCCTCACCTACACTGTATTTTTACACTGTATTTTTATTTCTGTGAAGTAATGTTTTTCTGACCGCTTTATTGAAAAGTATGGTTTCCTGAAGTCTCTTCCTTATGCCTTTATTTTTTCTACATAGCGCTTATCACCTTCTTGTAGCGCTTGCATGCACATGCGCCTGCACGCATATACACACAAACACACACACACACACACACACACACACACACACACAATCTTTTTTATTGTCTGTCTCCATTCATTAGAATGTAAATATCATTAGGCATTAGGGAAGAGATCTTTTTGTGTTTTCATCCCTAATACCTATAAAATATCTGGCACATAGTAAGAATTCAGTGCATATTGACAGGAACATTAATCAGATAAGATCCTTTATCAGTAGCTCAACAGTAAATGGTGGTGTATTGAGCTCAATTTATGACAGTGGAAATAGAGAAAAGTGGTTAGCTTTGGAATGTATTTTGGGTATTGAGCACACAGGACTTTTGGATGTATTAGGTGTAAGATTGTGTGTGTGTGTGTGTGTGTGTTGTGTGTGTGAACGAGAGAAGTGCAGGATGACTCTTAACCTGTGTTGAAGGTGACACACCATTTAATGAGATAGAAAATATTTCAGAGGAGTATTTGGGGGTACAGCACCCAGAGCTATGTTAGAGATGTTTTAAATTTGAGATGCCTCTTAGACATTCAAATGGAGATATTAAGTGTAAGTTTGATGTTCAAGGAGACTGAAAGTAGAAATACTTCCCTGGGAATCATCAGCATACAGATGATAATCTTTAAAGCCATGATACTAGATAAGATCACACAGAGTAGAACATAAAAGAGTAGAGGACCAAAGGCAGCACCATAAGTATACCAAATTTAATGATGTGAGCAGAGGAGGTTCCTACAGACTGCAAAATATGCCAAAAAATTTATACAAGTGGACACTTTGGTTAACGTTACTCAAGCAGTTGTTTGCCATAATCAGAAGTGTCTGGTCACTGATGGTAACCACTTTGATCACCTCTTGTAATCGCAGAAGTCAAACGTGACTTGTATTCATCTTTTGTTATTGGTATACATTGAGTATTATAATTTTAATACAGTTTTCCTTTCTTAAAATATGTATACATTTTTGACACCCTCTGTATATATCAGATAGTAAGACAATAAGAGTAGGAACAAAAAATAAATAAATAAATAAATAAATAAATAAATAAATAAATAAATAACTAGATAGAAGTAACACCATAGAAGGATTCAGTGAAGATTTTAAAGAAGAAAGTCAACCACATCAAATGCAGTTAAGTCGCTATAATGAGGACTGATACGTGTCTTTGGCATTGCAAGATGCAAGTCACTGATGTCCATAGAGTTTGTTTTACTGAAGTGTTAGGGAAGAAACCCTAAATGGCATGGGTCAGTAAGGAAATGGGGGTTGGTGCAGAAGTGGAGATGGTGACTATAGCCAGGGAGGGCTGAGACACGCAGCACCTCTTGGGTGTCTATATTTTTGTGTAGAAAAGGGTGGCGGATGGTATGTTTTTTAGACAATGCAATGATCAAGAAGAAGATAGGTCTGTGGGACAGATGCACGAAAGTTGGGAGATTTGATGGTGGAAAGCTAAGAGGTTATATTCCATACAGTAAAAGAAAACACAGAGAGAAATTAAAACCAATGGATTCATTAAAGAAACCTTAAAAAAGGGATTATAAATTAAATGACAGAGACCAAATTATTAATTTAGACAATTGGCCAAACTTGTTAAATATTTCTAAGAGTTTCTCAGTTTGGATTTTAAAACTGTTTTACTCAACTTTGTTGTCTATAAACGTACAAACGTGTCTACAAACATGATTTGCACAAAATAGCATGGAACTGTTGAAAACAAAATGATGAATAAACAATACTATACAAATGCAAACCAGTAGAAAGATGGAATGTCAATGATGTCCTGATAATTTTACCTCTTGATTAGGGTTTAAGGTAAAGGATCACAAAAAGAAAAGTACTAACCTTGTTGGAGCCCCCCCCCCCACTCCCATGACAGCAGAATCTACATGGGTTGGGATGCTATGGCAGTGGCGTGAAAGATACGCCCAACTTTAGCTCTTCTCAATGGCAATCACTAACATACTTGGTTTGGTGTTCCAGAGAACCTTAAACCTGGGAATACAAGACACTCCCTGCTCTGATCATGGGGTTCTAGAGTTGTAAGATCTATATGGTGGGAAGTAGTCAGACTCGTGATGTGCTTGGGAGGTAAAATTTACAAAAAAACTGTGCATCTGTTAGATATGTATTTGTAACATAAAATTATAAAATGTCCATGAAGAATCTTCATGTATTCCTAAAAGTAGGAATTTTATAAGCATATAGTTATCAGTGCAACCAACACTTCCATTGATAAAACATTAATAACAACAGAATCTCATCCCTTGGAAATTGAAGAATAAAATATTTGATTTCAATTATAATCTCCTCAGAAAAAATAATGGTTAGAAAACAACAAATCCCAATCCATGCCATGTGGTAAGTATTGTAGTACTCAGAAAAAAGTCTGTGGCCTGAAATGTTTTTTATTAATAAAGAGTAAAGAAGAAAGTCAAATAACATGAAAATAGAACCTGAGAAGATAGAGGGGATAATTAGCCAAATGAAAGGAAAGGAAAGAATTAATAGATATATCCTTGTTTAATGAATTAAAGAACAATAAAATTCATTAATGAGTTCAACTAGGAATTCTTTGAAAATTTCAGGAAATTAGAATAAGCACTGGCATCGATCTAAAGGGCACATGGAAATGGATGTGGCAGTGGGAACAAGCACACTCCACTGTGGGAACTGATGAGGTGACCTGCATCTCCACAGAGCTCAGCATGGCCCCAGGACAGTCCCAGAACCCACATCCTTCCCCACCCCAGCCACAGACCTGAGGCCATAGTGAATCTAAACTCCCACAATCTTAGACACCACATCAGGAAGGAAGCTGAAGACGCTGAGCCCTGATTAGAATTTTGAACAAGAATGAACAAATTTACATTACTGAATTGGACTGAGAAATTCCTGATTTTTGGACTGATTTTAAACATGAATATGAATAGATCAAATTCTTTCACTGGAGACGTAATAAAAATGGCGGTGTGAGGTAAGCCTCTGGAAATCTCCCCTGGAATTTACAACAAATTTCAACAACTACAACTCCACAAAGGACTCCCTGCACAGCAGACAGGCAAAACGAAGAGTCTCACTACTGAATTCACCTAAAGGTGGGCAAATAGAGTGAGCAGGGGAGGGGGGAAGGGAGAAGTGCAGAGACGGAGCCACGCGGGCACAACGCAGACCTAGCTCAGAGCTCCGAGCTCGCTGCATCCCAGAACTACTGCAGCTGTGGGAGAAGGGAAGAACTCAGACTGCTAGGGCTCTGTTTATGGCCCACAGGGCTGAGGGGACAGCATATAACACAGGTGAACCCAACACTCAGGACAGAGACCTCAGAGCAAAGACTGAGGGAAGAAGGCTGAAACCGTGGTTTAAGCCCTCAATGCCACAGAGAATGGAAGCCTTAGGCACTAAGACTACCAGCCCCCTCCCCCCCTCCTAGAGCTCACCCTGCCCCCAGATGCCAAGTGCTAGAAGTGGAACAGTAACAGTGTTAGATCAAAAGAACAGAATATTTGCAGTTCTGAGAACTGTGGTCCGCAGACAAGGATTCACAGCCCAATTAGTTCCAGCAAAGGGGAGGGAGCTGTGGAAGCAGGACTGGCTGTGGTGGTGGTCACTGCCATTGCTCTGATCCACCTCTCACAACCCACCCTGCCCCTCTCCCCATCTATCTGGGCAGATCCCTACAAGAGTAAACAGAACTGCTGAAACATACGGGCTCTGAATCTGGTGCAGAAAGAGCTTTGGAACTTCAAAAGCTCTCCAGATCCCCACACGGATGCAACACCTTTTAACCCAGGCGAACTGTTAACAGAGGAGAAGCCTGAGTTCCAGGGAATCCCCCCATTGTGCAAGAAGCTGAAATAATGCAAAGAAAACATAACACTACAGTGTGAGAGAGAAAAAATTCTGCAATTGGAGAGAAAATAAAACATTCTACCAACACGTAATAGGAAACAAAAGAAAGATCTCTTCCTATCAACCTGTTGCAGAACCCACTCCTGTAGATGTCTAGGAAGAGAAATAATAAATCAGTAATTGCCATGAATAAGCAAGGCAACAAGACGGCTCAAACAGAAAGTGAAAAGTCTCCAGAAAACGAACTTAAAGGTATGGAAATATGTGACTTAAATGAGACAGAGAATTCAAGATTGCAGTTCTGAAAAAACTCAAGGAGATGCAAAAAAACACAGAAAGGCAGTTTAATGAACTCAAAACACAATCAAAGAACAACATAAACACTTTACCAAAGAGATTGAAATTTTGAAAAAGAACCAAATATAATTTCTGGAAATTAAGAACTCAATAGAAGAAATGAAGAATGAAATATCCAGCTTAGGTAGTACAGTTGACGAGATGAAGGAAAGAATCAGTGACATCGAAGATAGAATGACACAGATGGAGGAAGAAGGAGATTTGAAAATGACAAGGAAGGAAGAAGAAAGAGACTTGAGACTTAAAAGAAATGAAAAAAACTCTACAAGAACTTTCTGACACCATCAGAAAGAGCAATATAAGAATAATGGGCATACCAGAAAAATAAGAAAGAGAGAAGGGAACAGAGTATATTCAAACAAATAGTCAATGAGAACTTCCCAAACTTGTGGAAAGAACTGGATCCTCAAATCCAAGAAGCAAAAAGAACACCTAATTACCTCAACCCAAACAGGCCTTCTCCAAAACACATGGTATTGAAGCTGTCAAAAATCAACGACAAAGAAAGAATCCTCAAGGCAGCCAGGGAAAAGAAGATGGTAACCTACAAAAGAAAGCCCATTAGATTATCGTCAGATTTTTCAGCAGAAACTACAAGCCAGGAGGGAGTGGAACCAAATATTCAAACTATTGAAAGAGAGAAATTATGAGCCAAGAATAATATATCCAGCAAAGATATCCTTTAGCTATGAAGGACGATTAAAGACCTTTCCAGACATACAGAAGCTGAGGGAATTTTCTAATACACGACCTGCACTACAAGAAATACTAAAGAAGCCTATTTGATCACGATTAACAGGGACAATTTGTGGCAACTAAAACATAAAAAGGGGGAGAGTAAAGGCCTGAACCAGAATATGGGAATGGAGAAAGTAGGCATGCTGAAGAAAATGGAATACTCTAAATATCAACTTAACATAAACTTAAGGGTAAACACTCAAAAAAAATTAAAATACAGAACTGAAATGTATACTATAATAAAAGTAGAAACAGAGCAAAATATTATAGGATACCACCACACAGAAATAATAGATGACAACAAAAAGGCAAAAAGAAAAAAAAACAATGGAGACACAGCCTTACCAGGAAACTAAAGATAGAATGATAGAAAATCCTCACATATCAATAATCACCCTAAATGTAAATGAACTGAACTCACCAATAAAAGGGCACAGAGTAGCAGATGGGATCAATAAAACTAAACCCAATCATGCGCTGTCTCCAAGAGACACATCTCAGCTACAAGGACCAGCATAGACTCAAAGTGAAAGGGTGGAAATTGAAACTCCAAGCAAATGGTATCCAGAGAAAATCAGGTGTAGCTATACTGATATCAGATGAAACAGACTTCAGGGTGAAAAAGGAAACAAGAGACAAAGATGGACATTTCGTAATGGTAAAGGGGACTATACAACAAGAAAACATAAGAGTCATCAATATTTATGCCTCCGTTCAGGGAGCACCGAAATATACTAAGCAACTACTAACAGAACTAAAGGGAGAAATTGACCAAAACACAATTATACTAGGGGACTTAAATACATCATTGACAGCTATGGATAGATCATCCAAACGGAAAATAAATTACAAAATAGCAGCCCTAAATGACACATTAGATGAAATAGACATAATTGACAGTTATAGAGAACTCCATCCTAAAACATTAGACTATACATTTATTTCTAGTGTACATGGAACATTCTCAGGGATAGACTATATATTGGAAAGTAAAACTAATCTCAGCACATTTAAGAAGATTGAAATCATACCAAGCATATTCTCTGAACACAAGGCTTGGAATTGGATATCAACTGCAAACAGAAAGCAGGAAAAACCACAAATACACGGAGATTAAAATGAAAAAGGGAAGTTATCATGGGGGCCTAAGAAACACAAAGGATCATCCAAGAATATTCTGTTTACTCCTGCAGGGAGTCCAGATAGGTGGGGCCAGGGGCAGGGTAAGTTGTGAGAGGTGGCCCAGAGCAATGGCGACGACCACAAACACTGCCGGTCCCACTTCCACGGCTCCCTCCCCTTTGCCGGAACTAGTTGGGCTGCGAATCTGTATCTGCAGTCACAGTTCTCAGAACAGCAAATTTTCTGTTCTTTTGATCTGACACTGCTACTGTTCTGCTTCTAACCCCGGGCGGGTGGGGGTGGGGCGAGCTCTGGGAGGGTAAGGAGGGGGCGGCTAGTCTAAGTGCCTAAGGCTTCCATTCTCTGCTCAGCAGTGAGGGCTTAAACCACCGTTTTCAACCTTCTTCCCTCAGTCTTTTCTCTGAAGTCTCTGCAGTGTTGGGTTCAGCCGTGTTATATGCTTACCGCTCTTCCCTGTGGGCCATAAGCGGAGCCCTAGCAGTCTGAGTTCTTTCCTCTCCCGCAGCTGCGGTAGTTCCGGGATGCAGCGAGCTTGGAGCACTGAGCTAGGTCTGCGTCCTGCGCCGCTCGGCTCCCTCTCTGCACTTCTCCTTTCCCTCCTCCCCCGCTCGCGAGATTCTCCCACCTTTAGGTGAATTCAGTAGTGGGCCTGTTCATCTTGCCTGTCTGCTTTGCAGGGAGTGCTTTGTGGAGTTATTGTTGTTCGATTAGTTGTAAATTCCAGGGGAGCTTTACAGAGGCTCACCTCACGCCGCCATTTTGATGACGTCTCTAATATAATTTTTTCCTTTCATAAAATATGTATACTTTTTTTTGGCATCCTCTGTATATAAAGTTAGTTTTCATACCTGGGTTAAAAGCTCCATGAGTGTCATATCCACCACAGCTATGCAACTAAATGTTCAACCTCTATAACAATAAGGCAAATATACTTTACTGTTTATGAAACTGAGAATTGTTTGGTCATTGTCTGACTTCCCCACTTACTCATGAGCTCCACGAGGGCAGGGGCCATATCTGTTTTTCAACATTGTAGGTGAAGTGTATGGAAGGTAAGCATGTGTTGAAAGAAGCATGTGTTGAAGGAAGGAAATAAAAGAGGTGAGAAAAAAGGGAGAGATGGAGGGGAGAAGATAGAGAGGGGAAGAGGAAAAAGGGAAGAAAGGAAGAAAGAGAGGGAGGGAGGAAGAACAGGAGGGAGAAAGAAAGGGAAGACGGGAGGAAGAGAAGAATAGACATGAAGGGTAGGAGAGAGGCAAGAGAGTTTGTTGGTTCTGTAGAATATCAATTGGGAAAAATGGATTGTGTTTTCAAGAGGTCCTTTGCCCTATAAATATTTATGCTGGAACTCTCACATGTGTGTGTAACACCCAAGGGAATACAGAACTGGAGTTCAGAGTACTAGAATTCTTACTTAAGCATCTGGGATAATGGCAGAAGTTAAAGCTTTAAACCTTGTCAACCACAAATTATGGGTTGTACCTCAATGATATTTCCAGTGGTAGGACCATCAAAAGCCAGATCTGCTGCTTGTCCCCTCCATATTCTTACTCCCTTTAGCAAATTCACTTATCTCCTTTGAAGCCTATTCATCTCCATTTCTGAAAAAAAAGTCTCCAAATAACAACCACATGTCATCATTTTATGTGCTTCTCTCATTCCTTCCATCTATCCCAACCTTCTGTTTCCTCTTCTCATTCTGCCTCTCTTTCTTTCCTTGAATAAATATTTATAGCAAATTAACTCAGTGGCTATTCCTGCTCTGTTCCCCCTCATCTGCACATTTTTTACCCTGTCTCTGTCTTTCCTGAACATGGGGCTCACAAAAGAAGTACTACTCCAGGTGTGATCAGCCAGCCCATACAGTGTAATACTCATTTGGGGGACCTGAATATTAGGTCTTACTAATCCATGCTGAAAGTACATTTGTGTTTGGGCGGCTCATCACGTTTTTGGCTCAAGAGGTGTTTACAACCAACTGAGTCCTCTTGGGTGTTTGCTGGGTGCCAGATCATTCCCATTCTGGACTGGTAGGACCAATCCCTGTCACGATTATGTTCACAGGAACTGTTCACTCTATAGCTTTCAGTCTCTCTTTGAAAATCATTAAAACCCTTTGCATTCTTGCAGTTTATTTTCTAAACAACAGGATGATGTGAGAGTTAAATTTGCAGCCTGATGAAACCAGGACTTAGAGAGTTGGAATGTTTTACCCATTTATTCCATCATGGATTCCATCAGTTTTCTAATGTGTTTGTGAAACTGGGACCACTTAGGCAGGAGAGGATGCAGATAGACCTTACCCTCCTTTCAACAAGACCGGCCCTGATCCCATCTCTTGTATTTCAGATATAATATAGATAAAGACAAAGGACTGCACTATATTTAAAACATTTGAAACTTGTGAATTTTATATTGCACTCCTTTCTATTTACATTTAAATATGAAAGGCATCTGACTCATTCTCTTCTCCTCATTCAGTGAAAGAAAATGATTTTTCTTCTTTTCTGAGTGAATCTTCTGTTGATTCTCCCAGCTCCATGCCCTCCAGCCTCTCTTGCATCTGCAATTTCTTTCTTTCAGTTAACATCTTCCTCTTAGCCTACAAACTGAACACCCTTCCTAAGCTGGAACCACCCCAGCATTCCTTGGCTTTTCTAGCCCCCCTGCTCTCTCCCACCTTTGAGTTGTATTTGTGCCACTGCTCAGTGCCTTTATCCAAGGGCACCACATCTATTTCCCAATGCTCAATTTCCTGATCCCTCCACAGCATTTTAAAATTCAACCATCAGCCTGCTTTCCTGCTGTTAGAGTTTCCCTTGAAACCTCTCCTCTCCCACAACCCAAACCCACATACATTACTACTGTAATGGCCCACGTTTCAATGTTGTCAAAGTTACTTCAACACTTAATGAACTTAGGATGTATCCACATAGCCTAATTCAGCCAAACTTGTGGTTTTTGGCATCCATCTATGATATATTATGTTGACCCAAATAAAATCACCATTTTGTACATCAAAAACGCACTATAGTTTTGCAAGATGTAACAACTGGGAGAAACTGGGTAAAGGGTATATACGCTCTTTCTGTATTATTTCTCACGACTGCATGTGAATCTATAATTTTTCAATACAAATTTTAATTAAAATGATCAGATATCAATTTCATATGATACAACCTAATAGCACCCAAAAATGTTTAGAAACAAAGTATTTTTTCTCCTTATAGAGTTTCCCATGTGCTACAAAATGCTAATTTAGAGAACCCAACTTTATAAATTGTAAATAATTTATGAAGATAAAGGATTTTTGTAGGAATAATTAAACTTGGTCACACAGCAATTAATTTTAAGCCCGTAGTAGACCCGGAGTATTTACTCAGTTTCAAATTATCTTTGCAAAGAGCTGCCCTTATAGGATTTTCATTTTGCTTACAAATATGTTTTCCCATGTGTTACATAATTTTTAGGGTAAATAAATGTCAATTGCATGACACCAGGCTTGGGTTTAGATGGAAGTATCTAACCTGTTTGTTTTTATTTACTCGTTATTTTTTAATTTAAAAATTAGAAAGTTGATCATGGATCGGATCAAGCCATGTATTAAATGCTAAAGGCATCTTTAAATTATAGGATCTCAGTGTAAATGGGTCATACAATTTGGTCACACATACCTTTCCTGTAACTCCACTCCCCAAAGGATCCCAAACCAACCTTGGACATTTGCAACTACTAAACATTTATTTTATTCCTCTTAAAAGTTGCACATATTTCTCTAAAACTTTAACTCACTAGTATTAATTCTACTTCTTGGGTAAAAGAGAGTGAGGTTTGGAACCATCTCCATATCAGACATATGAATAGTTGTACACGGCCATCCTGTCCCACTTTATCTTAACTTTCTTCCCCAAGTCCAGTAATTCCCAACTTCCCATTCCTTCCTCACATGGTATGACATTCAGGTTCTACTCATGTTGTTCTCTCTTCTGCGATATTTCCCATTTGGATTTGTTCACAGTAAAAGGCAGTGCCTGGAATCCCAGCTGTGGTCTAAGCAATCAACTGACCCCTCAATTTATCTAGGTGCCAGGTATAATTATGAAGATTGAGATGATCATATTAAATATTCTTGTTTTGTGCATCAAAATTGCACTGTTAATTCTTTCAACTCTTAACTGCTGAACCAAAATCATCTTCCCCTCTTCCCTCTCTTCCTACACTTTCAGACAAATTTGGAGTCAAAATTTTTGATAGTCAAAAATGGCCAATAACAATAGAAAAATAACTAGGTCCAAACTTGAATGTCATCAATAGATCTCATGTCCTCCCAAACTTTAAGAAATATTGCATAAACAGGTGGTTAAACAGAACATGTTAGACCTGGGCTGTCCCATTTATCTGCTATGATTTTCACATTCAAACTCTTGATTGATAGAAAGAAAACTTAAAAAAAAATCTCTTTGAAGAAAATAGTTTAGCCAGTGACCAGCATGATTGGAAGATGATAGAGATCATTCCAGAGTGTTTTCCATGGTGAGAGGGAATGCCAGCCTTTCTCTCAAATTATAGAGCGAGACAAACAGTTCTTATTATTTCCAGACAAACAATGAGGCAAATTCTGGAACAAGTTAAGGTTTATAAGAAACCATGCTATAAAGATGAAATGAAAATAAGCGTTGAGCTCTCTGGCTGGGTTGTTCCAGCAGGGCCAGCCAATGCTGGGTGCCTGGGAACATGGCCCACACCCACCTGTCCAGTGGGCCATCAGATGTTACCTGGTAAGGTGGAGCCGACCACATCTCTGGAGCCTTCCATTCCTGAATTAGGAGCTGGAGTCTAACGGCTCTGAGGGGTTGAATGCCTTGGACAGCACTAGAACCCACACATTCCTGCTCTTCCACAGGTTTACTTTCAAATCTATTGTTTTCTCCTAAAATCTCACTAAAGTCTTCACCCCAAGCTTTACCATCTCACCAACCCCATTTCTTGAAAGCTAGATTTAACCTTAAGTAACATTTGGAAGGGATCAAAATACAAGCCATTGTCTGGACTACTTTTTTTCAGCAGGTGGCACTGTTGCAATGAGGCTGTGTTTTGGTAAAGTCAGATTCAAAGAATCAGCAAATCTTAACCATATAGCATATTTAATTAAAGGATAATATATATATATATATATTTTAAATAAGTACCTTAACCAAGTGACAAAAAAATTTTCACTCATAATGGGACAAACCAACTGCATAGGTCTCCTGGTTGGATGCACTGGGGCATGAGATATTTTTATAATACCAAGTTGTTTGCCAAAGATGCATAATCTGAATGTGATCCTGAGAAACATCAGGTAAACCTAAATTTAGGAACATTCTATTTAATAACTGGCCAGTACTCTTCAAAAATATCAGTCAGAAAGACAACAAATGGTTGAGGAATAGTTCCAGATTAAATGAAAGTAAAAATCCCCCAATGAAAACTTGGACTGGAAGAATAAATTATTGGAACAATTGGCAAAATCTGGATATGGATTATAGATTAGATAATAGTCTTGTACATCAATGTCAATTTTCCGATTCTGATCGTTATACTGTGGTTATGTAAGAGAATGCCCGTTGTCCTTAGAAAATGTACCCTGAAGTATCTGGAGGGAAAGGGTGTCATGAAATCACGTCTTTGACTTATTCTCAAATTTTGGGGAAAAGTATGCTCCTACATATTTTATATATATTTAAATTATATCAAACATAAAATTACCAATAAAGTTACATTTTCCCACCTCTTTACCCAACTCCTCCTCCCAACCACTACAACATGTACACCCATAGCCAGCCTCACTTAGAGCAGCCCTCCTGTCAGTCTTTCACCAAGTTCATGAATTGTTTTAAGTTACTGTTTCCCTTTGGGCTCTCCAGGTCCATCAATATTTTCAGAACCAGCTTCTGGGATACCGTTTGTTGAATAACATCCTCTACTTTGAGATCTCTTAGTCTTTAAATGTGTTTTATAGATTCCTTTCCAGGTGTCAATATGTTCAGTTTAATTAAACATGAAAATATGTTTAGAAAACATGAGCAGAATATTTAAAATCATAGAATGAATCTTAGAATGTAAGTGCCAAAGAAATTTTAGAAGTCATCGTTTAACTACTGTCCCATTCCACTCTCTACCCCACCTTTTGGGAGATGAAGAAAAGGGAGACAATTGAGTTGTAATCACTTATTCAAGTTTACAACATTAGTTACTTGCAGAACCTGGTAAAATGCGCCCAAGTCCTGTCCTGGATTGAGTACACTGTCCCTTGTTTTGCTTCTCACATGGAGATACAAGTTCAGATCAAAGGACAGGAAGCCACAGAGCAACACAATGCAACTCCTGTTTCATGACAAGAAGTTTGAAATATCATATTATACTAAAATAAATGTATGCAAAATTTACCTGAATTTTAAAACTTAAAAACAGCAGGCTTAAAAGACAATTCACACTTGCAGAGCTGCTTGGGACTATATCCTCAGGTGCCCCAAGAATAAAAAAAACATTTTTCTTCTCTGCAGTAAAAGTTCTCAGTTAGAAACGCTGAGAGACCTATCACCAACCAACAGAATGTGAGTTCAGCAGATGACTCAACTTGCAGAGTTCCTCTGAGCAAGAACATCTTGTAAAGCCCTCACTGATTTCCCACTGCACCATCAAGTGCCAGGCTGCAAACACGGCAACAGTTTTCAGTGATTAGAGGCCCTGCCTATCTGACACTTCCAGGTGCTTGTGATACCAGGAGTGGAAGGGCCTCTTCCAGGACAACTGGCTTTGTGTGGAAAATGCCTGGAATCAACACACACACACACACACACACACACACACAGAGACACACACCACACACACACACGCCACACACACACACCACACACCACACACACACACCACACACACACCACACACACACCCAGACACACACCACACACACACCACACACTACACACACCACACACACACCACACCACACACACACCACACACACACCACACACACACCCAGACACACACCACACACACACCACACACTACACACACCACACACACACCACACCACACACACACCACACACACACACCACACACACCATATACATGCCACACACACAGAGACACACACCACACTCACACCACACACACACCACACACACACACGCCACACACACAGAGACACACACCACACACACCACACACACACCACACACACCACACACACACACCACACACACCACACCACACACAGACACACCACACACATGCCACACACCACACACACACCACACCCACCCAGACACACACCACACACACACCACACACTACACACACCACACACACACCACACCACACACCTACCACACACACCACACACACACACACCACACACACTACACACACCACACACACACCATGCCACACACACACCACACACACACCACACACACTACACACACCACACACACACCACACCACACACACACACCACACATACACACCACACACACACCCAGACACACACCCCAGACACACACCACACCACACACACACACACACCACACCACACACATACACACCACACACCACACACACACGCCACACACACACCACACACACGCCACACACCACACACACCACACACACACACACACACACACACACACACACACACCCTTAAGCTGTGTTTCTCTGGCCTGAGTTGTATCAAAGCCTGAAGCTTATCAGGCCTGCCACATTGGAAATCCAGAGGGTCTTCCCCAGCTAATCTTTAAGCCAATATTTTCTCTGCTCTGTTGACTTAATGGTGAGTTACTGGTGCATCTGTGCATCTGTTCATTTGTGACAAATTGAAGGAAGCCCACGTGAGTGGCAAGGGCACCAGTACTTTCCATTGGCAGGGAATCTTTCCACTCACCATGACAGTCTGTCCTGGCTCCTTCTCTCTGCACCAGCCTCTCAGACAGGAAACAACAAAGTGTTTCTGCTGCCTTCAGTGTAAATCAGGCAAGTACCATGAGAAGAGGGCAGCCCTATAGGACAGATGGTCTCCATAAATTGGAGGTTGGTACTCCAGGCGTGCCATTTTTGCCCAGTGCCTACCTGCCCCTAAGTTTGGGTTATATGAAACAGGAAGCTGGTGGCCCCTCACTGCTTCTGAAATTACTCTTGGTCTTTGTGGCTGGCTCACTCATTGAGTTAGACCAATAGGCTTCCTAGTTGAAGAGCCTCACATTTCACTTTGCTGTGTGTTTTGACTTAGCTCTATGTCTGAAAATTCCTCTTATGTTTCCACTGTGAAATGTCCCTATGTACACACACACACACACACACACACACACACTCACACACACACATCCTGTCCCTAAGCCCCCCAAAACTCTCTGGGTCATTGACTGGTTGACATTCTCACTGCCTCACCAGCCCCCAACATCATCCCACCAACCAACCATTAGGGAGCATGTCGTACAATGCTAAACAAACTCCCTTTCAGGTTTTCTGGCAGTTTTGTTATTATCATAGGTAACATCTTGCTGAAGCAAACACATAGTTTAGTTTGGCAGTTCAACATCGGTGAGGTCTGTTTCTACTATACCACTCCGCAGGTACAAACCCAAATTCACATTCTGTACAGCAAACAGAGAGAGTGGACTACATGTGTTTGCAAGACCTAAAAGTGGAAGACGCTGTGACTTAGGTCAGGTAATGCATGAAGTATCCCTGAAACAAGGACTTGGGCACAGGTAGAAGATTTAAGAAGTGCTCCCAGGAATCTGGAGTGGGAGGATTGGGAAGCAAGGCAGGCAAGGAGCAAACACCAATAAACAGGGTGCCAGTCAGCATGCTGCTGCTGTGGGCACCTGGGACAGAACACACCTCAGAATGAGTAGAACATGATCCAGTTGTCCCACCAGGAGGCTTCAAATGAACTGAGGAGTTTATCCCCAATTCTCATCTATTAGTGACTTAGGGTTGCTTGAGGAGCCAGGGGACATTAACTTGTTCTGTCCACAATCCAATGGAGAACTTTCTTGTGGCCTGGAAGAGAGGTCCAGAAAGATGGAAGAACAGAGAGTGGCTTTGTCTGAGTTTTGCTTCCCAAGGCAACATTCACAATTCTCCTGAATCCTATGGCATGATATGAAATTAGCAGAATTAAAAAGACGAGCAATGGTATTTAGATAGAAGAGCTAGTGGGAGTCCTCACAGAGCCTCCAAGCAATCCAGCTGACCTGATAAAGGCCAGTGATTTCTTCACGTGACTGAAGACACAGGGAAGGTAACTGACAGAGATGAACTTGAAGAGGCCCTAAAGGCAGCAAGGCTAGAACAGAACTAAACCTATGTGACAGGAAGACCGACCTTCAGATGGGGCCATCGGCATATTGCTGGATGCTGCCAGAGGGATGCTGACCAGTGAAGGCACAAGAAGGCACACAGCCACCCAGCCACTACAAGGGGTAGGTGCTTGTCGTGGGCTAGGTCCTCACCTCCTTGCCCCCAGTAATTGGTACTAAGTAAGTTTCCTGGAATTTAAACAACCCCAGAGAGAAAAGCAGAGGTGGGAGAGGACTGAGTCAACTGATATTACCCAGGATTGGTTGAGATTAAGCTCTTTGTACTTGATGAAATGAGGGACCAGATAGAAGCTAAGTTTAGCAACAGAAAAATCAAGTTTTCTTTTTTTCATACCTGGGCTTGGACTTAAGAAATTCATTCCTTCTATACCTGACATAGTCCTAGTCCCTCTCATTTGTCCTTAATTTATCAACTCAAGTACATTTGAGTTTCAGTTTGAACATGTTTGGCAATTAGGTTGGATTTCCCCATTAGGGGAATCTGAGATAAGGATTGAGTATCAGTACTTAATTTGGGAATGTTCCCAGAAACCACCCATCATGGAGTATGGAAATGAGACAGGGACGGAAAGGCAGCAAATAAAATAAAGAGTGTGGATTAAACACATTTCCACTGGGCCTCTGGAGTTTAATTCTGATGAGGACTTCTGGGAGACAGTATTGAACATGCCTTGGAAGCCAGAGGCAAGGGAGAAAGGGCATATCTATCAATTCCCATTAGGTATTCTTTGAGGACTGCTCCTGGAGGATGGACATGAACTCCCCCGCACTGTCAGCAGGCCCCAAACATGGGCTAAAAATCTCTGGGTTGGAAAAGGCTGTAAGGCAAAGAGTCCCAGGTACTTCAAGTAGAAAGCCAACAATAGTACAGAAAGAGCAAGTCTCAAGGAGGTGTGGATAGAGCACTGAGAGTATCAGCACCAGTAAGCCTAAAGCACATCCTATTAAAATCACAGAGCACATATAGATTAGTTCTTAGATGTCATATCATCAGTTTACTCTAGGTGCATTTTTTTAATCCCCCATCTTCAGATTCAATGTACAAATAAGAAAAAAAGAACTCTCCACCAGGATGTCAAACCCCAAAATACTTTGCTGGTCTTACCATTTTATACCATTTTACACCATGACTGCACTGTGTAGCCAGACGGCAGATGGCACAGTGAGGAACAATACATGAAACTGGATTCAGGAAACACGGACAGACCATTTTTGTATTATAAAAGGTAATTGCACTAGAGTTACGGAGCAATAAACTTGGACATACACAAGGTTAATAACACTTCACTGAGGGCTTCCCTTCACAGGCAGGACACAACCCATACAAGAATATCTCCCATGACAAATGGAAGATTCAAGAAGCCACACTCAGTGAGATTGCCAAGCTTGATATGTCCTGACACCTTTTTCCCATCATTTCTGCTTTGTGTTTATGACACTAAAACATAGCCTCCATAAGTTTTATGTGTCACAGGGCTGCTTGTCACCAAGCCTCAAACCCAGCCCTTTTGAGGACTGCTACACACTCCTTATCTTGCTTGACTATTCTGCAGAACATACAACTGGCTCCATCATTCTTAGCACTTTCTCTTCTTTGCATTCAGAGACTTTATTGTCTCTTGACTTTCCTCTCTCTACAACCTCTCTTCAAAGACTTTCTGAATTTCTCCACCATCTTAGTTTGACCCTAGTACTCTGTAGGACTTTGTCTTCAAGCCTTATCCCTTTTTTACACAATTTTCTCTCTTTGATCCATCATTTATACCCCAGATTACAACTATCACCCACAGACCAATGATCCTCACGTTATCCTTACCCAGAATTATATTCCAACCTGCCTACCAACTCTTTTAATACATGTACATCCCATTTTATACTCTTGCTGTCCACACCTATTCTTCCTTCTAGCCTGATGCATGGCCCTGTCCCTTGTCCAATCAACAAGAGTGGGGCATTTTCCTACATGCCTCCATCTCTCCACCCAACCATTCAGGCCCCGATTTCCATGGGTCTATCACTAAAACTTTTTAATGCATCTGCCTCAACTCAATTGTCATTTTGATTACAATGAGCTCCTAAGCCACTTCTTATCTCTGGGTTCATTTTTGCTCCAGTTCATTTCATTTTTCACATTCCTCCAGACCTTTTCTAAAATAAAATGTTAACATGCATCTCCTCCGATTAGAAATGCATCTTTACTTTGCTCTTTCTCTCTCATTCTCTCTCTGTCTCTGTCTCTCTCTCTCTCTCTCTCTCTCTCTCTCTCTCTCTCTCTCTCTCTGTCTCTCTTTCTCTCTCTCTCTCTCTCACACACACACACAGACACACAGACACACACACACACACACACACACACACACACACAATCTTCACACCGTTGCCCCCTGATTCTCTCAGTCAAATACGTTCATCCCTCCCCTTGCCATTGTTTTTATATCCAAACCTCAAGGCTGAGCTCACCTGTCACCTCCTTGGAGAAGTACTCCTAGACAGATTCTTGTTCTCTAAGATTTAATTAGATGACTCCTTTTGGTGCTCCCAGAGGTTATCTACATTCCTTTAAAGAAGCTTTATTACATTGTATTGTGATTGTCTGTTTAATTGTGGTCTCACTCAGTACAGGTGCCATATGTTTCCATCTTGATTTTCCCACCTGTAGCACAGCACCTGGCACAGGGTTGGAGCCCAAAAACTGTTTAATGAATAAACAGAAAAATAATGAATGGATGACACCTCATAGTGCCAGGCATAGAGATGTATAGTTTGACAATAAACAACATTAATGTGCTTCACCTTTTTTTTTTTTTTTTCTGCACGTTTCTACTAAAACCTGCTCAAAACAGCCAAGATCTATGGCTGATCCAGGCCTCTGGAGTGTCTCACAAGCCTGCTGTGAGACTAAGAATGAAGAGGAATGCTGAGTTTGCCTTGACTATGGAAGACTTTACAAGTTCCAGAAAATTGATTTTTCCAGGCCTGTATTGCTTGGCATAAAAGCCAGACAGAATTTTATTGAATCTGGCCCTCCATAGTTAGATTTTGAACCTTAGCATTGTGGCCAGTAGATTCAATCATGAATGCTTTTGTTTTCTCATTTTTGCTGCACAGGTTTACTTTCACCAATTGGCCAATAGATTCAGCCATCATTGTTTTCTCCCCAGATATGTTTCCCTATTCCTGTGTATTCTATAATTGTGAGGAAGTTGTGGGTGCATTGTTGAGAAATGGTGCAATGGCACTCACAGTAGGAAATGTGTGCCATCGGGTGTTTTGTTGGTGTTTGTCAGTGGTCCCTATTGTAACTGGAAGACTGTATTGCCTTATGATTATACAAAGAATAATAAAAATAAAAATAGACAAAACATGAGTATAACATCAGATTTAGGCCACTGATATTTTACAATTTTACACAAATACAATACAGGTTCCACCTCCATCCAAATCCACTCAACTCTAGCAAATACTGAACAGAGAAAGCTGCACTTTAAAAACCAGGCACAAATGAATGTCTAATCTTTCAGTCTTTGAACATGATATAGTCCACTGTAAGCACCAATTCAATTAAAGCAAGAATCTAAGGTTGTCGTTTTTTATGATGAAAAGCATTAATTAAGAGGAATAGGAACGCAGCATGCTACAAGGAAAGCAGATACTTTTTACGGTTGTGGGGATCCTATCATATCTTTCTAAGACTGTCTGCAGTAGTAAACCTCATCCTCTCAGCCACCACTCTTCAGACACTACTCTACCTATTATAAAAAGGAAAGAAGGAAGGAAGGAAAGAAGGAAGGAAGGAAGGATGGAAGGAAGGAAGGAAGGAAGGAAGGAAGGAAGGAAGGAAGGAAGGAAGGAAGGAAGGAAAGAAACCTTTTCCTTCTGAGAAAGTGCAAGTTTAATTTTTTTTAAAAAAGAGAACACAATCTGAACATCTACCTTATCAAAATAAAAACTGAAAATTAAGGTTTCTGCTGACAATCTATTCTACATAGACTCAGCAAATAATATCATTAGAAGTTATTTCTTGGTAAGCAAATGAATCTATATAATCTGGTATGTCTTGATGTAAGCATATGGTGAGATTTAATTTTTTAAAATTTAACTTAGCACCCCTTTATATTATACTTTATGATATAAAACACCCATGAAGGGAACATATATACCAAAACTATTCTCACAATCCAGACTTTTGTTTGGTGGACAGCATCTCACTGCTTGATCCTATGCTCACATACTTTTCAAATGCGAGTATGGCATGTTTGTTATTTTTTTTCTTGCTGCATTATCATAGGACATGTAATATAGTTGCATAACTAAGCATAAAAAGTTTTTAAAATTGTATTATGGTGATTTGTCAAATCAATACTGGCCAAGGTTTTAATATCTAATTTGTTTATTATGGCAATAGGGCAAGAAGTGCCTCTGTTATTATTTGTACATTTGTTTATATTTAAAACCTTTAGTAATACTTGTTCAATAGTAAATACTTGTTTGTATTCATTTGTTGCTTCACTGTTGTTGTTTTTTCTCTTCAAAATGCTGTCTTCAAGGGCAGCACACAGAACTCTTCAGAGTCACTGTCCCAGGATGGTAGGTTGCTTTTTCCAGGTGGAGCATTCTTCTTTTTGGAGGAGGTACTCTGGACCTCTTTATTTTCCAAAATGTTCCTTGTGAGAACCAAAATAATGGGAAAAGACCAGCCTCTCTGGGCCTGAGCTTAGCTCTTGATCACTACAAGCAAGCTTGTTGCCTGCTCATAGAACCAACTGGAAATGGCCTAGATGAAGTATGACCCTACATTTTTTTCTGGCAGTTTACAGGGTTTCTGAGCTTCTTCAGACTTAACTTGCTTAGCATCTGGACTGGCTTAACTTACCCTCAGCAATGTTTTGGATATATTAATGGATAGGAAGTACCTTCTCATTTTCTCTCCTTTGGGGAACCAAGACTTACACACAGATTTTCCTCTCAGGTTTGACTGAGAGGCCTTGAGTCAAAGCCAGGGTTTTTTCTTCCTCTGAAACATCCAATATGCCCAGTGTCCAGGAAAATGCTCCTGGTGGAAGTGGAGGACAGCACTCAGGTTTGTCGTAAGTTGAGTATTCAGGGAAATGAGCAGCCACCTTCTGCTCACAAGGCTTCTATATAGGTGACAGAGGGAGATGGGGACACAAGATTAGACTTCCTGCTTCATTATAATTATTTTCAAATTTATGATTCTTGTCCCTTTAGATTTTGAAGGGGTGTTCTTAAAAGTGTTTTTCTTGGCTACCAGCTAAGGTTTGTTGAAAACTGAAGCCAGAGTTAGGGAATAATTTAGAGGTTAGGGAAGCACATGGCCTCCTGGGGCCAGTAACACTCATTTCCCGTTTTTGTGCAGATGCTGAAGACTGAAGACATTTCAGAGTTTATCATCTTTAGCCAGCAAAGGGGACAGCTAGTGTTGGCAGATTGGTTAAAAGATTTCACAATGAAATCAACTACAATCAAATGCAAAGAGGATTCACCACGTATATTACACGGAAACACCACCAGGATGAGAAATAAAGGCTACTCAAAAAGAAATATGAAGTCCTTGTTCTTGGGGCTTCATGTCTTCTAAGGATTTTGTTTTTCTTTGAGAGACTTCTCAAAGTGCCTGAAAGTGGGACCTCTGACATGAAAAACTAACCCACAGCTTGGACCCTTTATTTGGAATGGTTTCAGCCTTCTGGAGCTTCTTTATACTTCTTTGCAAACACACTTCCTGGCACAGCAGATAAAGCAAGAAACCTAACCGACTTTTTGAGAAAATGAATTGAACATTGTTTCTTAATTTCTCTGTCTTCATCAGTAACAAAGTGAGACAGCCCAGTGTTGACAGAAGACAGCAGAGCCCTCTCCCCAGCACAACCTGGTCCATCAGCTAAAAAGTGAAATGAAAAAATGCATGCCCACTTTGGAGAACACTCAAGAACTTCAAAATAGGAATGAGCTAGACAGAAAAGAAAAGAGTGGAGTGCTGAAAATTTATTTTCAGACCAAGCAGAATTGAATGGAAGTACTTTCAAAAAAGGACGAAACATGCGTAGTATTTTAGAACAAACTGAGGCTGCCAGAAACATGCTTGGCTTGCTTGACGGAACACTTTTTATTAGACTTTCATTGCAGTAATTAGTGGTCTCATACAAATTTTGTCAAACAACTCATATCAATTCCCACTTCAGTTATTTTAAAGGTACAGTCTCAATCATATCCATCTGATTAAAAAAAAAAACATTTTTCTTTCAATAATGAAGGCATTGAGTTTCATACATGTATATTCAGTTGAATTACAGAACAACAAATTTCCATACCATGAGAAACTTCTTAATGCATAATTAGGATATTTTATGTTTACTTTACTATAGATAAGTGTTCTTACTTTTTAAAGTATGTTTATATTAATGGAGGATGAGTCATTTAGAATTTATGGATTTTTGTAAGCTTAAGAAATATCTGCCATCTGGATGATGCAATTTTATCCTAACTGAAATGGAAAAGAAAGAATGCAAAGTAGGACAAAAAAATCTTGCAATAGAGGTGGGGGGAGAGGATTTGGGGGAATTTCGCAAGTACAGTATATGATTTGTACTGATGCATACATATTGTTGACTCACACTATTTCTTGTGCCCAGCACATAGATGAGCTTCAGTGTGCAATCTTGAATTAATTAAAAATATGTATAACAAGTGAGTACCTCATGATAGTTTCAAAATTTACCATAGTGGTAATTAATGATTACAACAAAGATTTACTGATCCTAATTTCTAAATTAAAATAATATTAAATTCATTGGCATAGGAAAATTAAAATTCCAAAACTAAAAATGAACCTTAAATGACTAAATTTTTCCTTTAAAGAGGAAAGACATATTTGGCAATATCAACTATATTGTGTCCCTCTAAAGCAGTGGGTTTTTAAAAAATATTTTAGTCCCTTCCTTGATAGGAATACTGTACAGTGTTCAACACATGAAAGAGGTAAATGTAAAGCTGTCATAGCTGCAGTAGGATCCCAGAGACCAGAGTCCATGTCTCACTCACTGGGGTCCTTAGGCACCACACACACACACACACACACACACACACACACACACACACATTCTTACACACACTCACACTCATACACACTCTCACACAGGTCAGTTATATTAAAAATTATTCATGAATATGGAGGCAAAAATCAATGCTGGCAAATAAACTACAAAAATTGAGGCATATTTCTAAATATTATTATAGATTGCTTTTTAGTACACATTGTTAAAAAGGAAAACAGAGAAAAAAATGCATTGTATTCTGGTGATATCCAGGAAATGAATGTAACATGCTTATGTGACTTTTCTTTTTTTAAAAAAGCACCAGGAAAATAATTTTTTTAAATGTTAAATGTTGACTTATGGGGAGGGAGGGAGCAAGGTAGAGGAGAAAGGGATAGAAATTAAACTACTTTGCATATATCTTGTTTTGTAAGTGTGATTTGATTTTGGAACCATGCACATCTTTTTTTTTGTAATTTGAATAAATAAAATGATCTCTAAAAATCAAAGTGGCTGTGCATAGTACTATCATGAACACTGGGAAGAACTATTTCTAGTACTTTGAAAAACATTATTTGACTGTTTGTTTTTTAATAAAACAAGTTGTGTTGGTGTTATTGAGAATAAGGATTTTCAGTGTGATCTCATGATGTATTTTATACTGAAAGAAAACTTTGCTAGTTATATAAACTGACAAAGTCTGAAACAACGGTGTGCCTAAGAACAATAAGCAGAACTATCAACCAAATCATTATCTCTAAATAACCATCTCTCACTAAAAGGAACGAGGAATTCTTTGGAAAATGATTGCATGTGTTGTATAAGAGCTGTAAAAAATTAACCTGATATATGCTATTACATGAAAAAGTAAGGATGTACTTAGGACTTCTGAAATGACTTACATGAGAAGTTCTGCAGATGTTCTCCCCAGTGAAAAAAAAACACTATTTAGCTTGTGAAAATTATAAATCACAATTATTTAAAGTCATTGGAAATTGACCAAAGGGCATAACAGCAAATTGAGAAAGCACTTATTCAATTAAATATACTAAACTTTAGAAAGAAGACTGGGCATCTGTCACATTTTAGTCAGGAGCTACTTCCATCAGCCACCCCTACCCCCAGCTCTATGTTACTGGAGATCTACTCTAGACAGGTGTTACCAAGAGGATGGTGGGTCCTTTTATCCTCTCCCTGCTCCCAGATATAGGGCTATGGTTTCACCCCAAAAGGGGCAGTCTGCCAGGATCTCTCAACCTTCTATTCTGAGAGGTTGCAGCCAAGAAACCTGGGGTCCTCTTCCCCCACCTAGTTCCCACTCCTCTGATGGTATCTATCCAAGCCTTTGTAGGCCAAGAATACTGAGGCTCTGATCAATGCCCTTCCCTAGTTTCTGCTTATATGACATAGGTTTTACTCAGGGAGGGGCAAGCTAAGAATATTTCAGGCTCCCCTCCCCACTCCCAGTTCCCATTCATAAGGTGAGGTGTCACTCTGGAAGAAGTAGGCCACCAACTCCATATCCAGTTCTGGTGCAATAACGCGTCACAGGTTCTGTCTGTGGGGAGAAGCGAAATGGAAACACTGATAGCTCCCCAGATATGCTGAGCACTTGATTTTATTGGGAAAAGATATAGAGGTACTCTTGTCCTAAGGTGTTTTTGAAAAAAATAAAGATCTCTGCTGTTAAGAAGGCCAATAGCTCCATGAAACTAGTTTCAACAAACAAAATAGTTAACCAGCCCAAAGTTAAACAGAGAGAACCAGGGAAAGAGACAAATAAAAAGGGACCTTGCTAACATCACATTGATCCCTGGGGTTCTGAAAGTTGTGCACATGCACTAGGCTGCTTTAAGCCAGCGGTAACCAGATTGGGCATTTGAGAACTACTCGTTCCTGGCTGAAGATTGGGTGGGATTGAAACCATTGCCCAAGCTATACACCGATCCATCAGCAAAGGACAAAAGTCTTACAAGTTCAAAGCGTGTAAATTCTGATCAATCACTGCTGTACATTAAGCTATACTGAGCCAGTGGTGACTTCTAGGAATCCAGGCTTAAAAATAAAAACAAGGAGGAAAAAAAGAGCAGTGATATCATAGGCAACATACTTTGGAGGAAGTAGACTTCATAGAATTAGTCCAGGTAAAATCACATAAACTAACAAAAACTAACAACATCAACAAGCCTCTGAGAAGGAGAAAGGGGCACTTGGAATGTAGAGTTTCTATGTTATTTTAAATATTCAGTTTTTTTGGGGGAAAGATATACAAATAAACAGGATAGTGTGACTCATACTGGAAAATCAGTGGGTAATAAATACTGCCCTTAATGGAGGCCCAGATGGACACAACAGAAAAAAGTTTCAGAGCAACTATTATAAATGAGTTTCAAAGAATGAAAGGAAACAATGTTTATAAAATTAAGTGAAGATGTGATAACAATGATTTACCAAATAAAGTATCAATAAAGAAATAGAAATTTTAAAACAAATGGAAATTCTGACATTAAAAGTATGAAAAATTTATTAAAAGCGCTCAAATGTAGATATGAGCTTCTGGAGGGGGGAGGCAGGGAGAGGAAGCAAACTTGAGGAAAGATCATTACAGGTTATAAAATCTGAATAACAAAAAGATACAATGATGAAAAATTAACAAATCCTCAGAGCTGTAGGAAATCATTAAGTATACTAATATACATGCAATGGGAGTATGAGAAGAGGAAAGATCAAAAGGAACAACAACAAAAAAACTTGAGAAATAATGGCTGCAAACTTTCCACATATGATAAAAAAATGTTAACCTATACAACTAAAAAATTCAACAAATTCCAAGTATAATAAACATAAAGAGATCCATATTTAAACATATGATAATAAATTGCAGCACACTTGAAACCTATATAATTTTATTAACAAATTTCACCCTAATAAATTTAATTTTAAAAAAAGAAAAGGAAAATGATATAGGTCAGAAACTTCAATCTAAATAAAGAAACAAAGAGCATCAATGAAAGAATGAGTAAAGGTAAAATTAAAAACTTTATTATTATTCTTAATTGACAGGTGAAAATTGGTTCAAGACAATAATAACAACATTATATTCAATTACATATACTTTTTGCATATGTATATATGTTTATGTATGTATAAGACGTACGTATGATTATGTGTGCTTATACGTAAGGAAAATCAATGACAGCAAATCATACAAGGATGGGATGATTTAAGATTATTTTTCATTGTAGGGTACTCACACTACCTACAAATTATTTCAAAACGGACTTGAATTAGTTGTATATGTATATGGTAAACTTTAAGGCAACTGCTAAAAAAGTAAAGAAAAAAAAAAACAAAATTGATATTCTAAGGAAGGAGACAAAATACAATCATACAAAAGGCTAAATTAAAAGCCATACAGCAGAAGAGTTACAGACAAAAATAAGAACCAGGGCAACAAATAGGAAATAATAATAGCATTAATTCAACTATATCAACAATCACTTTGAATGCCAATAGTCTAAATGCACCAATTCAAAGACAGAGATTGGAAGAGTGAATCAAAAAACAAGATCCAACTATATGTTGTCTACAAGAAATTCACTTTAAATATAAAGACATTAAGAGATTAAAAGTAAGTGGATGGAAAAAATATACCATGTTAACACTAATCAAAAGAAAACAGGAGTAGCTTCATTAGTTTCAGATAGAACAGACTTCAAAGCAAGGAAAGTTAAAAGGAATAAAGAAAGGCATTATGTAATAACAAGAGGGTCAATTACCCAAGAAACTACTGTGCCTAGCAACAGAGTGCCAAACTACATAATACAAAAACTAATAGAACTGCAAGGAGAAATGGATGAATCTACTGTCATAATTGAAGAATTCAACAGCTCTTGATCAGAAATGGACAGATGCAGAAGGCAACATATAAATAAAAACACAGTTGAACTCAACACCATCATCAATCAACTTGATATAATTGACATCTATAGACTATTTCATCCAACAATAGCAGAACATATATCCTTTGCAAGCTCATACGGAACATTCACCAAGATAGATCACAGTATGGACAATATCATAAACATATCATAACAAATGTATAAGAATAGAAATCATAAAAGACCACAATGGAATTGAGTTAGGAACAATAATAAAAAGATAACTGAGAAATCCCCAAATACATGGAGATTAAACAACACACTTCTAAATAACACATGGGTCAAAGAAGAAATATCAAGAGTAATTTTCAAATATTTTAAACTAATTTAAAATGAAAACACAAGTTATCAAACTTTGTGGGATGCAGTAAAAGCAGCGCTTATGGGAAAATTTATAGCACTGAATGAATATATTAGACAAGAAGAAAGATCTAAAATCAATAATGTATTATTTCACCTTAGGTAACTGGGGGAAAAAAGAGCAAATTTAGTCCAAAGTAAGCAGAAGAAAAGAAATAATATGACTCACCCTGGCAAGATGGTGAAGTACATTAACATTGTGCCTGTTTCACTCCATGAACACATTAAAATTACAACTAAATTATAGAACAATCAACTTGGAAAACCATCTGAAGACTAGCTAAGCAGAAGTCCTATTACTAAAAATATAAAGAAGAAGTCCTGTCGAGACTGGTAGAAGGGGCAAAGACACAGAATGGGCCCCAAACCTCCTTGTGGATATCAAGAGGGATATCTCAACCGTGGATGTTTCCCATGGAGGAGCGAGGATCCTAGCCCCCCACACCAAGCTTGCCAGCACAGAATACTGATGCCAGGAAGAGGAGCTCCCACAACATCTGGCTGTGAAAAACAGTGGGGATTCTGACAATTTATGTGAGACAGACGGCTGCGGGAAACCCAGATATCCTCTTAAGCAGCTTGCATACTCATTTGCTTGCAGGCACTCACCTTGTACTCCAGCAGAGGGATAGTGACTTGGGGGGCTGACTAAAGTGTGTGGTTGCAGGGAGAGAACAGGAGGACAGTGGCATTTTCACGGTGAGTGGTTCTTCTCAAGTGCAGCCTGTGGCAGGCACCATCTTTCCTATGTTGAGCCTGCCCCTCCCACCCTGGCCAAATCTGAATCTGATTGGCCTTGTGAGCTCTGCTGTTTCACCCTGCAGATTCAACTGGGACCCCACTCCACACGACTAGCACTCTGCGGAGGCACTTTCTCCATATGCAGCTTGTCCCTACAGCTTTACACACTTTCTTGGAAAATTTTCAGAGTCCATGGGCCACAGGAGGGTGGCAACTGGCCTCGGTGTGCTCTGAGACTTTTGCTGAGTCGCTCCAGGCTTAACACTGGTACCAAACCAGAGTCTACATTAACCTGGTAACTACAACTCTTCCCACTTTAATGACTCCCTGAGACCCTGCCTCACCCAACTCACTTACCACCTGAGGCTTTATCAGTGGTTGAACCTTAAGGGAACTGACAGCTGACAGCAGTCCTTGGGGTTGTCCTGGTTTTTGTGGAGTTACTCCAGGCCTGGTATGGATGACAGCCGACCTCGGTTCACAGCGAGGCCTCTTTCACATGCCTACAGGCTGAGCACAGGCAGTGAATAAATGCAGATCACTTTATTGCTCTTATCAGATAGTCCCCGGCCAGTCACAGGCAGTAGGTAACTTGGGCCTGCACCAGAGACCCTCACAAGAGGCCCCAGAACCACCATACTTGGAGGTTGGCTTCAGACCACAGCAGAGCACTGCCCAATTACCCAACCAGTGGCACAAATGGTGGTCTCATCAGACACCAGAGCTTGATGGGGTGAATCTTGCTTCATGTGGTAAGCCCCTCCACACAACAGCCCATAAGCTATGGACATGATCAAAACCATAGCCAATCAGCCTGAAGGTCAATCCCCCTCCCCCCAATGACATGCCAGTAGCAATCAAGTCTCAACTATCACAGGAAGGCACACACAACCCACACAAGGGACACTGCTGGAGCACCCTGCTCAGGTGACCAGGGAGACTGAGCCACTGAGCCCCACAGGACACTTACTACATAAGGCCACCCAGCCAAGACTGGGAAACATAGAAGCTCTATCTAATACATAGAAAAAAACACAGAGAGGCAGCCAAAATGAGCAAATAAAGAAATGTGTCCCAAATGAAAGAACAGGAGGAAAAGAAAAAAAAAAAAAAAAAAAAACAGAAAAAGAACTAAGTGAAATGGAGGCAAACAACCTACCAGAGACAGAGTTAAAAAGAATGCTTATAAGGATGCTCAAGGAACTTAGTAAGAACTTCAACAGGGAGATCACAAGCATATAAATGGACGTAGAAACCATAAAAAAAGAAACAGAAGTGAAGAATACAATAACTGAAATGAAGAATACATTAAAGAGGATCAACAGATTACATGAAGCAGAGGATTGAATCAACGATTAAAAAAAGAAGAAGTTAACGTAGCAAAATACCCAATCAGAACAGAAAAAAAAAAACTGAAAAAAAGTTTAAGGGGTCTCTGGGACAACATCAAGCATAATAACATTTGCATCATAGGGGTACCAGAATGAGAAGAGAGAAAACAAGAGATTGATAAACTATTTGAAGAATTAATGACTGAAAACTTTACTAACCTGGCAAAGGAAATAGATACACAAGTCCAGGAAGTACAGAGTTCCAAACAGGATAAACCCAAACATGCCCACACCTATACACATTATAATTAAAATGACAAAGGTTAAAGACAAAGAGAGAATCCTAAAAGCAGCAAGAGAAAGTCAACTAGTAATTTATAAGGGAACTCCCATAAGACTGTTAGCTGATTTCTCAACACAAATTTTGCAGGCAAGAAAGGGTGGACATGAAATATTCAATGTAATGAAAAGCAAGGAGCTACAATCAAGACTACTCTACCCAGCAAGACTATCATTTAAAATCAAAGGATAAATAAAAGCTTCCCAGACAAGAAAAAGCTAAAGGAGTCCATCACCACAAACCTAGTATTACAAGAATTGTTATAATCTCAAGATCCATCCATGTTGTTGCAAATGGTACTATTTCATCTTTTCTTATGGCAGAATAGTATTTCATTGTGTATATACACCACAACTTCTTTATCCATTCATCTATTGAAGGACACTTTGGTTGTTTCCATGAGAGTATAAAGCTAAGTGAAATAAGTCAGACAGAAGAGGTCGAGAACCATATGATTTCACTGACATGTGGTATATAAAACTGAAAACAACAGTAGAACAAGACAAAAAAATGAAGTGACAAAAACTCATAGACACAAACAATAGTTTAATGGTTACCAGAGGGTAAGGTGGGATGGGGGTGGTAGATGAGGGTATAGGGGATCAAATATATGGTGATGAAAAGAGAACTGACTGTGTGGTGAACACACAATGTGATATATAGATGATGTATTACAGAATTGTACACCTGAAATCTATGTAACTTTACTAACAATTGTCAGCCCAATAAACTTTATTTAAAAAAAAAAGAAAGAAAATAAAGAAAAAGAAAGGAGACTAAAAATAAATGCACTTATTTTAAAAAGAAGAAAAAAAAGAAATGTTAGAGGGACTTCTTTAATACAGAAAATAAAATCAAACTTATGAATAACAAAATGGCGATAGTTACATATCTATCAACAATTACTTTCAGTGTAAATTGATTAAATGCTACACTCAAAAGACATAGAAGGGCTGAATGGATAAGAAAACAAAATTCTGCCCATAAGAGACTAACTTCAGATTGAAAGACACACAGAGATGGAAAGTAAAGGGATGGAAAAAGATATTTCATGAAAATTGAAAAAAATCTGGGATAGCAATACTTGTATCAGACCAAATAGATTTTAAAACAAAGGCTATAAGAAGAGACAGAAAAGGACCCAGCAATCCCACTTCAGGGTATTTATCTGAAGAAACCCCAAACGCTGCTTTGAGGGGATGTGTGCATCCATATGTTCATTGCAGCATTGTTTACAATGGCCAAGATGTGGAGCCAGCCTGGGTGTCCATCAAAATGAGGAATGGATAAAGAAGAGGTAATACATACACAAAATGGAATGTTGCTTGACCACTGAACGGAATGGGTTCTTGTCATCTGCAGCAGCACTGATGGACCTGGAGGGTGTTGTGCTGGTGGAGTATCAGACAGAGAAAGACAAATGCAATGTGATTTTGCTTATATGTGAAATCTAAGAATAAAATTAACAAACAAAACAAACAAACTCACAGATACCAAAAACATTTTGATGGTTGCCAGATGGGATGAGATTTGGGGGTGTGGGTGAAAAAAGGGGAAAGGGTTAAGAAGTACAAATATGTTGTTACAAAAGTAGTTAAGGGGATGTAGGTGTAGCATAAGGAATATAGTCAATAATATTGTAACATTTATGTATGCTATCAGATGGGTACTAGATTTATGGGATGATAGACAGGAGGGGGTTGGAGGCAGGATGAAAAAGGTGAAGAGATTAAAGAGTACAAATTGGTAATTACAAAATAGTCATGTGGATGTAAAATAAAGCATAGGAAATATAGTCAATAATATGGTAATAACTATGGTATGTATAGTGATACGTGGGTACTAGATTAGTCAGGGGGATCACTTCTTAAATTATATAAATGGCTATCCACTAGGCTGTATACCTGAAATTAATATAAAATGATACTGAATGTCAACTGCAATTAATAAATTAAAAAGGTGAATAAAAGGTCCAAATTTCCAGACATAAGTCATGGGGATGTAATGTACAGCATGGGGAACGTAGTCAATAATACTGTGATAGCATAGTACGGTGTCAGATGGTTGTTTGACTTATCATGATGATCACTTCTTTAGGTCTATAAATGTTGAATAACTATGGTGTACTCCTGAAGCTAATATAATATTGTATGTAGCTATATTTTTTTAAATTAATTTTATTGTGGTGACAATTGTTAGTAAATTTACATAGATTTCAGGTGTACAATTCTGTATTACATCGTCTATAAATCCCATTGCATGTTCACCACCCAGAGTCAGTTCTCCTTCCATCACCATATATTTGATCCCCTTTACCCTCATCACCCACCCCCCACCCCCTTACCCTCTGGTAACCACTAAATTATTGTCTGTGTCTATGAGTTTTTGTTTCTCATTTGTTTGTCTTGTTCTTTTTGGTTTATATACCACATATCAGTGAAATCATAGGGTTCTCTGCTTTTTCTGTCTGACTTATTTCACTTAGCATTATTCTCTCGAGATCCATCCATGTTGTCACAAATGTTCCTATATCATCTTTCCTTAACGCCGAATAGTATTCCATTGTGTATATGTACCACAACTTCTTTATCCATTCATCTATCGAAGGACATTTTGCTTGTTTCCATGTCTTGGCCACCGTAAACAAAGCTGCAATGAACATTGGCGTACACGTGTCTCTATAGAGAAATGCTTTTATATTTTTGGGGTAGATACCCAGGAGAGCGATTGCTGGGTCATATGGTAATTCTATTCGTAATTTCTTTTTTTTTTTTTTTTTTTTTTTTTTTTTTTTTTTTTTTGAGTCAAACACAGCAGCACTTTATTAACAAGAATGGAATATGATCACAAGGAAATAACTCTTAAGTCTAAATTCAGTGCTATCTTGGGTAGCATAAAAATGAATATTGACAAGGGTGAACATCCCAGTGTTACAACTGTTCAGTGGGAAAGTGGCTTGTGAGCAAGGAAAGACCAGAGCAGCACTAACACCACAGATAACACCACAGACTGACTGTATAATACTCCATCACGTTGGGAAGGGTAATGAATAGTCATACCCCTAACTAGAAAGAGGAGCCATCTGAGTATTTACTATTGGGCCAAATAGTACTGTTAGTTTTAATACTGACTGCTGCTGAACTCTGGTATTGACTTCCTCTCTACATAGGAAGTCAATGTTCATGCTCTTGATAGGGGCCATTAAATCTGATTGAGACAGTCCAAACCCATCTGACCTCAGAGCACTGGGTCTAAGAGTCAACTTCTTACAACACTGATATGCTTTTGTTGAGTTCTCTAATAAGTGTTAAATCAGCATAATGTTATCATAATCTGAAAATGATGTGGGGGCACAAAGGAATCCTAATTTATATATGTACATATATGTATATACATACACAAACTTACTTTTAATTACTATATATGTATACTTATACATATATATTCCAGTTTCTGACAGAGAATTTGTGGTAAAAATTAATCAAGTCATTTACTTTAGTTTTCCTGTGGCCACTCATGTAGTGAAGAACACCAGTCTATTAATAGGTCCCTTTTCATATTTCTAAGCAGATATTTGGAATGCTCAGAAGATTCCACTTTCAGTCTCCCAAGGCCTCCTAAGACGTAATTTAAAGTGGGACTTGATAGGAACTAGGACTTGATAGGACTCTAGTTAAAACAGAATAGTTTCTTTTTAGATAACATGCCTTGTCTGTGAAACTGAAAAAATCAAAATAAAAAACCAAAACCAAAAAAACAAAAAAACCCACCAGCACACAAAGAGAAAGGATGCAACAGATATCAAGGTGGGTAATTATGATTATCCACCAATTATTCTGAGTCTTTACCATCTGTGTAAAGCAAGGTGGTACAAGTAGGCCAAATCTGAGTAGGCGAAAGTTTGAGGAAGATGTTTTCCTGTTTGATGCACAAGAAAATCGTTTTGTGAAAATGTGGGGATGAGAGAGGGAGCAGCTCTGTGCTTCTTGCTGTGTTACCATTATGTTCCTCGTGTCACTAAGACTAATTTTAAAATAGCCTGCAACAAAAATGTTCTAATCACCAGCCACCCTTTCCACCTTTCTTCTTTTTCTGTTGCTGTTTCTTTTTTGTTGCTGGAGCCCCTGCAGGTTTCTGGTGTCTCGGGGGTATGATATTACTTGTAGATGCTGTTGCTGCACTGCCAGGTCTTGGGGAGGTGGGTGGGCTGCTCACAGTTTTACTGGCATCCAGTTCAGATGAAGCTCCTGCAGTTGCTCCCTGGGTCCCCTTTCCAATCTGATCCTTCTTTTTACCCTTCTTTCTTCCCCGGTAGTAAGAACGTTCACGCATTGGTAGCCATCTTTCTGGATCTGGGGTCACTTTTGGATCATAATTCTTAGGCAGTTTTCCCTTCTTTTTTTTCTTCTTCTTTTTCAAATCTCCCTGTCCTTGCTCCTTTGGTTGACTATCTCCAGCAACTTTTCCGCCCTTCTTCCGAATGTACGTAGCACCTGGGGAGTTTTCAAGAGCCTCCACGTCGACTTTCAGAGACATGCTGTCTGATGAGGGCAAGTGTTTACTAAGAGCCTTTGCTTTCTCAGGATCTACAAGTGAGTAAGCAGAAATAAGCTGCGCCAGGGTGTGAATATCTTTTGGATTTTGTTTCCATAGCTGTTCTAGGTCACTAATTGCCTCCTTCTTCCGCCCATATTTGAGTTTGAAGTTTGCCGCTTCTCTTATCAAAGACAAATGAGCAGGAGATTTGGGCTGATGATGTTGATACCACTGGATAGCTTGTGTGAAGACCTCAATGGCACTATCGATATCTTCCTCATGGCTATACATGGTCACTAATGCAGATACCATTCCTGGTTTATGCTTTAACTCCTCTATGCTTCTTAGTATTAGACATGCTTTGGAAATATTACCTTGGGAAATTTTCAGCTGTGCCATGGTCAGCTTAATTTCAGCTGCATTTTCTGGATGCTGATCTGAAAATTCCTGAAGCAGTTCTATTGCTTTTGTGTGCTGCTTTTCACGGCAGAGCTGGGCAGCTTGGATTAACACAGGCAGGAGGTGCTCAGGACTTTGGGACTGTAAACTGGCAGATATTTTTCGGCATTGTTCTGCCTGGTTTGTGTACATAGCAAGCAAAGCTTTGTTAAATTCTATAGCTTGCAGTTGTTTCTTGGAAAGCTTAAACTCTACTCCTTCTGCATTGGTTAATTTCACCTTCTTCTTGGAGTCAAAGACATTTTGGTCCTTGTTAATGGTAATGATGTTATTTGCAATCACAGCTAGCAATCCCACATCTGTCGGCTTTAGCTTTATGATCTGATTGTAAAGTTGCAAAGCCTCCTCTGTGCGACCCTGAAGCTGCAGAATATAGGCCATCTGCCCATGAATGATGGCCAGTTCTGCCTGAGGATCTTCCTCAGTCCCATCAGAATCTTCTGATAATGAACAGCGGCAAAGATCTTCAGCTTTTTGTAGGATTTTCATTGCCTGATTCAGCTGGCCTTGTCCTATCAGTGCACAAGCAGTGTTGTAGCACAATTCAT
Source organism: Rhinolophus hipposideros (assembly GCF_964194185.1). Classification (NCBI taxonomy): domain Eukaryota; kingdom Metazoa; phylum Chordata; class Mammalia; order Chiroptera; family Rhinolophidae; genus Rhinolophus; species Rhinolophus hipposideros. The sequence goes on along the minus strand of NC_138068.1, from coordinate 42,526,835 downwards.
GTGTGCCTTCTTGGAGGCCCAAGTTCTCTGGAACCACTTTTTCCCAGTTGCTTTGAGCTGCAACAACTGCTGAAAGGTTTGTTTTTCTCTCCTCATCATAATCATCTTGGGAGTTTCGGACAAGATCTCTATACACAGCTAAGCATTCATCATAGCGTTCTAACCGGTATAACACTTGTCCATAAAGCTCCTTTAGTTTGTCTGTCTGCTGGTTGGCACTTTCTATTGTCTTCAAGGCATTCTCAATTCGGTTCAGCCTATACTCGCAATATGCCTTCTCAAAAGAAAGAGAGTTATTGGCTAACGCTTTGGTGTGAGTATTGATGACATTCAAGGCTTCTTTGAAACTCCCGTTTTGGATAAGGCACACCACTTTACAGTGTATGGCAGTTACATCATCCTTGTTGAGCTGCAGTATCTTGTTGACGGTCTTGAGAGCACGCGTGAAATCGCCGTTCTGGCCATACCGGTTCACTTCGCTCCAGAGCGCAGACACCGACACCCCCCCACTGCCGCCGCTCGCCATCTTCTATTCGTAATTTCTTGAGGAACCTCCACACTGCCTTCCATAGCGGCTGCACCAGTCTGCATTCCCACCAACAGTGTATGAGAGTTCCTTTTTCTTCACAGCCTCTCCAACACTTGTTACTATTTGTTTTGTTGATGAAAGCCATTCTGACTGGGGTGAGGTGATATCTCATTGTGGTTTTCATTTGCATTTCACTGATGATTAGCGATGTTGAGCATTTTTTCATATGTCTATTTGCCATTTGTATATCCTCTTTGGAGAAATGTCTCTTCAGGTCCTCTGTCCATTTTTCAATTGGGTTGTTTGTTTTTTTGTTGTTGAGTTTCATGAGTTCCTTGTATATTTTGGATATTAGCCCCTTATCAGAGGAACTGTTTGCGAAAATCTTCTCCCATTCAGTTGGTTGCCTCATTATTTTGTCAATAGTTTCTTTTGCTGTGCAGAAGCTTTTCAGTTTCATATAATCCTATTTGTTTATTTTAGTTTTCACTTCCATTGCCTTTGGAGTCAAATTCATAAAATGCTCTTTGAACCCAAGGTCCATAAGTTTAGTACCTATGTTTTCTTCAATGCAGTTTATTGTGTCAGGTCTTATGCTTAAGTCTTTGATCCATTTTGAATTAATTTTGGTACATGGTGACAGATAGCAGTCCAGTTTCATTCTTTTGCACGTAGCTATCCAATTCTGCCAGCACCATTTATTGAAGAGGCTGTCTTTTCTCCATTGTATGTTTTTAGCTTCTTTGTCAAAAATTATCTGTCCATATTTATGTGGTTTTATTTCTGGGTTCTCAATTCTATTCCATTGGTCTATGTGTCTGTTTTTCTGCCAATACCAAACTGTTTTGATTATTGTAGCCCTGTAGTACAAGGAAAAATCAGGGAATGTGATACCTCCAGTATTGTTCTTTTTTTTTTAATATTGCTTTGGCTATTCGGGGTCTTTTGTGGTTCCAAACAAATCTGATGATTTTTTGTTCTATTTCTTTAAAAAATGCCATTGGGAATTTAATGGGGATTGCATTAAATCTGTATATGGCTTTGGGTAATATGGCCATTTTAACTATGTTGATTCTTCCAATCCATGAGCACGGAATGTCTTTCCATTTCTTTGTGTCTTCTTCAATTTCTTTCAAAAATGTCTTATAGTTTTCAGCATATAAATCCTTCACATCCTTGGTTAAGTTTATTCCTAGGTATTTTATTCTTTTCGCTGCAATTGCAAAAGGAATTGTTTTTTCTATCTCTTTTTCTGAGATTTCATTGTTGGTATATAAGAAAGCAATGGACTTTTGTACGTTGATTTTGTAGCCAGCAACTTTACTGTATTCATTGATTGTTTCTAATAGCTTTTTGGTGGAGTCTTTAGGGTTTTCTATATATAGCATCATGTCATCTGCAAAGAGTGACAATTTAACTTCTTCATTCCCAATTTGGATGCCTTTTATTTCTTTCTCTTGCCTGATAGCTCTGGCGAGGACTTCCAACACTATGTTGAAAAGCAGAGGTGATAGAGGACAACCTTGTCGTGTTCCTGAACGTAGAGCAAAGGGCTTCAGCTTTTCACCATTAATTATGAGATTAGCTGAGGGCTTGTCGTATATGGCCTTTATTATGTTGAGGTATTTTCCTTCTATACCAATTTTAGTAAGTGTTTTAATCATAAATGGATGTTGTATCTTATCAAATGCTTTTTCTGCATCAATTGATAGAATCATATGATTTTTTTCCTTTATTTTGTTTATGTGATGTATCACATTGATGGATTTGCGAATGTTGAACCATCCTTGTGCCCCGGGGATGAACCCCACTTGGTCGTGATGAATAATCTTTTTAATGCATTGTTGTATTTGATTTGCTAGAATTTTGTTTAGGATTTAAGCATCTGTATTCATCAGAGATATAGGTCTGTAGTTTTCTTTTTTTGTGTTGTCCTTACCAGGTTTTGGTATCAGGGTAATGTTGGCCTCATAAAATGAGTTAGGGAGTACTGACTCTTCTTCAATTTTTTGGAAGAGTTTGAGCAGGATTGGTATTAGATCCTCTTTGAAGGTTTGGTAGAATTCACTGGTGAAGCCATCTGGTCCAGGATTTTTGATTTTGGGAAGGTTTTTGATGACTGATTCAATTTCGTTACTGGTGATCGGCCTGTTAAGATTTTCCAGTTCTTCATGATTCAGCCTTGGAAGGCTATATGTTTCTAAGAACTTGTCCATTTCTTCTAAGTTATTAAATTTGGTGGCATATAGTCCTTCATAGTATTCTTGCATAATCCTTTGTATTTCTGTGGTGTCCGTGATAACTTCCCCTTTTTCATTTCTGATTTTGTTAATTAGTGTCTTCTCTCTTTTTATCTTAGTGAGTCTAGCCAAGGGTTTGTCGATTTTGTTAATCTTTTCAAAGAACCAGCTTTTTGTCACATTAATTTTTTCTGTTGCCTTTTTGTTCTCTATTTCATTTAATTCTGCTCTGATTTTTGTTATTTCCTTTCTCCTGCTGACCTTGGGTTTCGCTTGTTCTTCTTTTTCTAGTTTTTTAAGGTGTAACATGAGGTTATTTATTTGGGATTTTTCTTGTTTCTTGAGATAGGCCTGTAATGATATAAATTTCCCTCTTAAAACTGCTTTCGCGGCATCCCAAAAATTTTGGTAGGATGTATTTTCATTGTCATTTGTTTCTATGTATCTTTTGATCTCTCCTCTAATTTCTTCTTTGACCCAGTCGTTCTTTAAAAGTATGTTGTTTAATCTCCATGTATTTGTGTTTTTTCCTGCTTTCTTTTTGCAGTTGATATCCAATTTCAAAGCTTTGTGATCAGAGAATATGCTTGGTATGATTTCAATCTTCTTAAATTTGCTGAGGCTGATTTTGTGTCCCAATATATGGTCTATCCTTGAGAATGTTCCATGTACACTAGAAAAGAATGTATAGTCTGATGTTTTAGGATGAAGTGCTCTATATATGTCAATTATGTCCAATTCATCTAATGTGTCATTTAGGGCTGCGATTTCGTTATTTATCTTCTGTTTGGATGATCTATCCATAGCTGTCAATGATGTATTTAAGTCCCCTAGTATAATTGTGTTTTGGTCAATTTCTCCCTTTAGTTCTGTTAGTAGTTGCTTGGTATATTTCGGTGCTCCCTGATTGGGGGCATAAATATTGATGACTGTTATGTCTTCTTGTTGTATAGTCCCCTTTACCATTATGAAATGTCCATCTTTGTCTCTTGTTATCTTTTTCACCCTGAACTCTGTTTCATCGGAAATCATTATGGCTACACCTGATTTTCTCTGGGTACCATTTGCTTGGAGTGTCAATTTCCACCCTTTCACTTTGAGTCTATGCTTGTCCTTGTAGCTGAGATGTGTCTCTTGTAGGCAGCATATGGTTGGGTTTAGTTTTTTGATCCAATCTGCTACTCTGTGTCTCTTTATTGGTGAGTTCAGTCCATTTACATTTAGGGTGATTATTGATATGTGAGGATTTCCTGTCATTCTGTCTTTAGTTTTCTGGTAAGGCTGTGTCTCCATTGTTTCTTTGCCTTTTTGTTGTTGTCTGTTATTTCTGTGTGGTGGTATTCTATGATGTTTCACTCTGTTTCTTCTTTTATTACAGTATATATTTCAGATTTGGATGTTTTTTGAGTGGTTACCCTTGAGTTTATGTAAAAGAAAGTTTGATATTTAGAGTATTCCAGTTTCTTCAGTACGCTTACTTTCTCTATTCCCATATTCCAGTTCAGGCCTTTACGCTCCCCCTTTTTATGTTTTGGTTGCCACAAGTTGTCCCTGTTGATGGTGGTCTAATAGCCTCCTTTAGTATTTCTTGTAGTGCAGGTCGTGTATTAGAAAATTCCCTCAGCTTCTGGATGTCTGGAAAGGTCTTTATTCCTCCTTCATATCTAAAGGAGATCTTTGCTGGATATATTATTCTTGGCTCATGATTTCTCTCTTTCAATAGTTTGAATGTTTGGTTCCATTCCCTCCTAGCTTGTAGAGTTTCTGCTGAAAAATCTGATGATAATCTAATGGGCTTTCCTTTGTAAGTTACCGTCTTCTTTTCCCTGGCTGCCTTGAGGATTCTTTCTTTGTCATTGATTTTAGACAGCTTCAATACAATGTGCCTTGGTGAAGGCCTGTTGGGATTGAGGTAATTAGGTGTTCTATTTGCTTCTTGGATTCGAGGATCCAGTTCTTTCCACAAGTTTGGGAAGTTCTCATCGACGATTTGTTTGAATATATTCTCTGTTCCCTTCCCTCTTTCTTCTCCTTCTGGTATGCCCATTATTCTTATATTGCTCTTTCTGATGGAGTCAGAAAGTTCTTGTAGAGTTCTTTCATTTCTTTTAAGTCTCAAGTCTCTTTCTTCTTCCCTCTGTGTAAATTCCAGGTTCCTATCTTCGATGTCACTGATTCTTTCCTCCATCTGGTCAACTCTACTACCTAAGCTGGATATTTTATTGTTAATTTCTTCTATTGAGTTCTTAATCTCCAGAAATTCTATTTGGTTCTTTTCCAAGATTTCAGTCTTTTTGTAAAATGCTCATGGTGTTCTTTGATTGTGTTTCTGAGTTCATTAAACTGCCTTTCTGTGTTTTCTTGCATCTCGTTCAGTTTTTTCAAAATTGCAATCTTGAATTCTCTGTCATTTAAATCACAAAGGTCCATATCTCTAAGTTCCTTTTCTGGAGACTTTTCACTTTCTTTCTGAGCTATCTTGTTGCCTTGGTTATTCATGGCAATCACTGATTTACTATTTCTCTCCCTAGACATCTACAGGAGTGTCTTCTGCAACAGGTTGATAGATATGCGAAGAGCTTTTGGAGTTCCAAAGCTCTTTCTGCACCAGATTCAGAGCCCGTTTGTTTCAGCAGTTCTGTTTACTCCTGCAGGGATCCGCCCAGATAGGTGGGGCTAGGGGCGGGGTGAGTTGTGAGAGGTGGCCCAGAGCAATGGCGGCGACCACCACCACAGCCAGTCCTGCTTCCACAGCTCCCTCCCCTTTGCCGGAACTAGTTGAGCTGCGAATCTGTGTCTGCGGTCCACAGTTCTCAGAGCAGCAAATATTCTGTCCTTTGATCCGACACTGCTACTTTATCGCTTCTAGCATCGGGCAGGTGGGGGCGGGGCGAGCTCTGGGAGGGTAGGGAGGGGGCGGCTAGTCTCCGTGCCTATGGCTTCCGTTCTCCGCTCGGCAGTGAGGGCTTAAACCACCGATTTCAGCCCTCTTCCCTCAGTCTTTGCTCCGAGGTCTGCCGTGAGCGAGCGTTGGGTTCAGCGGTTTTGTATACTGCCCCCTCAGCCCTGTGGGCCGTAAGCGGAGCCCTAGCAGTCCAAGTCCTTCCCTCTCCCGCAGCTGCGGAAGATCCGGGAGCAGCGATCTCGGAGCACTGAGCTAGGTCTGTGTCCTGCGCCCGCACGGCTCCGTCTCCGCACTTCTCCTCTCCCTCCTCTCCCGCTCGCGCGATTCACCCACCTGGAGGTGAATTCAGTAGTCGGCCTCTTCGTCTTGCCTGTCTGCTGTGCAGGGAGTCCTTTGTGGAGTTATTGTTGTCCGATTCGTTGTAAATTCCAGGGGAGCGTTACAGAGGCTCACCTCACGCCGCCATTTTTTTTAATCTCCCTGTATGTAGCTATATTTTTAATAAAAATATTTAACAAAAGAAATAATAAGAATTAGAGCTTCAGTTGTACAGTGCATTGGTAATGCATCTAAACGGTCTATGAAGCGGTCCTCCTGATAAATCCAGTGCTCATCTGGCACTTTACATAATATTTACAACATTGTTGATTATATTCCCTATACAGTATTCCATATCCCCATAACTATATTGTGTCTACTAATTTGCTCTTTCTAATCCTTTCACCTTCTCCCCCATCCCATAGCCCCTCCTATCTAGAAACCAACAGTACTTTTTTTCTGTATCTTTGAGTCTACTTCTGTATCTTGAGTCTACTTTGTTTGCTCATTTATTTTGTTCTTTAGATTCCACATATAGGTGAGATAATATGGTATTTGTCTTTCTCAGTCTGACTTATTTCACTTAGCATAATATTCTTTAGGTCCATCCATTTTGTTGCAAATGGTATAAGATTTTATTCTTTTTATGGCAGAGTAATACTCCATTGTATAAATGTACTACAGCTTCTTTATCAAATCGTCTATTGATGGGTATTTTGATGGTTTCCATTTCTTAGCTATTGTGAATAGTGCTATAATAAACAAGGGTGCATATATTTTCTTGAATTAGTGTTTTGGATTTCTTTGGATACTCAGGAGTGGAATTGCTAGGTCATAAGATAGTTCTATTTTCAATTTTTAGAGGTACTTCATACTGATTTCCATAGTGGCCACACCAATATGCAATCCCACCAACAGTGTACCAGGGTTCTCTTTTCTCCACATCCTTGCGAACATTTGTTTGTTGATTAACTGATGATCGCAATTCTGACAGGAATGAGATGGTATCTCATTGTGGTTTTCATTTGCATTTCTCTAATGATTAGTGACATTGAGCATTTTTTCATGTCTGTTGGCCATCTGTGTGTCCTCTTTAGAGAAATGTCTGTTCGTGTTCTCTGCCCATTTTTTAATAGTGTTGTTTATTTTATGGTATTGAACTGTATGAGTTTTTTATAAATTTTTAATATTAATCCCTTACTAGATGTATGATTGGTAAACATCTTCTCCCACTCAATGGGATGCCTTTTTGCGTGATAGTCCTACGTGTTTATTTTTTTTCTTTTGCTACCCTTGCCTGAGGAGATAAATCAGTAAAAATATTACTAAGTATAATGTCTGTGAATTTACTTCCAATATTTTCCTATAGGAGTCTTATGGTTTCATGTCTTACTTACATTTAAGTCTTTAATCCATTTAAAATTTATTCTTGTATATTGCCTAAGCAGTGCACTGCTTAGGTGCACTTTCATTTTTTTTTGCATATATCTCCCTAGTTTTTACAGCACCATTTAATAAATAGACTATGTTTACCCCAACATAAATTCTTCTTTTCATTATCATAGATTAAATGTCCATATAGACATAGATTTATTTCTGGACTCTCTGTTCTGTTCCATTAATCTATGTGTCTGTTTTTATACCAATACCATGCTGTTTTGATTACTATAGCCTTGTAGTGTGATTTGATATCACTTAACACAATACCTCCCACTTCATTCTTATTTCTCAAGATTGCCGTTGTTATTTGGTTTCTTGTATGATTCCATATAAATTTTAGGATTATTTGTTCTAGTTCTGTGAGAAATGTTGCTAGTAATTTGACAGAAATTACGTTGAGTTTATATATCACCTTAGGTAGTATGGACATTTTAACTATATTAGTTATTCCTATCCAAGACCATGGTATTAGGTTGATGCAAAAGTAATTGCAATTTTTGCAATCATTTTTAACCTTTTAAACCACAATTATGTTTGCACCAACCTAATATATATTTCCATTTATTTGTGTCTTCTTTAATTTCTCTCTTCAGTGTCTTATAATTTTCTGAGTACAGATTTTTTTACTTTCTTGGTTAAATTTATTGCTAAGTATTTTATTGTTTTTGAGGCAATTGTAAATGGTATTGTTTTCTTAATTTCTCCTTCTGATAGTTTGTTATTGGTGTCTAAGAATGCAACTGATTTTTGAATATTAATTTTGTATCCTTCTACTTTAGTAAATTTATTTATCAGTTCTAATACTTTTTTGGTGGAATCTTTGGGTTTCTCTCTATATAGTATCATGTAATCTGCATATAATGAAAATTTTACTTCCTCCTTTACAATTTGGATGTGTTTTATTTCTTTTTCTTGTCTGATTGCTGTGGCTAGAACTTCCAGCACTATGTTGAATAAAAGTGGTGAAAGTGGGCATACTTCTCTTGCTCCTGATCTTAAGGGCAATGGTTTTAGCTTTTCCCCATTGCGTATGCTGTTAGCAGTAGGTTTATCATATATGCCTTTTATTATGTTGAGATATGACTCCTCTATTCCCACTTTCCTAAGAGTTTTATCATAAATGGATGTTGAATTTTGTCAAATGTTTTTTCTGCATCTATTGATATGACCATATGATTTTTATTTTTCATTTTGTTAATGTGGTTAATCATGTTGATTGATTTGTGGATATTAAAACAACCTTGCATATCAGGAATGAATCCCACTTGATCGTGGTGTATGATCTTTTAAATATATTGCTGAATTCTGTTTGCTAATATTTTGTTGCGGATTTTTACAATCTATGTTCATTAAGGATATTGGCCTTTACTTTTTTTTTTTTTGTTGTTGTTGTTGTCATTGTTGTTTTTCAATATCTCTGTCTAGTTTTGGGATCAGAGTAATAGTGGCCTCATAAAATGAGCTTGGGAGACTCCCCTCCTTCTGGATTTCTTTTTTTTTTTTTTGGAATAGTTTGAGGAGAATAGGTGTCATATATTTTTTCAATATTTAGTAAAATTCATCCGTGAAGTCATCTGGTACTGGGCTTTTGTTAGTTGAGAGCTTGTTGACTACTGATTCAATTTCATTGGTAGTAATTGGTCTGTTCAGATTTTCTGTTTCTTCTTGATTCAGTCTTGAAAAAGTGTTGTTATTTTAAGGCACTATATTTTGGGGGTTATTTCTTACTCAGCAATAAATAACTGAAACAGAAATTGATACCAGAATCATGCTTCAATAGATAACTGTAATAAATATGTATTCTTATTCCAGAATTAGTAAAGTTTATGTGGGGAATTAGAAAGATATAAACTACCTAGAACAACCAACCGAAGACAATTTAGAACCAATCTGGATACAGATTTGAAAAGTTGTGCAAAGCAAAATTTATCAGAAGTTAAAACAATAAATGAGAATAATATTTTCCATCAAAGTAAAAGATTATGAGAGATAAAAAGAGTGGTTGAGAGTGACGTCATAGGAATGGCGGCAGTGGGGCACACTTTCTGAGTTCTCCTTCGGATCTAGTTGCAAACGGGACATATAACCCATCGAGGAGTCCTTGCTCATCACGCAGAACAGCTGGGAGACTCGTGAAAGAATTACTTGAAGGACAATATACACAACACAAGAGTCACCTTTGGAGCACATGCAGAAGAGAAGAACGAAGTAGTGCAAGTCAAATGTAAAACACACATACTACATAAGATAACCCAGCAAGAACAAAGAACTCTAGGGGATCTACCTAATACAACAAAGCAAGCACAGAGAGTCAGTCAGAATGGGGAGACAAAGAAACATGTCCCAAATAAAAGAACAGAAGAACAATCCACAACTGGAACCAAATGGAGCAGAGGTGACCAACCTATCAGAGACAGAGTTCAGAACACTGGTGATAAGAATGTTTAAGGACCTTAGAGAAGACAAAAAGAAGGATGTAGAAATCATAACGAACAACCAGTTAGAACTAAAGAACACAATTACCGAAATGAAGAACTCACTTGAAGGAATTACCAGCAGGTTAGATGAAGCAGAGGATTGAATCAGCGACTTAGAGGACAAGTTAGCAGAGATCACACAAACAGAACAACAGAAAGAAAAAAGAATAAAAAACAATGAAGATGGTTCAAGAGACCTCTGGGATAACATCAAGGGCAACAACATGCGCATCATAGGAATACCAGAAGGTGAAGAGAGGAAGCAAGGGTTTGAGAATATATTTGAAGTAATAATGTCCAAAAACTTCCCTAACCTGATGAAGGAAACCAACATACAAGCCCAGGAAGTGCAGAGAGTTCCAATCCAGATAAACCCAAACAGGTCCACACCAAGACACATTATAGTTAAAATGACAAAGCTTAAAGACAAAGAGAGAATCCTAAAAGCAGCAAGATAAACACAGAAGGTTACATACAAGAGAACTCCGATAAGACTATTAAATGACTTTTCTACAGAAACATTGAAGGCCAGGAGGGAGTGACAGGAGATACTGAAAGTGATGGAACACAAAGGCCTACAACCTAGATTGCTTTATCCAGCAAGGCTATCATTTAAAGTTGATAGAGAGATAAAGAGTTTCCCAGAAAAGAATAAACTGAAGGAATTTATTACCACCAAGCCAGCATTGCAAGAAATACTAAAAGTACTTCTGTAAATAGAAGAAAGATGAAAACAATCTAACTACAAATTTCAAAAATGGCAATAACTATGTACCTATCAATAATCATTTTAAATGTAAATGGATTAAATGCTCCAATCAAAAGATATAGGGTGGCTGAGTGGATAAGGAAGCAAGACCCTTGTATATGCTTTATACAAGAGACTCACCTCAGATCAAAAGACACACACAGGCTGAAAGTAAAGGGTTGGAATAAGATATTTCATGCAAATGGAAGCGAGAAAACAGCTGGAGTTGCAATACTTATATCTGACAAAATAGACTTTAAAATGAAGAGCATATTAAAAGACAAAGATAGGCATTATATAATAATAAAGGGATCAATCCGACAAGAGGACATAACCCTAGTAAACATCTATGCACCTAACATAAGAGCGCCTAAATATATAAATCAGGTACTGACTGACATAAAGACAGAGATCAACAGTAACACTATCATAGTAGGGGACTTCAACACACCTCTGACAACAAGGGACAGGTCTTCCAGACAGAAAATCAATATGGAAACAACAGCCTTAAATGATACATTGGATCACTTGGATTTAATTGATATTTTCAGAGCATTTCACCCGTATGCTGCAGAATACATGTTCTTCTCAAGCTCACATGGAACATTTTCCAAGATAGATCATATGTTAGGCCACAAAACAAGTCTTGATAAATTTAAGAAAATTGAAATTATACCAATTGTCTTCTCTGACCACAGTGCTATGAAATTAGAAATGAACTACAGGAAAAAAACTGTAAGACACACCAATTCATGGAGGCTGAATAACTTATTACTAAATAATGAATGGGTCAAGCAGGAGATCAAGGAAGAAATCCAAAGATATCTCGAGACAAATGAGAATGATTACAAGACGACCCAAAATCTACGGGATGCTGTGAAAGCAGTCCTAAGAGGGAAATTCATAGCATTGCAGACCTACCTAAAGAAACAAGAAACATCACTAATTGACAGTTTATCTTCACACCTAAGGGATCTGGAAAAAGAACAACAAAATAAGCCCAAAGGGAGCACAAGGAAGGAGATAATAAAGATTAGAGCATAAATAAATGAAATAGAAACCAGAAAAAACAATACAAAAGATCAATGAATCCAAGAGTTGGTTCTTAGAGAAGATAAACAAAATTGACAAACCTTTAGCCAGACTCATTAAAAAAAGGAGAGAGAGGACCCAAATTAATAAAATCAGAAATGAAAGAGAAGTGACAACAGACACCAGAGAAATACAAAAAAATTTATGAAACTACTATGAGCAACTATATGCGAACAACTTTGACAATCTGGAAGAAATGGACAATTTTCTAGAGGCGTACAACCTGCCAAGGCTAACTCAAGAAGAAACAGAAAACCTGAATACACTGATTACCACCAGTGAAATTGAATCAGTAATCAACAATCTCCCAAAAAACAAAAGCCCTGGACCAGATGGCTTTACAGGTGAATTTTTCAAAACGTTCAAAAAAGAATTATCACCTATTCTCCTCAAGCTCTTCCAAAAAATCCAAAAGGACAAAAGAGTCCAAAACACTTTTTACAAAGCGACTATCCTGATCCCAAAATCAGACAAAGGCACCGCAAAAAAAGAAAACTACAGGCCGATATCTCTAATGAACATAGATGCAAAAATCCTCAACAAAATATTAGCGAACAGAATTCAGCAATACATTAAAAAGATCATACACCATGATCAAGTGGGATTCATCCCTGGTATGCAAGGGTGGTCCAACATTCGCAAATCAATTAATGTGATACACCACATTAACAAAATGAAAAATAAAAATCACATGATCATTATCAATAGATGCAGAAAAAGCATTTGATAAAATCCAGCAGCCATTTATGATAAAAACCCTTAAGAAAGTGGGAATAGAGGGATCATATCTTAACATAATAAAGGCTATATGTGACAAACCCACAGCTAACATCATACTCAATGGGGAAAAGCTAAAACCATTCCCCCTAAGATCAGGAACAAGGCAAGGTTGCCCACTAACTCCACTTTTATTCAACATAGTGCTGGAAGTTCTAGCCACAGCAATCAGACAAGGAAAAAAAAATAAAAGGCATCCAAATTGGTAAGGAGGAAGTAAAATTATCATTATATGCAGATGATATTATACTATATAGAGAGAACCCTAAAGACTCCATCAGGAAACTATTAGAGCTGATAGATGAGTTTAGTAAAGTAGCAGGATACAAAATATTCAGAAATCAGTTGCATTTGTATATACCAATGATAAAATATCAGAAGGAGAAATTAAGAAAACAATTCCGTTTAAAATTGCTCCAAAGACTATAAAATACCTGGGAATAAAATTAACCAAAGAAGTAAAAGATCTGTATTCAGAAAATTATAAGACACTGAAGAAAGAAATGAAATAAGACATAAATAGACGGAAACATATTCCATGTTCATGGATAGGAAGAATTAATATAGTTAAAATGTCCATACTGCCTAAGGCAATATATATATATATATATATATATATATATATATATATATATATATATATATATATGTATGTATATATTCAACGCAATTCCTATCAAACTACCTATGGCATTTTTCACAGAAATAGAATATATAATCCTAAAATTTATATGG